>NC_059356.1:19807196-20149696 GCF_019703515.2 Myxocyprinus asiaticus
CGTACCCTGCGGGCATAAATGCACCGCTATGGCGCGTTCTACCTGGGGAAGCCCAATATATATCCCTTAGCCACTCCGTCGTTGAGGATAGTCAGAGTGGATGAGCCCGCAAAGCATGTATGGGCAGTAAAAGGTGCCTTCCACGACTCCATTAACTCCTCGTGCACTTCCGGGAAGAAAGGCACCGGGGCGGGGGGCGGGGCGTGGCCATGAGTCGCGCTCCGAGCCCAGAAACCAATCATCCAGCCTTGAATGCTCAGGACAGGGTGGAGGGTTCCACTTCAGCATAATGTTCGCAGCCACCCGGGCAAGCATGGCTGCCATCTCGGCATCCGCCTCATCCTGTGCTCTACCGCCCGTGGATGGGAGCTCAGAAGATTCATCCACTTCCGATAGCAGAAGCCCACCCTCCGATGCTGCAACCGAAAGCTCATCCTCATCGCGAGCCACGAACGACACATTAAACCCGCCCTGAGGCAGACCTCCTGCAACACTCGACAGCTAGTCCGGACAGAACAAGTGTGCTGGGGATAGGAGGTCTGCGGGGGCTGAGCCGGCGGAAATGCTCCCATGTCCACATCCAGTTCGCCCGCGGTGCTTGCCGACCCGGCCAGCTGAGGTTGGGGAGCAGCCGCGGTGGCTCCTTCATGAAGAAGGATGTGAGCCACGACCGCAACGTTTTCATGGGCATGTTCTCACAATGAGAACACAACCCTTCCATGAAAGCCAACTCGGCGTGCTGGCGCCCCATGGTATCCGGAGGGGAGAAATAATGGCCACATCCAGTAGCAAAAACACGGAAGGACATTTTTAAAAAGATGCCAAATCGTTTGCACGAGCTCTTTTAGAGAAAATATGCTCTTTCGAATATACTCTTTTAGCACCTGCAGCCTCAGGCTGCCGAAGTGCCCAGGGCTTCGACCGTGCGAGGGTGACTGCTGATATGCACGGTAAAAAATCCAGCAGCATAGCAAGAGGTGAAAGGAGGCCATCTCCTTTTATACCCGTATGTCCGGGGCGGAGAGTGGCATGCAAATTTCACTCTCCAATTTTTATTGGCCTTTTCTATTTATCTTAAGCAAAGGTGATTGGGGCTCTCAAGATCGAACCCCTAATGTCACTACATCGACACAACGTCAAGAGAGTGACAGACAGGTAACTTCACTTCAGCCATCTCCATGTTTTTAGTTTGATGCCGACATTCTTAAGTTTGCACTGGGGGGTCTTGCCACCATATGAAATAAATTTAACAGATATGCTGACAATATGTAGAGTTATTAAAAACAGAATGGAATTAGTATCTATCTTACATCTTTAAACTTAAATGAAGAGGAGTGTGGCATTTTCTCTGTATGAAGATGGTCAAACACGTAATATTGCACTTCAGATCTGCTATGTCAGCGCAAACAGAAATAAACCATTTTAGTATCATAAAAACCTTGATGCAATGCAAAAGTTTAGAGGTGGTAATAATGAGACATAATGGGTAATGATATACCTGTCGTTGTTTTATAGCATTATTTTGAAGTCAAACATCCCCTTAAACTTCCACTTCTCATGGGACTGATGATGTTGGTGGTCATAACTTCAGAAGTGCTCTGAGTTAGTTCAAGGTCCTTGCTAAAACCCATGTTCAGTTAATATGGCATCTTCAATAAATAACATTTTTTAAAAATACATAAATTCTCCATGACTTCCTCTTTTTGATATTCTTACTGTAGTTTCTCTTGGACAGAGCTCGATTCATTTATTTCAGTGCAATCTGCTTAGTTCAGTGTTATGGCTGTGATGTGCTCCTGGAAACCTGTTTCATCTTTTCACATGATTTCTAGATGCAAAGAAAAGAAAATTATTACAAACCTGTCATAAGGATAAATGGTCAATCCACGAAAGAGATTTTTGTGATTCAAGTTTGAAATTACTCACCTCATGACGGAGAGTATTGCAGGCCTGGACGAGATAGTTTTGTCTACTTTTTTGCTTTCCGAAATAAACATGTAAGAAAGTAGGTCGAAATAAATCAAAATATCTATACTCAACAAATCATTTTATTTATCTCCTTAACACCCTGTCTACACTGAATGTGAGCGTCGCGTCAAAAGTAATAGAACCCCATTATAATCAATGATGCTGTCTACACTAGAAGCGTCCGTTGTGGCGCGTCCGTCACGCGGACAATAGATGGGTGTCCCGTTCCATTTTGCACTGCACACACTGGCGCTACATCCTAAATTAAACAGTTTATATTTTAGAATGTTCATGCTGACAGGTCCAGTGTAGACAGCCTTAAGCTGTTGTGGCGCATCGCATCAACGGAAGCGCCTGGTGTAGACAGGGTGTTACCAGGTTAACAACGCTCTCTCAGGCGTTCAAATCAACCAACTTCCCGTGACAGTTGAAATTTGAAATGGGATGCTCAAGTGTTGTTGATCACTCACACGAGTTGCGAGCGCGTGGCTTAAATGCACCTTTGCGCAATGCAGATAAGATAACAAATTGTTAGCGCAACACATTTAAGTTGTTTGCTGTTTATGATAAACAAATGTATGCATCTGTTGTTGATTTATGAGTGAAGAATAGACTGTACAATAGACTGTGTCGATATACTGATATAAACCTTAAAGAGAAAGGACATATAGACCATTTCAAGGACTGTTGTTGGTGACGTCAAGTGACGTCATTGTTCCATGAACATTTCCCGCTTGTCAAAACAGACTATTTAGCAGAAATGGGCCACTTCGATTAAAATGAATGGCCAATGGCAGCCAAAGGTCATCAGATGTAGAAAGGAAGTCCCACTTTACAGGTAAAATAGCCAATCACCTTTTTATCACATAGTTGTTTGACTCATTTTTAAATCATAATGATAACAGAAATCACCCAAATGGCCCTGATCAAAAGTTTACATACCCTTGAAAGTTTGGCCTTGTTATAGACACACAAGATGACACACACAGGTTTAAATGGCAATTAAAAGTTAATTTCCACACCTGTGGCTTTTAAAATTGCAATTAGTGTTTGTGTATAAATAGTCAATGAGTTTGTTAGCTCTCACGTGGATGCACTGAGCAGGCTAGATACTGAGCCATGGGGAGCAGAAAAGAACTGTCAAAAGACCTGCGTAACAAGGTAATGGAACTTTATAAAGATGGAAAAGGATATAAAAAGATATCCAGAGCCTTGAAAATGCCAGTCAGTACTGTTCAATCACTTATTAAGAAGTGGAAAATTCGGGGATCTCTTGACACCAAGCCAAGGTCAGGTAGACCAAGAAAGACTTCAGCCACAACTGCCAGAAGAATTGTTCGGGATACAAAGAAAACCAACAGGTAACCTCAGGAGAAATACAGGCTGCTCTGGAAAAAGACAGTGTGGTTGTTTCAAGGAGCACAATACAACAATACTCGAACAAAAATTAGCTGCATGGTCGAGTTGCCAGAAAGAAGCCTTTACTGCACAAATGCCACAAAAAAGCCTGGTTACAATATGCCCGACAACACCTTGACACGCCTCACAGCTTCTGGCACACTGTAATTTGGAGTGACGAGACCAAAATAGAGCTTTATGGTCACAAACATAAGTGCTATGTTTGGAGAGGGGTCAACAAGGCCTATAGTGAAAAGAATACCATCTTCACTGTGAAGCATGGTGGTGGCTCACTGATGTTTTGGTGGTGTGTGAGCTCTAAAGGCACGGGGAATCTTTTGAAAATTGATGGCAAGATGAATGCACCATGTTATCAGAAAATACTGGCAGACAATTTGCATTCTTCTGCACGAAAGCTGCACATGGGACGCTCTTGGACTTTCCAGCATGACAACGACCCTAAGCACAAGGCCAAGTTGACCCTCCAGTGGTTACAGCAGAAATAGGTGAAGGTTCTGGAGTGGCCATCACAGTCTCCTGACCTTAATATCATCGAGCCACTCTGGGGAGATCTCAAACGTGCGGTTCATGCAAGATGACCAAAGACTTTGCATGACCTGGAGGCATTTTGCCAAGACAAATGGGCACCTATACCACCTGCAAGAATATATTGTAATAGACAACTATTACAAAAGACTGCACACTGTCATTGATGCTAAAGGGGGCAATACACAGTATTAAGAACTAAGGGTATGCAGACTTTTGAACAGGGGTCATTTAATTTTTTCTTTGTTGCCATGTTTTGTTTTATGATTGTGCCATTCTGTTATAACCTACAGTTGAATATGAATCCCATTAGAAATAAAAGAAATGTGTTTTGCCTTCTCACTCGTGTTTTCTTAAAAAATGGTACATATATTACCAATTCTCCAAGGGTATGCAAACTTTTGAGCACAACTGTATTACTTTAACAATTTATTGAATGTTTTTTTAATCATATTGATTTGATAAAACGGTGGCAACTGCAATAAGCCACTTGACTCCATCTGCTAAAGTGATTTTACCATGGGTAAAGTGGTCTCACCCATTTTTCACTTTGTGCAGTGCCCCCACAGTAAAATCACTATAACGCACAGCCTTTCATGGTTTATTGCTTTAATATTCACCAGTCTTTGGAACCTCAAACTTACAAACTTGATCACAAACTTTGGACATGGGTTGCCTGAGGAGCACAAACCAAAATTAGCTACAATCTCATGTAAAACCACTGAATAAGTAAATTAGTGAAAAACTCAAGTTATTAGATTGATGTACAACAACACGATTTACAAATTTTACCATAATGTACAACATATTGATTTTTTATTGTTATATTCAAAATCTAATTCATCCTGTATTGACACTTGATGATTCTTTTATGCTTGACAATGCTGTGTCCAACAATATAAAATTAAAGGACTTACATCCTTTGAAAACCTTGCCTCATGGGCATTTCTCCGTATACCTAGTCATGTGTATGACCTTTATTGAAATTGCTTTTCACTGGAATAGGTCACCAGATTGAAAGGCAGGGGATGGATGGAATAATAGGTTAGTCTCTGTTCAGCACACATTGAATACAGCAGGTTGAGCTTTAACTTGGCTTTTGTAAAGATTTAAGGCTATTTTCAAAGGCCAGCTGCACAAGTCTTTCTCTGGCCTGCCCAGTAAAGGACAGCAAGAGGAAGAGGTGGAATAGGGCTAAAATAAGACAAAAGAGAAATAAGAAAAGGAAGAGGTGCAAAATAACCTACTTTGAGCAAACTATATGCTTGTACATTTAAATGTTTAATTGCTGTAAAACTATTAACTGAGAATAGACATACTGTATGTCCACATTCAAAATGTTTTTTTTTTTTTTTTTGAAGAGAGATTTTTTCTGTGTTAATAAATTGAATAGCATCAGCATTGTTAATCTAACTTTTTTTACCTACTTTTTTGTCACACAGGTTTGTAGTCAAAAGTCCACTTAAACAAATATGTTATATCACAGTGGTTTTGTATGTTGTTAGAAACGTCCTGGTTACTTTCGTAACCTCCGTTCCCTGATGGAGGGAACAAGATGTTGTGACGATGTAGTGACACTAGGGGTAGCCCTTGGGAGCCCCAAACACCTCTGATCTTTGAGAAAAAGCCAATGGGAATTGGCGAGTGGAATTTGCATGCCACTCCCAGGGACATACGGGTATAAAAGGAGCTGGCTCGCAACCACTCATTCAGGTTTTGTGCTGAGGAGCCGAGACAAGGTCCTGGCCATTTCAGCGGGTAGTTCAGTGTTGTTACAAGAGGGACACAATGTCTCATTCCCTTCATCAGGGAATGGAGTTTACACAAGTAACCAGGACGTTCCTTATCTGTCACTCACTCAACGTTGTGTCGATGTAGTGACAGTAGGGGTCCCTATACAAAATGCCACAACTAGCTGAACTGTGTTACGTGGACTGGCGATGTGAGACAGGCAGACCGCTGTGTGCCTCGTAGCCAGTGCACCAGGCCGTCACGTAACAATGCTCCTACAAGGGTCGAACGGTCCCCTGCACCTCGGGGACAAGTCGACTGCCCAAAAAATGGGGACAAGCTAGCCCAGCTCTTCTTTTTCCCCCCCAAAAAAAGAGTGGAAATCATTTACCGACTGGAGGCCATAAGTGTCTGCATCGGGGGGGTGTCACTCCCAAGGGGAAGACACTGCGGAGACCACACCCCACACGGAGGTGGGGGTATTTGAGTGGAAATACGTCACATGGTCTTACCGAGTTTTGTGGGAAGTATGTCATGTGGAGAAGTCCCGTGGTAGGTCTTACCTGAGGGGGGAGGAGCTCTACAGACACGGAAGATGCAGTTTACCAACAGGGAAACCATTTTGCGGAAGAAACATCACACGGGGTTACCTACGGGGAACCAGTGCATGTGGAGCACCTACCCCAGTATAGGGCCAAGTTAGCACACGTACTGGGCCAGCAGCGAGTTTCTCCACAAACCCGCCTGCCACAGGGCGAAGGAGGAAAGTCATCCAGGGTCCACAACTTTGTGAACACGACTGGGAGTCAAAGCGCACGTCTTCACCTCAGGGAGGGGAAAGGCATTATGCGCAAGTGGTACACCTGGCCAGCTGTCCCGGAACTTACCTGTTCGTACCTGACAACACACGGGACGAAACCTGCTCAATACCGGAGATTATAGAATCTCGCAAAGGTGTTGGGTGTTGCCCAGCCCGCCGCTCTGCAGATGTCTGCTAAAGAGGTGCCATTGGTCAGAGCCCAGGAGGCCGCCACACTCCTAGTAGAGGGGGCTCGTAGCCTCAAGGGGGGCGGCTGTCCTGGGCATAATATGCCATAGCGATGGCATCAATGACCTAGTGGGCGATCCTCTGTTTGGAGACAGTGCTCCCTTTCCGCTGTCCGCCAAAGCAGACAAAGAGCTGATCAGAGCATCTAGAGCTCTGTGTGCGATCCAAATAGATGCGCAAAGCACTCATCAGACACAGCAACGATAAGGCTTGGTCTGCCTCCTCCCGGGGCAGCTTCGCTTGCAGGTTCACCATCTGATCCCTAAACAGAGTCTTGGGAACCTTGGGCACATAGCCCTGTCGGGGTCTCAGGATCATATGAGTGTAACCCAGACCGAACTCCAGGCACGTTTCGCTGACAGAGAACCCCTGAAGTTCCCATACCCTCTTGATGTAGGTGAGCACCGTCAGGAGGGCAGTCTTCAAAGAGAATACCTTTAGCTCAGCTGACTCTAGGGCCTCAAAGGGAGCTCCCCATAGGCCCCGAAGGACCACGGAGAGGTCCCATGAGGGGATGAGACGCGATCTGGGGGGGTTTAACCTCCTAGCGCCTCTCAGGAACCTGACAATCAATTCGTGCTTCCCCAGATACTTACCGTCTACTGCATCGTGATGTGCCGATATAGCAGCTACATACACCTTCAAGGTGGAGGGGGACAGCCGCCCCTCCAGCCTCTCCTGCAGGAAGGAAAGCACTGATCCAACTGCGGATCTCCGGGGGTCTTCACATCGGAAAGAACACCACTTAGTGAACAGACATCACTTCAAGGCACACAGGCGCCTCGTAGAGGGAGCCCTGGCCTGAGTGATCGTGTCTACCACCGCCAGTGGTATGACACTTAGGTCTTCCACGTCCAGTCCAAGGGCCAGACATGGAGGTTCCAGAGGTCTGGTTGCGAGTGCCAGATGGTGCCCCGTCCCTGAGAAAGAAGGTTCTTCCTCAGGGGAATTCGGCAGGGAGGGAATGTCACGAGGAGCGTGAGGTCCAAGAACCAAGTCTGGATGGGCCAGTAGGGTGCTGCTAGGATGATCTGCTCCTTGTCCTCCCTGACCTTGCACAACGTCTGTGCAAGTAGGCTCACTGGGGGGAGCGCATACTTGCGCAGCTCCAGGGGCCAGCTGTGTGCCAGTGCATCTGTGCTGAGGGGAGCCTCGGTAAAAGAATACAAGAGTGGGCAGTGGGAGGATTCCCAGGAAGCGAACAGGTCTACCTGCACTTGACCGAATCGACTCCAAATCAGCTGGACCACCTGGGGGTGGAGTGTCCACTCTCCCCTGCTGACTCCAGAGGAGGAGATGGTGGGCGAGTTGCAACATTTGACGAGAATGCATGCCACCTTGGTGGTTGATGTAGGCTACCGTCGCCGTGTTTTCCATCCGGACCAACATGTGCTTGCCCTAGATCAATGGCCAAAGCCTCCGCAGGGTGAGCAATACTATCAGCAACTCGAGGTAGTTGATGTGCCAACGCAGTTGCGGGCCAGTCCGAGGACCGGCGACTGCGCGCCCGTTGCACACGGCACCCCAGCCACGCTTGGTCCAAGGGCTGAAAAGACGGCAGCAGACCAGCGTCACAAGCACGTGGTGTGCCCCGTGGCGCCATGCCCATCTCAAACTCGAGTCTGAAGCAGTCTCATATGTATCAACATGAGCGCCGTGACCTCCGCTGAGGATGCCATATGCCCCAGGAGCCTCTGAAACAATTTAAGTGGGACTGCCGTTTTCCATCTGAACGCTCTCAGACAGTTCAGCACCAACTGTGCACGCTTGCTCTTGAGGCACACCATCATCGAGACTGAGTCTAACTCCATGCCGAGAAAAGAGATACTCTGAACCAGGGAGAGCTTGTTCTTTTCCCAGTTGACCTGAAGCCCCAACTGGCTGAGGTGCCTGAGCACCAAGTCCCTGTGCACACTCAACAAGTCCTGCGAGTGAGCCAGAATCAGCCAGTCATTGAGATAGTTGATACTTTGTACTGGTATGCTCGACACTCAAAAGCAAACCGTAGGAAAGGCCTGTGATGAGGTAAAACCGAGACGTGGAAATACACGTCCTTCAGGTCTACCGCCACAAACCAATCTTGATGTTGGACGCTCGCTAAAGTGCGTTTTTGCATCAGCATCTTGAACGGGAGTCTGTGCAAGGCCCAGTTCAGAGCTCACAGGTCCAAGATTGGCCACAACCCACCGCCTTTTTTGGGTACGATGAAGTAGGGGCTGTAAAACCCCTTTCTCATCTCAGCTGAAGGGACAGGCTCTATTGTGTCCTTCCATAGAAGGGACGCGATCTCCGCACATAAGCGGCATTCTCGCCCTTCACCAAGGTGAAGCGGATGCCGCTGAACCTTGGCGGGCACGTGACGAACTGAATCGCATAGCCGAGTCGGATGGTCCAGGTCAGCCATCGCGACAGGTTGGAGAGCACAAGCCACGCGTCCAAACTCTGGACCAAGGGGACAATCGTGTCGGACGTACCGGCGGAAGGGGCCTCACGGCGGGGCGGAGCCTGAGGCGCCACGTCAAGGGGGCTCGAGCCACGAACCCATGGCCGTGCTGAGTCTGGGGACATCAAAGCACTTACCTGGCTCCGGATACCCACCGGCTGGTCAGGGAGGGAGGGAGGAGAAAAATCATCCCCGCAGTCCATCAGAACCGGCCTGGCGTGGGCGTATTTGTGCCACAGCTGGGCGCGCATGGGCAGGGGGCTGCCCCTGGAGCGCCATACTTTCCATAAAGGAATGGTGGTCGGTGGTTGTGATAACAACAGCCGTGAGCATTGGATATGTGATCCAGGATATTGAGGAAACCGCTCCTTTTCGGGCATGCAGTGAATGAAAGAAAAGGCAAGGATTCTCCTAACGGCCCTCCACCGGGGGATGGAGTGGTCTACTTACCATCTCTAGGCCTGCAGCAGGTCTCCACGTGCCTGGGTCACCTGTCTCAGGGGCGCTTCGAAGCCTTCCTTGGCGGCCGGCCGTGAGACGGGTGGAGTCTGCTTCCTGCGGGTGGCTCCACGCCGGGGCTGGGCCGCGGGGGCAGGCTGTGGCAGAGCCGGTGTTGTTGTGGCAGGAGGATGCCCTTGGTGACGAGCAGACGGGGTGTGGGGTCTTGAACTATGCCGAGGCAGGATGTACTGAATAGCCTCCGTCGGCCATTTCATTGCCGAGAACTGCTGGGCGAAGTCCTCGATGGTGTCGCCAAACAAGCTGACCTGGGAGACGGGGGCGTCAAGGAACTGTACCTTGTCAGCTTCCCACATCTCGACCAAGTTGAGCCATAGGTGGTGCTCCTGGACCACCAGAGTGGGCATCGCCTGCCTGAGAGTCCACGCCATGACCTTCATCGCTCGGAGGGCGAGGTCAGTCGCCGAGCGCAGCTCCTGCATCAATCCCGGGTCAGAACTACACTTGTGCAGTTTTCTTAGCGCCTTGGCTTGATTCACTTGCAGGAGAGCCATAGCAGGGCGGATGCGGCCTGTCCAGCGGCACCGCAGGCCTTAGTCGCCAGAAATGACGTTAAACTACAGGTGCTGAACGGGAGTCTCTAGCGGCACTGCCAGGTGGTGGCGTTTTGCGGACACAGGTGCACCGCAACCGCCTTATCCACCTGAGGAATCGCCGGGTACCCCCTGGCAGCCCCGCCATCGAGGGTAGTGAGAGCGGAGGAGCTCAGAGACCGGGTCCGGGCAGTGAAAGGTGCCCGCTGTGATCTCGTGAGCTCCTCATGCACCTCTGGGAAGAAAGGGACTGGGGCGGGGCGTGGCCACGAGCGGTGCTCCGGGCCTAGGAACCAATCGTCAAGCTGCGAGGGTTCAGGGGGCGTGGAGGGTTCCACTCCAGCCCGACGCATGTATCAGCCCGGGCAAGCATGGCTTCCAGCTGCACGTCAGCCTGCGACTGGGCGACCGCACCTGAAGGTGGGAGCCCAGTCGAGTAATAAACATCAGCCCGCTCTCTGATGCTGGAATCGAGAGCTCATCCACTCACCCTGAGACGAGCTGGCAGTCTCATCTCAGTGGGGCAAACGAGTGTACTGGGGAATGGGAGGTCCGTGGGGAGTTACCCAGTGGAGTGGCTCCCATTGGGGTCCCCAAATTGCCCCCAGTGCTAACCGACACGGCCTCAAACCCGTAGGTAGAAGGACCAAGGCGGGGAGCCGCTGGGGTGGCTTTTCCCTCTAAGGAAGGAAAAAAACCACGACCGCAACGTTGCCATGGTCACGCTCTCGTAGTGAGAACATGACCCATCCACGAACACTGTCTGAGCATGGGCAGTGCCCAAGCACGTAAGACCGCAATCGTGGCCATCGGAAATGAAGAAGTAACGATCGAAACCAGGAAATACACACAAACGGAAAGGCATCTTTAAAAAGACGCTCTCCGTTAATGCCACTCTTTTAGAAGGGAAAATATACTCTTTCAGTAGGAAGAATATACTCTTTTAGCTGCTGAAGTGCCCAGGGGCGTTCTCTGCACTTCACCAGTGCAAGAGGGGGAGAAGCTGCTGTAATGTGCCGTAAATCCAACAGCTTTTCGAGGAGAATGGAACGGCAGAGGATTCAGCATGCTGAACACAACCGCTCGGCTCCGAAGAGAAAATCTGAATGAGTGGTTGCGAGCCAGCTCCTTTATACCCGTATGTCCGGGGGAGTGGCATGCAAATTCCACTCACCAATTCCCATTGGCCTTTTCTCTAGATCAGAGGTGTTTGGGGCTCCCAAGGGCAACCCCTAGTGTCACTACATCGACAAAACGCTGAGTGAGTGACAGATAGGGAATATTCAAAGCACTCTTGATTTAAAAATACTCAAATTAGATAAACTAAAATTCAAACAAATAACTAAACTCAATATTATCATTACAATAGGTGACGTGTAATTATGTGAACACAATAAAACCACACTAGCATAACATTTTAAATAAATTATTATATTTTATAAATTTATGCAATTTATTACAATGTTTAAATATATACATTTACCTTTTTCATGAATTGTTTTGTGTTTCGTAATTTTTTATTTATTTTTTTTTGCTGTTAAAATTTAGCTGAAAAGCCTATAATAGGCTGTTTATTAGCTGGTTCCATTGTGGCAACTTACTTCTTGAAGTGTCTTTTATATATATATATATTCATGGGCAATAATTGTGAAAATGTCAGTAGCATTTTTGTGGCCAAGACTTGAAGGAATGTGCCTTGAGAAAATAATCCTATATCCTGAAGTAAAAAGTGTGACCCTCAGACTGCCCATGCCTCAGTTTTACCTCATTGTGAACCCAGTTGGGGGGGGGGGTTGGAGAAGAAGAAAAAAAGCTTTCAAACATTACTCTCACCAAAAATCATTTCCAGAAGTAAAATAATTGGTGAGAAATCAAATAAACTATACAGATAAGCACAAACCCTGTGCTTAATTCCATCACACCTCACTGCACAAAGGCAGTTCTCCTTGGATCGGAAAAATACTGTTTCATCACCTCCATGCAGTGAGTGAATGTTCATGCGGGTCTAGGAAGCACTTTTGAGTTATTCACCCTTGGGTGGAACAGAGTTTCAAAGTGAGAGATTAAAGAGCCATGCTAGGACACTGCGCCCTTCCTAACCAGAACTTTCTTGCTACAACCCTGCAGAATCTTGCATACAGTAGAATAACAATCTCCCCTAGTTTTTATATAAAGCTCAGAAACACAATATGCATTATTCAGGAAGGCCACTAATGAAGCCTCTGTGCTATTACTGAACTGCATACAAAAGCATTTGTGATATGTTTAAGTTCGTGGACAATGGAGGAGTCAGGAGGCAACGAACTATCAGCGTGAGTATTTTATTACTCTTCAGCGTCACACAAAAATTTTAACAAAAAAAAAAAGGTCACTTAGTGGCCAAATACACACAAACAAGTCTTTGTTAGTCAGGCGGGCACATGCAGCCACAACTCTCTCTGCTGTTTCTTTCTCCCCCACACTGACGCTCTGGCATGCCTTATCAGGATTCCTCCGCCATCACTATAAGGAGAGACAGGTGTTAGAGTAATCACAACCCAGGGCAGGGTTGCACCAGCTGTGCGTAAGTTCTCACGTAAGTTAGGACGTAAAGTTAATTACTAAGGAATTAGTAACTACTGTTTATTTACAAACTAAGTCAGTGCTTAATTTG
The DNA here is from genome assembly GCF_019703515.2 of Myxocyprinus asiaticus. Lineage (NCBI taxonomy): Eukaryota > Metazoa > Chordata > Actinopteri > Cypriniformes > Catostomidae > Myxocyprinus > Myxocyprinus asiaticus. Next base: position 19,820,036 of record NC_059356.1, read on the forward strand.
GTTGCACCACCTGTTCTTAAGGCAAGACTTAACTAGTAGGTCATAAGCTCTCCGTAAAGTAATGCGTAGTTGCATAATATGATGTTTACCTGTATTTATCCAATAAACAGCCTTCAAATTTGTATACAGAAGTGTTAAAAAGCCGTGAACTTCAATTTGATCTTGTTGCGGTTGATGTTCAAACCTTGTTTGTTCACGTAACTGTCAGCTGTAATAAATTATATCCCCATTAAAATATGTTACGTAATAAAAGTAGATTTAATAAATAGTATATTTACCCTGTGTAAAATACAATATATAGGAACTGTGGAAGGGTGATAAATAAATACTAATACAACTGGCTGGAAAAATAGACATTTATTCATTTTAATAGCCTATATATATTTTGAATGTGCTGAAACTTGACACCGGGTGACACATCCTGAAAACTGCACCGTTAGATCGGTTTCATGCTGAAGAGTGTTTTTTTTTATTCTAGTCTGCCTGTGTTTGAACTACTGCCTGTTATTATCGTCTTGATTCTCTGTTGCCTGCCTTTTGACCTTGATCTGTTCCTGGAATACTGTTTGTCATTGTTTGCTGCCTACCTCGACCCTTGTCTGTTTTGTGACCACGATTATTGGATTTGCCTACGTTGCTGTATATTTTGGATACTGACCTCTGCCTGTTGAATATTCTCTGTGACCTTACTAGTAAAGCTGCAAATGGATCCACCTTCTGGTTCTCCTGAGTCTATGTTACAGTCATATTATGCGACTATGCATTACTTTACGGAGCGCTTACGACCTACTAGTTAAGTCTTGCCTTAAGAACAGGCGGTGCAACCAAATTAAGCACTGACTCAGTTACAAACTAACTAGTAGTTTGTATGCCTTTAGTGTGAACTTTACGTCCCAACTTATGTGAGAACCTACGTGCAACCCTACCCAGGTGATGAGCCTTACCGCGCTCCCTGGCTGTGTTTCATTTGGAAGGTATACTGAGTGTCCTCCTTTAAGCAAGTCTTGTTTAAATGATACGGCCTTTGTAGGACAAATGGAACGTAACATGGTTGCTATGACAGCACGCCACTCAAGCACGCGTGCTTTGAGTGAGAAGGGAACAAAGTCCCTCTGGAAGGGAATGTATGAGGTACATTTTAGGATAGTTATGATGTAAAGAGTAAACAGATTTTACAGTTGTACTTTTAGTCTAATACTTTATTTTAATTATTAATATAATTATACATATTATATACTCTGCACCCATCTACTGAGGTACTTCAACTTGGGAATTAACATTCCTTGCATTTGAACATATTTAAGGGCAAATTGCCGTCATTTTAGACATTTCTGCTGAAGCAGAGAATTGTGGGTTGTGAGTGCCCACGAAGGATACACCTCATGCATACTCCAAATTCCCGTAGGTCACATTCGAAGGCTGTATTCGCTTTTCTGAAACGAGACAGCCTTGATGACTTATGCAGCAAAGAAATGCGACCTCCTTAGGACGCATCCTTCCAAACGAGACACAGCCCCTCTCCCACAGACAGACACATGACCATGCCACAGCCTTGTTTTATGGCGAGCGCTCTTGGCAGATGGCATGGTTCTTAATACTGGGCCTTAGTGACTCAAATGATAAAATAAACCAAGCAAAAGGAAATCATAAAATCGATGAACTAGTTTTAAAAAAAAAAAAAAAAAAAAAGTTTAATTAACTTGGTTAATGCCATTGAACTGATATTTGATGAATTAATTCTATTTAAGTTAATTAACTGAAAATCATGAACAATTAATCCTATTCATTAAAACCATTTTACAAGAGGCCATTAAGACCCAGAATGTGGCTGCATCCAAATTCTTCTACTTTGATAGTATGTACTGAATTTAATGGAGAACTTGTTTCTCAACCATGATAAAGCCAATTCTGTCTTCATGTTCTACTTTTTACAAAACTGTGCAGTGGGGACTTCCAAGTCAGATGCAACCTAACCCTCTTACATCATTTTCTGAAGTTAAAGGCAATATTTTATTTACAATGACATCTATATGCCTATCATAGCAACAAATGTGTATAGAAATGCTTTCATTCTTGGAGACAATATGAGGCTCTAGCACTTTAATCAGATTAGACAAACCAAAAACATGTTTTAACAGAACAGAATGACAGGGAGATAGTGTGTTCAAGACAAAAAGAATAGAAAAGCTTGTCACAAAAACCTTGACACTTGGTAGAATTGATTTTCATCTGAAAGACAGATGTCAGGAATGATTGTTTATCATTTACTGGCTGACACTTAAACCTAAAGAATAGAGCATTGGCTTTTGATTTTTTTTTAAATGACCATAATGATCATGGTCAAATAACTTGTGAGAATGAACATTTGAATGAGAGATTGCATTTAAGTGTTACATTTTGGCAAAAATGTGGTTCCAATTCAAAAAGAAAGCCACAGAGAGACCGCTGAAGGATATTAGGTTTCTGTCCAAGGATTAATTAGTTAATGATTATAGAAACAAATCTCACTGGATGCATGTTTGTGTTTGAAAATGTGCATCCTCTATTCACCGTTTCAGAATGTCACATTCAGTGGCAGCCCGTGCATTTTATGTCTAGGACATTTCATCCCATTAAGAAAACACAATTTCACAATAAATAAGACACCGTATGCCTCGCATACATTATGTGACAGTCAACTAATGATCCCAATTGGCATTTTAAAAACACATCCACACACGAAACCTGGACTAACCTTCATCTAAGATGAAGAAAAAGCTAATATTTGCAGTTTAAAATGTTGCTTACAATAAAATGTTTCAGAGTACACGGTTACTTTTCAAAACTTGATCCGACACAGTGCTCAAAAAGCCTAATTTACACTTAAACTCCTGATGTTACTATAACAATGCAAAAAGCACTTACCAATTTGCTTGAAGTGAAAATCAGCCCTCCTTTCCTGTTTAATTAATCAATCGCACAATCATGCAGAACATCTCAGGTTTTTAAATCCATAAGGATCTCTTAACAACAATAACAGCAGTGATGACAGCCAACTCATCAGCATCTCGCACTCTTTGCTTTCAAATGACGTACATCACTTAAAGCGGGATTGTGTCACTCAAGGCCAGCTAGAAGGCCTGGACTAAGACATATCCTAAAGACCACACCTGTAACATTTGCTGCTGCTGGCAATGACAATGCAGACAAAGGTGAAGTTCAGAACCCAAGTGCAAATTTATTCCAACAGTGTCTCCAAAACCCTAACTACAATCATAAATAAACAAACATGAACTTGACATAACATACACTTGGCATAACTAAACTAGACATAAACTTGAATAATCCAACAAAGTTACATTCACAAACAATACCTGACAATGGACCATGGAAAACATGAGGGTTAAATACATGACATGGGAGAACATATGACAAAGATAACCAATAAACACAAATAACTCTAAACAAGATAACAAGACAATCAGCCAATGAAAACAAGACACATGAACTTGAGGGAAACATGAAATCACATGACAAGGGAACCACATGACATGAAACAGGAATTAGAAATTTCAAAATAAAAGACATGAAAAACATGAACCAAAAAAATACACATGACAACACCCACAAAAAACAAATAAATCAATTTGATTGGCTGATGAATCTGACAATCTGACTTTAGATGCCCATTCATTTGCACTGTTGAGTGAGTGCTGAAGGCCTGACGGGGTGGAGCTCAGAATCACATGCTGCTTCGGCTAAGGAGCATGGCTTCGGGCATGCAATTTGTGAAACAGTTGTCACACTTTGCTTGTAAGCATTGAGGAATATATTCTGATTGGATAAACATTTTGTTTTTTACTATTCATTTGTAGATGAATTAGGAGTGGAAAGCGATTGAAAATACATAGGCAAAAAGGTCAATGAGAATGAAAAGATGAAAAAATATTTATTTATTAGGCATGTTACGCCAGCAGGGAAGGCTTTGCTGGCCCTGAGAAATCACCACTGGTCACACTGTAATATGTCTATTAAATGAGGCCTGGACTCAAAGCTGATGTGTTAAATCAACATCATCTTTTTTATTTACAAAAAAAGGAAAAAAAAATTTTGCGACTAAGTAGATAGGAACAATTGTTATCACCCAATATGCCCTCGGGGGAAACAAAAAGGAGAGTGGATGGCACATATGATTCTTACTATTACTCAAAATGAGTCTTTTACTGCCAACATTAATAACAGTATCTAATTAACACCTAGACAGGCCTCACTCTGATAAAGTGCATCTTGGCAGAAGTTCATTGAATGTTCAGTGGATCACATTGTTTTTTTTATTTTCTTTTTGCCTTCTGTCTCAATCCAAGTGGAATTTAATAATGGGGTTTTAAGGTATAAACATTAAAACAGAAGTCATTGGGAGACTGCAGTACATTTAACCAATGAAATTGACTACTAAAGTAAACAGAGCACCCATTTCTTTTTTTTTTCTTTTCTTTTTTTCTTTTTTTTTGCCCTCTAATGTGAAAAGGGCAATTGACAAAAAGGAAATGCATTCAAAACACCTTCAAGTCTACTCTGAAAACAGTTTTGTTTTGAAAATGACAGTCTGCACTAATTGGCCAAAGCAGATTTGCATTATGCATCTCAGAGAGGAGTAAAAGGAAATAAAACAAATAAGACACAAATGTCATAACCTCCTTAGGTCACAAATCTGGCTGTTTAAAATAAATGTCTCATAAAATTTAAACTTGAATATCTATTACAGATAAATATGAGGTCATTTGACTTATCTACTATTGTAATCTGTAATTGCTAAACAAGTTTAAGCCACAACAAGGTAATGTCTTTTGTATTCATGTGTATTCATAGTGTGGTTCCAGCACCAGTATATTTCCTTAGGTTTGGAAATACACTTACCGTACAATATTAATGCATTGACTGCATCTTAAATGTAAACGCTTCTTAAAGATTTAGACATGTTTATGATACTTTGAGGTTCACAAAACACTGTATTCATGGAATTTGTAGGATATTTCTCAATAACTAAAATTAATTAATTAGGTTTATCACATTATGACAGATCACTAGTTTTCTACTGAAGGAGGAAGTGGGAGCCAGATAAACAATCCACATAGTCTATATTAACACACTTTTCAACGTCACATAAAGCTTTAAATTTCAGCATAACACAAAACACACATCAACACTGCTGTGTGCGTCTCTCTCTCTCTCCCCTCTGGCGGTCTGAATTGCCCTTTTATCACTCTCCAGCTCTCACTGCAACACAAAACAGCTGTTAGAGATAATTTCCCACAGGTGTCAGTCCTTACCGCTCTTTCTCTCTCGGCCTCGCTTTCCACAGATGTTAATCGGTCACACCCACATCTCCACATACCCCCATTGCACAACTCAGCCCGGGGAGCCATCTGGTCTATCACTTACTCCCCTCCCTCATTTCTGGAGAGGAAATCCGCAAAAATATTAGCCCCTGGCCTGTGGACCACCTCGAACGACAGCTAGATCCAACGGGTGATCCACACATTGGTATCCTTCATGTGATGGAGCTACTGGAATGGGGCATGGTCTGAACAGAGGGTGAAAGCACACCCCAAAAGATAGTACCAGAGGGTGAGGACCGCCCACTTGATGGCCAAACACTCATTCTCAACTGTGCTGTACTTAGTCTCCCACAGTGAGAGCTTACGACTAACGTAGAGCATGGGGCGCTCCTCCCCCTCCACCATCTGGGACAGTACCGCTCCCACCCCCCTGTCCAATGCATCCATCTGCAAGATAAAGGGGAGAGTGAAGTCAGGAGAGTGCAATAACGGCTCCATCCACTGGACCGGATCTGGTGCCCCCTTTTTATTCAGATCAGTCAGTAGGCTGGTAATGGTCGAATAGTTAGGCACAAACCTACAATAATAGGCAGCCAGCCCCAGGAACTGTCTCACCTCCTTTTTGGTCTTAGATCTCAGGCAGGCTGCAATCGCTGTGGTCTTATCAATTTGGGGCCACACCTGCCCTTGACCCAAGTGGAAGCCCTGATACTGTACTTCCACCCACCCAATTGCGCACTTCTTTGGGTTTTCCATGAGTCCTGCCCATCTCAACGATATCAGGACAGCCATCAGATGCCACAGGTGCCAATCATTACTGAATGTGATGATGTCATCCAGATAGGCAGCGGCATAAGCAGTGTGCAGTCTGAGGATTCTGTCCATGAGCCACTGAAATGTAACCGGGGCCCTGAACAAACCGAACGGAAGCGTTACGAATTGGTGTAATCCGAACAGTGTGTAAAATGCCATCTATTCACAGGACATGGGAGTTAAGGGGATCTGCCAATATCCCTTCGTCAAATCCAGTGTCTAATAAAAGCGAGCCGCACCTCACCGATCGAGCAGTTCATCAATCCGAGGCATCAGGTATGCATCAAACTTAGACACTGCATTGACTTTTCTATAATCCACACAGAACCGGACCGAGCCTTCGCTCTTCGGAACCAGAACGACTGGGCTGGCCCAGTCACTGTGGGATTCTTCTATTACCCACATATACAGCATGGCCTTTAATTCTTCCCGAACCACTTCTTTTTTGTGCTCAGGTAACCGGTAGGAACGACTACGTACCACTACCCCTGGGGTCATTTTGATATGGTGCTTTATGAGATTCATATGATGAGAACACAGAGAATTCTCCTTGCAACCTGGCAACCTCCATGACTTGGGATGGGGAGAGGTGGTCTCCATAAGTGTGACTCGAACGGTGGCTTTTAAGTTCACCTCCAGTCCGAGCTCCTCCCTCTCCAGAACCACCATCACCAAAGTCACGTGGACTGCCTCTCTCCACGGTTTTAGGAGGTGGTAAATCTGATGTGCTCCACCTCATATTCGATTTCCCCAACTCACCATGTAACCTCAAAGGGTCCTTGCCACTTGTTGAGTAATTTAGAGCTCGATGTGGGGAGCTGCTGGTGTCTAGCTCGAGTCTGTGTTTGTAGCCTGCTAGCTTTTTTTAGCATCGCTTATCAGTCTGTTTTCATCTTTTAGTCTTTAGTATCTGCCATTTTTCAGCGCGCATCAGGTTTTCCCTCACATGATTCTCTTATCGCGATTCAACTGCGTGCATTTTACAGCGTGCGTGCATTTTACTGTGCACATCCGTTTTCTCCTCTGTGTTACATGGATTATTGCATCGATCTCAAAGCACCGCTAATCAAGAACAACCATAATAACAAACAATTGCGTGAGGGATTCACATCGATCTCAAACCCTCGCTGTTCAGGAACAACCAACAACAACAAACAAATGCGGTGAGTCATGGCATCACTCATATTATTGCTTCCTGCATTACATGCCACATGTTTACTATAGCTTCTTCCATCAGCAGTGAGGGATTCACATGTGATAAATGAAAGGAATTAGTCAGGCTGACGGAGAAGGTTAATGAGTTAGAGACCCGCATCTGAACGCTAGTGGAGATCAGTGAGAAAGAGAAGCCGGTAGATATTGTTTTGGATGTGGGTAGTACAGCGAACAACACACACACATTGGTTACAGCCCCCGCAACAGGCAATTGGGTGACGTCACGGCAGCATACTCGCTCAGCAAAGCGACACCACTTTCCTGTTCCTGTTAGGGTTTCCAATCTATTCTCCCCACTCAGTAATGCACCCACTGAGAATAATGTTGAAAGAGCCTTGGTCATAGGTGATTCTATTGTAAGGAACGTGGTAATAGAGAAACGTTAAATGCATTTTGGGTGCCAGAGCGTCTGATATCAGATCAAATCAACAAGTGCTGGCTAATGCTAAATGTAGATTTTCTAAAATTGTTATTCATATTGGCACTAACGATGTCTGGCTTTGCCAGTCAGAGATCGCTAGAGATAAAAGAGGTGTGTGAACTTGCAAAAACGATGTCAGACACTGTAATATGCTCCCCCCCCCCCCCCCCCCCCCCCCAAATTGGAAGATTTTTTGAGGAAGACCTAATCTGCTAAAGAGAGACAGACTCCATCCAAGGTGCTGCTCTCCTCTCTAGTAATTTGGCTCATAATTTTAATGATAGTATCTGACTAACTGGGGGCCAGGTCAGGAATCAGACAAACTGGCTAATCTGAACGTCTGCTAGCTGCCTTGAGATGTCACACAGGTCACATAAACTATGACACATAGTGACTGTATCACCTAGATATCAGATAGAGACTGTGTCTGTTCCCTGAACTACCAAACACAAACCCCTCATTAAATTATTTAGAAAAAAATGTATTACAGTCAAACTTTGATTACGGTCAAACAAAACAGTGTATAGATCACCCGGGCTTTATTCTAATTTCCTTGGTGAATTTGTAAATTTTCTATCAGATCTAGTAGTTACTGTAGATAGAGCTTTAATTGTTGGTGATTTCAACATTCACAGAGATAATGAAAATGACACATTGGGATTAGCATTTATCGATATTCTCAACTTGCTTGGAGTCAGACAAAATATGACAGGACCAACTCAGTGCCATAATCATACGCTAGATTGAATTCTGTCATATGGAATTGATGTTGATACTATTGAAATTCTACCGCAGAGTGATGACATCTCAAATCATTACCTCGTTTCTTGTATGCTGCGATCAGCTAATGTTATTCAATCTACACCATGCTATCGTTCAGGTAGAACTATTATTTCAACCACTAAAGATAGCTTCACTAATAATCTTCCAGATCTCATACACTCAGTAAGCCCCAAAGTCTAGAAGAACTTGATGAAATAACAGAAAATATAAATAATGTCTTCTCTAGCACTCTTGATAGTGTCATCCCCCTTCGATTAAAGAAAAAAGCCCCGCACCATGGTACAATTATCACACTCATGCTCTCAAGAGAGCAGCTCGGAAAATGGAGCGCAAGTGGAAGAATACAAAATTAGAGGTATTTCATGGTGCATGGAAGGATAGTGTCTGTAGCTACAGACAGGCACTAAAAACTGCCAGGTCAGCATATTTTAGAAAACTAATTTAGAAAATAACCACAACAATCCTAGGTGTTTATTCAGTACTGTGGCTAAATTGGTTAGGAATAAAATCTCAACTGAACCAGATATTCTGTTGCAGCACAATAGTAATGACTTCATTAATTTCTTTACTGATAACATTTAAATAATTAGAAATAAAATTGGAATTGCAATCATCTGTCACAGTACCTCAGAAAACAGTGTCTCATAATTTTCCACACATGAAACTTCAGTCCTTTGCTGTCATAGGTAATGAAGAGCTAACAAAACTTATTGAAACATCAAAAGCCACAACATGTATGTTAGATCCAATACCAACTAAGCTCTTAAAAGAGGTATTCCCTGTAATCTCAGAACCTCTTTTTAATATTATTAACTCCTCGCTATCCTTAGGACGTGTCCCAAGAAACTTTAAAATGGCAGTTATCAAACCGCTTATTAAGAAGCCACAGCTTGATCCTGGAGAATTGGCTGATTATAGACCGTTTTCAAATCTCCCGTTTATGTCAGAAATACTAGAAAATGTTGTGTCCTCCTAATTACATTCATTTCTACAGAAAAATAGTATATTTGAACAATTTCAGTCAGGATTTAGGCCACACCACAATACAGAGACTTCACTTATCAGAGTTACTAATGACTTGCTCTTATCATCTGATCACAGCTGCATTTCTCTTCTAGTGCTTTTAGATCTTAGTGCTGCCTTCAACACCATAGATCATGATATTCTCTTGAATAGGCTAGAGAATTATGTTGGCATTTGTGGACTTACATTAGCATGATTTAGGTCCTATTTAGCAGACCGCTACCACTATGTCTGTGTAACCGAGGAATTGTCCAAACAAACAAAAGTATTGAGTGCCACAGGGATCAGTTTTAGGGCCTCTGCTTTTCTCCTTACATATGCTTCCTCTGGGAGATATTATCAGGAATCATGGAATAAGGTTCCACTGTTATGCCAACAATACCCAACTTTATATTTCTTAGAAACCCGACGAAATTTCACATTTCTCCAAATTAGCAGAGAGTATCAATAAAATTAAAGATTGGATGGCCAGAAATATCCTTCTACTCAATTCCAACAAAACAGAGGTACTAGTTATTGGACCAAAAACCTCTAAAAATAAGCCACTAAAATATAATTTGACTCTCGATGGATGTACTGTTACATCGTCTTCAACAGCGAAGAACTTAGGTGTTATATTTGATATACCAATATGTCATCTGAAAATCAAATTTCCATGTTTGTAGAATTCTTCCACCTAAGAAATATTGCTAAGTTATGACGCATGCTCTCTGTTGCTGATGCTGAAAAACTAATTCATATATTCATGACCTCAAGACTATATTATTGTAATGCATTACTGGAATGATGTCCAGCAAGTTCACAGTACTTAAGTGACTTTCTACCACGTTATATTCCATTAAGTTCATTAAGATCGCGAAACTCTGGCATGTTAATAGCTCCTAGAATATCAAAATCCACAAAAGGAGGTAGATCCTTTTCCTATTTGGCTCCTAAAGTATGGAATAGTCTCCCTAACACTGTTCGGGAAGCAGACACACTCACTCAGTTTAAGTCTAGACTAAAGACTCATCTATTTAGCCAGGCATACACCTAATTTATTCTTCACCACACAACTAGGCTACTTTAGTTAGGTCTGCCAGAACCTGAAACATTGATCATGATAACCTCTATAACTCTACAAAAAATGTAATGGCATCTACACTAATATTATTCTATTTGTTTCTATGTCTCAACCTCGGGACTCCTATCCCGAGGTCACCAGAACCGGCCTGATCCAGCTCCATTCCTGCTTAGTATCGGACTCCGATAATAATTCATACAGTTCACGTAGTGTACGTGACATAAATGTAGTGCCCTGATCAGTGAGGATTTCTTTCAGAATCCCCACTTGGGAGATAATTCTGAAGAGTGCCTCAGCAACACTTCCGGACTGCTTCCGGATATCGTGTTGCATATTCCACCAGAACCAAAATAAAGCAATGCCTGTGTGCCATCCGTTCTAATGGCCTGACGAGGTCCATATCAATTCTTTCAAAGGGGACCACGATCAAATGGAAGGGGGAGCAATGGCGCTCTTGGGGTGGCCGGCAGGTTCACCAGCTGACTTTCACGGCATGCCGCACACCACCTGCGAATGTCCCCACGAATGCCCAGCCAATAGAAATGGCCATTAGAAGGTTCAGTGTTTTTTCCTGCCCTAAGTGACCAGCCATCAGATTATAATGAGCCACCTGGAATAACATTTCCTGACGGCTCTGCTGTATTTACAATTGGGTTGTATCCTCCTTTGTCTGAGTGTCCTGCGACACTCGATACAACCAATCCTTGATCATTGAAAAATATGTATATTTGTTCAAAGGCGTGCCTAAGGGTCTCGTCTCATGTCTGCTCCTGAAGGAAATCCCCTGTAAGGAATCTTCTAAGAGCTGGGGAACCCGAGACTTCCCCCTCCCTTATGTCCTCCTAATGTGGAGCTGACGTAGACGCCCCTGGCACCGCCTCCCCAGCCAGCGAATCACACACCACACACCGATATGCTTTGTTGCAGGAGCCATCCACACATATTCCCTTTAATAAAGTAGTAAATGCCAGCCAATTCATACCCAAGATTAGTGGATGTGAAAGGCGGGGACTAACCGCAGCATCGACACTATGCTTTTGTCCCTGAAATTGAATAATGACCATCACTAAAGGGTCATTTTGAATATCCCCGTGCACACATCTTACCTTCACCTGCCAGCCTGTATCCAAAGTCTCGGATTGAACCAAGCTTTGGTGAATGAAGGTTTGATTACATCCTGAATCCACCAAGGCTTGGTACAGGTATGTACCACCTCTTAATACTCACAGGTAACCGGTACGCTTCTGCTCATTCGGGGGTGGCCGGACCAATGTCTCCACCTCCATCACAGGGCATCTGTCCTGGAAGTGCCCAGGTTCCCTGCAGCTCCCGCAGAACAGCCCAGACTTCACGCCCACACCCACGGCAGTGGATTCACCAGCCTGTAGGGGAGAGCAGAAAGGGTTAGGGCAAACCGGCGGGTTGAATGGTCCACGTGACCGGGGAAGCAGTTTTGGGGACATAATTCCCCGTTTCCGGGGAACCGGAACAGGATGGGGGCAAAGAGAGGGGGATGGAGGAGAGAGAAAGGGAAAGAGAGAGAAGAAGAGGGCTCGCTGGCCCCCAAATACACCACCATATGGTCCTCAGCCAGCTGGACCGCCTCATCCAGCAACACCGAGCAGTGGCACTGGACCCACTCTGTCATTCCTTTTGGTAGCCAGGCGATTAACAGTTCCAGTACCGCCAGATCGAGAACTTCCTTGGCATCGTGTTCTTCAGCCAGCAGCCACCTTCGGCAGGTGTCAGGGAGCTGTTGGGCGAATGTGAACAGGCATCCGTGCTCGCCAAGCATCTGTGAGCGGAAGTGCTGCCGATGTTGTTCTGGATGTTGTCAACCCATTGCAGGATGGCCTTCTTCAAGTCCTCGTACACCAGTAGGTTGGCCACAGGAAGTTGTTGGGCCACAAGCTGGGCTTCCCCGGACAACAGCGGCAGTAGGCAGACCACCCACTGCATGCTCGGCCACTTCCACACTTCAGCCGTTTGCTCAAAGAGCTTCATTAAAGCCTCCGGGTCATCCTGAGGTCCCATCTTGGTCAGCGTGAAGTGCAGCACGGCCATGGGTGGGTCAGGGGTCATGGCTGAAGACCCCCCTGGTGTACCAAGCTCCGAAGCACCTGCCGGTCTTCTGCTTGAGCCTGGAACAACACCTGGAACCACTGCTCCAGTTCCACACATAGCTCAAATAGAGCATGATGTTGGGCTTGGTGGATGTTGACGAGGGTCTTGATTACTTCGGCCAGCGGAGAGGACTCCATGATGGTGTTTCTTCCTCCTAATCCCGGGTTTCAGCACCACTGTGACAGATCACTAGTTCTCTACTGAAGGAGGACGCGGGAGCCAGATAAAAAAATCAGCGAAGTCTTTTATTAACACACTTTTCAGCATCACATAAAGCTTTGCTTTTCAACATAACACAAAACACACATCAGCACTGCTGCGTACATCTCTCTCTCTCTCCTCTGGCAGTCTGGATTGCCCTTTTATCCCTCTCCAGCTCTCACTGCAACACATAACAGCTGTTAGAGATAATTTTCCACAGGTGTCAATCCTTACCGCTCTTGCTCTCCCAGCCTCGCTCTCCACAGACGTCATTCAGCCATGCCCACATCACCACACACATTTAAAACAATTAATGCATTTACCTAATTTGACAATATAACAGTTTCATTCTGTTCTGTGTGATTTCTAAAGACTGGTCAGAACTAGCGAGACAGCACTCACACAAGTCAGATAATGAGTGAAACTAGTGATGTTTCTAATGTAAACGAATCGGTAATTTTTGAACAAATATTTTAAATGAACGAATCATTCTCATTCACCTCCATACACTGGCTCATATTTCTCGTCCACTGACATATCTCCATTTCGAAGCCAATGAGCTCTTGTTTGAAGTGCTTTAAGACTGACTATAGCTGGAGCCAATAGCATTCGAGTGCAGGCTGTGAAGCAGCATATCATTGGTTTCACCCACTGAAAAAATTAATTAATCACTCAGTCATCTCGTTCGTGAGCGACAATCTGCTGACTGACTGAACGAGAGAGGAGGAGAGACATGGAGAGAAAGGAGTGAAATGCACTAAGACAATGTGAATTGGGCTGATCAGCCAAGGAGAGAGATAAAGCCAAGCCGGATGTGGCAGTTCGGGAGAGAGAGAGCCACATGCAATTGCCGTGTGTGTTTATGTTTGTGTCTTAAGTTTTCATTAAACATTATTTTGATGGTTCAGCCAGTTCCTGCCTCCTCCTTGCCCATTTTAACCTTGTTACATTGGTTTCTAAACCCGGGAAGGAGGAGGATGCGCCGTCATGGAGTCCTCGCCACTGCAATCCACCCAAAGAAGCAGGCATGCCGGGGGGCGGAATCGCCACTGCCAGCCACCTGGACACAGAGGAACAGCCGCCGTCCGTGAGGGGAGGAGGGGCTCGGTGCCAGCCACTGGAGTGATGGAGCCACTGCCAGGGGCGGAGGGGCTCGCTACCAGCCACTAGAACGCGAAGGGGCATTCCATCTACCAGGGGTCAGAGGACTTGCTGCTGTCTGCCCGGGGAGGAGCAGCTGTCGTCCGGCAGAGGGTGGAGGAGTGGTCGAGGACCAGGCGACGCCATGTCTGGGAACCGGCGAGCGATTTTTTATCTCTCTCCTCTCTCTCTCACAGTCACTCCGCCTTGCCCTTTCCTTCTCCTCAGAAAGGAGGAGGGGGGGGATACGTCATGCCGAGGCAAGGAGGGAGGAGTGTGACGAGGAGGAGGGCAGGGCCGGGCCGTGAGTGTGCACGGCCAGCCCCCAATCGGGCTAATCAGCTGAGGAGAGGGATAAAGCTGATCCGGATGTGGCAGTTCGGGAGAGAGAGCCATATGCAATTGCCTTGTGTGTTTATGTTTGTGTCTTAAGTTTTCATTAAACATTATTTTGATGGTTCGTCCGGTTCCCGCCTCCTCCTTGCCCACCTTAACCTTGTTACAGACAAGTTTATAGGTATGCACATAATCCCCAATTTATGAATGTTTAAAAATTACTGAAAACAGTTAAAATAACATGAATTACAAATGGAAATGTGCTTTGATGCACAGTGTAAGATATTTAGGCTTTTTTGTTTCTGCGTTTTGTTAAAAGTGAAGCCCAGAATTTGACAAAATAAAGGAAAAATAAGACCTTTCTTGTCATTTATGGATAAAACGGTTGTGGTGGTTAAACTCTTTCAAGTATTTTTAAAAGTGTCTTTGTACATTTGTAGACATGCAAATTCTAATTGTGTTGCTTTGTCCTGCTTTCAAAGACTGACTACAGCATGAGCCAATACCATGCGAGAGTGGGCTGTTAAGGTGCATATAATTGGTTTCAACCATAGAACAAATACACCCTTCACTGTCATTTGAGTCTGAACAAGACAAGACATCTTGTTCATGAACAAACTGAATGTACTGGTTCATTCGTTCGCAAACGAAATGAATGAATCAGTCATCCATTCATGAATGAGGATCTGCTGACTGACTGAACAAGAGGACGAGGCATGTAGTTTGTTCAGTTCGTCAATGCTGATCAAAATGTAAAGGGGCCGGGTGAATTATGAATAAACGTGATTGATGATCAAACAATACGATGACATATGGCCGTTATTGAAACTCAATTATTTTTTAGGCTAGTGTTGTTGTCTTTTTAAGTATAGCTTCAGAAATAGTTGTGCTCAGCATTTCACAGTGTGATAGATATGCTTTGTTGTCATTTTTTGAGAAACGCTTAACATGATGCTTAAACACACTGCAGTGCTGAAGTCTCTTAGTATAATTGTAGAAACTGAAATTTTAATAAAGGATAACTGGACTCGTTCTGGTTGTGGATGACTGCTTTTGGTTCAATAAAATTACTTGTTCAAAATGTAAAAGATGCCATCTACTGGCACACAGGGGTATTTTGTAGAAATGGTCAATTTGGTGAATCCTTTTTGGTGAAAGGATTCAAAATACTCGAGTCACTAGAATGAATCAAAATCCTCACCACTAAGTTAAACACATTGTGTGGCAATACACAGAAATAACATCAAACCTCATTAGTTCTTGATTGTCTCATGACCAAACATCATGACGTCGAGACACAAGAACTGATGAGGTTTGATGTTATTGACATGTTGCCATATTTGATTTGGGCTCTGTTTACATGAGTTGAAAACAATGATTTGATTTCATTTGAGAGTGAATAACGACTTCAGTTATGGTCTTTTCATCCAACAAAGTGATTGTGTGCCTTCAAAGGACTTGGAATACAATGCACGAGTTGCATAGAACAAAGTTTCCCAACCGATGGTACATAAGCAGGTTAAAGGTGGTACACAAAAATAATTGGATTTTGCTATATTCATATAACACAGATGCAGACCTTCTATCGTTAATATGCACTCATAGGCTGAACTGCCAGTAGCCTTAAAGAGACAGTATAGTTTTAGATCTTGTTCTATGCTGTATATCAATGTAAATACTTGCAAATAGTATAAATTGTGCATATAAACAATAAACATGTAATAAATGTAATAAAACAAATGTATGCAATACAGTATATTTAATTTAAAGACATCAAATCACTCTCAGTTTTGCTGGGTTATTTTCTTAACCAGAATGCTGGGTAGAGTTTGCAGTTTCATTTTGTTAGGTTATTTTCACAGTGTTGGGTAGTTTTTAACTCTGCTGAGTTAGTGGCTGGGTCATTGTCACTGACATCAGAAATCCATCACAACCAACCAAGCTGCTGAGTCAAAATGACCCACTGCTGGTTTATCTGTTCCAAACTGGATCAAACCAGTTTATCAACTGTTATTTTCAACCCGATCTCAAATCACATCATATCAAATCACTTTATTGTCACACAGCCATATACACAAGTGCAATGGTGTGTGAAATTCTTGGGTGCAGTTCCGATCAACATAGCAGTCGTGACAGTGATGAGACATATACCAATTTACAATAACATCAGATTAACACAGCACAATTTAAACATCTGATATACACATAATTACACTCAACAATATACAAATAATAACATACACTGTACAGTATACAATACGCACTATATAGATACACATTATTCAATAAAAATAAAAATATATTAAAAAAAAGTATATATAGTATATATAGAATGTACAGTATTCTACTGTATTGACATTCAGGCTGTCGGTTGACAGTCAGTTGTTAAGAGAGAATATAATATAATATAATATAATTTATGACAGTCTGGTGTGAGATATGAGTAAGGGTAATAAAGTGCAGTGCTGATGAATTTTGATCATGGGAGATCAAGAATTCAGAAGTCTGATTGCTTGGGGGAAGAAGCTGTCATGGAGTCGGCTGATGCGGGTCCTAATGCTGCGATACCGCCTGCCTGATGGTAGCAGTAAGAACAGCCCATGGCTCGGGTGGCTGGAGTCTCTGATGATCCTCCGAGCTTTTTTCACACACCGCCTTGTTTATATTTCCTGGAGGGAGGGAAGCTCACCTCCGATTATATGTCTGGCAGTTCGCACCACCCTTTGAGGTGCTTTGCGGTTGTGGGCTGTGCTATTGCCGTACCAGGCGGAGATGCAGCCAGTCAGGATGCTCTCTACAGTGCAGGTGTAGAACCGTGTAAGGATGTGGCGGTTCATTCCAAACTTCCTCAGCCGTCTCAGGAAGAAGAGGTGCTGATGAGCCTTCTTCACAATGACTTCAGTGTGGATGGGCCATGTGAGTTCCTCAGTGATGTGGACACCCAGGAACTTGAAGCTGCTGACTCTCTCCACTGGTGCTCCATTGATGGTGATGGGACTGTGTTCTCTGTCTTTTCTTATGAAGTCCACCACAAGCTCTTTTGTCTTACTGACGTTGAGGGAGAGGTTGTGCGCCTGACACCAGTGTGTCAGAGTGTGCACCTCCTCTCTGTAGGCTGTTTCATCATTGTCAGTGATCAGACCTACCACTATCATGTCATCAGCAAACTTAATGATGGCACTGGAGCTATGTGTTGCCACACAGTCATGTGTGTACAGAGAATACAAGAGTGGGCTGAGAACACAGCCCTGCGGGGCTCCAGTGTTGAGGGTCAGTGATGAGGAGATGATGCTGCCTATTCTAACCACCTGGCATCTGCTTGACAGGAAGTCCAGGATCCAGCTGCACAGCGAGCTGTTTAAGCCCAGAGCCTGGAGTTTCTCATCTAGCTTGGAGGGCACTATGGTGTTGAATGCTGAGCTGTAGTCTACAAACAGCATTCTCACATAAGTGTTCTTTTTTTCCAGGTGGGAGAGAGCAGTGTGTATTGTAGATGCAATGGCATCATCAGTGGAGCGGTTGTTGTGGTAAGCAAACTGCAATGGGTCAAGAGAGAGAGGCAGCACAGAGCAGATGTAATCTCTGATTAGTCTCTCAAAGCATTTGCTGATGATGGGGGTCAGAGCAACAGGACGCCAGTCATTTAAGCAAGTTATTTTTGATTGCTTTGGAACAGGCACAATGGTGGATGTTTTAAAGCATGTGGGGACTACAGACAAAGAGAGGGAAAGGTTGAAAATGTCCGTAAAAACACCAGCCAGCTGGTTCACGCACACTCTGATGACACAGCTCGGAATGCCTTCTGGGCCCACGGCTTTGCAGATATTCACCCGACGGAAGGATCGGGTTACATCCGCTACAGAGACGGAGAGTGAACTAACCTCTGTAGCTTCGGCCGCGAGAGCTCTCTCCGCAAGGGCAGTGTTATTTTCCTCAAAACGCGCATAAAAAGTATTTAGCTCATCCGGGAGAGAGGCAGCGGTGTTCATGGCGGAGTTTTTATTCCCTTTAAAGTCCGTGATGATGTTAATTCCCTGCCACATGCTTCTAGAGTTGGTGGTGTTAAACTGTCCTTCAATCTTGCTCCTGTACTGGCGTTTTGCAGTTCGGAGGGCATAACTGGCTTGTTTATGCTCCTCCGCGTTCCCGGAATTAAAAGCGGAGGTCCGCACATTAAGTGCCGCACGAACATCGCTATTTATCCATGGTTTCTGATTCGGATAGATCCGTATTGTTCTGGTCGGAACCACGTCCTCTACGCACTTTTTGATGAAACACATTACGCTATCAGCGTAAAGCTTGATGTCATCATCAGAGGCGGACCGGAACATCTCCCAGTCCACGTGATCAAAACAGTCTTGTAGCATAGAATCTGATTGGTCTGACCAGCACTGGATTGTTCTGAGGGTGGGTGCTTCCTGTTTCAGTTTCTGCCTGTAAGCGGGCAGAAGCAGAATGGAAGAGTGGTCCGATTTGCCAAATGGTGGGCGGGGGAGGGATTTGTAGCCATCCCGGAATGGAGAGTAGCAATGGTCCAAAACCCGGTCCCCTCGTGTGTTGAAACTAATGTGCTGGTGGTATTTTGGTGCGACTGATTTTATTAAAGTCCCCGGTCACAATGAACACGGCCTCAGGGTGCGTCCGTAAGGCAGATAATGCAGCAGTCCCTTGTATCTCGTTGGAAAGAGATCCGCGCTTTCAGCTCGCAGAGCTTGTTATCCAGAGACTGAACATTTGCCAGTAGAATAGTGGGTAGCGGGGGTCGATTTGCGCGGCGTCTTACTCTGATGAGAACGCCGGCTCTGTTTCCCCTTTTCCTTTTGCGTTTCCGCGGCCGTGCTGCCCAGACAAAGGGATCCACTTGCGTGTTTGTAAACAGCGGGTCGGCATTGAGAAATTTGAAGTCTGGTTTACGGTGTGAAATTGCTGAACCAATGTCCAAAAATGTTTGTCTGTCATAGACAATAAGGCAGACAACATCCAAGACAAAAAATATAAGAATTGTGAACAAAACAAGCAAAACACTACTATGTTGTGTCGGAGCTCGCAACGCAGGAGCCATACTCGGCGCCATCTTGACTCAACTCAAGATCTCATGAAAATTCATACATAATTTACGAGTTGGCTATTTCGTATGGTCCTGCACGATGTTGTTCACATAAACTCGTATGACTTAATCACGTGCAAATTCCCGGATGTCTAATATGGAAGTAAGCGCAAGTTCCATGCACGAGGTATTAAGGACATACTTATTAATATTATGCCCTTACCCAAATCCCTTATTTAAACTTAACCAATCAGTAGAGTGTGTAAACATGATAGGAAGCTGTTGTGTGTGCCAGAAGCAAGTAATTGTCGAATATTAGATGGAAACGATGTCCGGCTACGTCATTGGCTGTAGTGAAAGTTGTAGAAATTCAAACGAGTGCAGTTGCACGATATCATACAAATTAGCCAAATTTAGAAAAGTCATATGAATCCTGAGGATTTCGCTGTGATAGTGTGTTATTTTTGCCTCCTGTCCTGAGAAAACTTCCTGAAGGGAATCTTCTTGAATGAAATTAAGATTTGTGTTAACTTGTGTTCCTTTTAGTTATTACTGTAGAGACAGGAGCAATTTCTGTAGCCTCACATTATACTTTTATTTTGTATAAGTTTATTTATTCGCAGTGTAACATCTGAGTAATACCAAGCAAGCTTTGCAGGTAACTTATTTGGTAACATTTTACAATAAGGTTCCATTCGTTAATATTAGTAAATGCATTAAGTATCATGAACTAACAATGAACTATACATTTTTTTACAGCATTTATTAATCTTTGTTAATGTTAGGCAATAAAAATGCAATTGTTCGTTGTTAGTTCATGTTACGTCATAGTGCATTAACTAATGTTAACTCATTCAACTTATTTTAAAAATGTATTATTTTATGTTGAAATTTACATTAATTAAAATTATTAAATGCTGCAAAAGAATTGTTAGTTCATGTTAATTAATGTTGTTAACTAATGTTAACAAGTGGAACCTCATTGTAAAGTGTTACCACTTATTCATATTTGTTAATGTCGCTGCTATTGCATAAATGCAGACACAACACAATGTCAACACCTAAAGAGAGCAACGTGACCATATTATAGCCATGTTGCGGTCGCAACACTCGTTTGAGAGGATGTGTAACTTCAATGTCCAAAAGAGTAATGACACAAGGTAAAACTGCTTTTCTTTGACATTTCTTTGCAAACACGAATATTAGCATTGTCTATCAAATATTGAAATATTTGGTACACATCTTTGGTTTTGTGTCAATGAAGGGCTACTTCAGCCTAACCGATGGTGCTGTGGGGGTACTTAAGGTAAAAAAAAAAGGTTGGGAAACACTGGCATAGACTATTTTGTGACACTTTTGGGTGCTTTTGTTTAAGCTTTCTTGTGAGATACTGTCAACTGCTATTTTATGGAAATCCACAATCGCAACGTTCTTTAAAATATCTTCTTTTGTGCTCTACAGAAGAAAGAAGTCATATGGATTTGGAACAACATGGGGGTGAGTAAATTGTGACAGAATTTTAATTTTGGGGTGAACTATTCCTTTAACTGTGGTAAACATTGATGAAGTGGCTAAATCCATAAAAATGTTGAATTTTTTTTTTTATAAAAAAATGAACATTCCTCATCTGTTAAAGCATTGCAATGTCATGTTGAAATGCTCAGCTCCTCCAACCCCTCTCAGCATTAGTATGTAAATAGAAAGTGGATCCATGGATATGACAAGTAGGAACATCCCTTTAATTAACTCTAATCCGCTTTAGACCTGCTTGGCAATCTGTTCCAGAGTCTGCTACAAGCTGCCTCATTCATAACTCAAAGACACCTGCATATTTTCATCTTACTAGCCTAATTCATACAAAAAAGATTTTAAGTACCATGTGCGTGCAAATCTGAAGAACTGTCAAGATTTTCTTATGTTCTAATTAGTGTTTTCCATTGAAAAAAGTGGACCTGCATATGTGAATAAAAAATTATTCTGAATTCTGAATTCTGCTGAAGCTAAAGAAATATCCACTTTGTTTCTCTGATTCTCTCACTAATTATGCTTGAAGTCGTTATTACCTTAACCACTCATTTATTCAATCAAAAGCAACTTTAGTTTAATTTTTGCTGTTGTTGTTGTCTTAATTCTCATTTAAAATTCAGAACCACTGGTTCTTCAAGCGAACCTGCATAAAGCCAGCCCTTGACTTCAAAGCAACAGGGATCCAGCTTTTTCCTAATTAACACCTTAGTTTATAGCCAAAAAGATCTCAGGCCTCCAGGTCTAACTGCATTTCACATCCAGGTTCTCACATCTGCTATGCTTGTATTTAATCAAGGGGATAAGTCAGAGGTGAGAAAATGTAAAAAAGCTTTTCTCTTAATTATATCCTTTGACAACTCTTGGCACCTTGCTGACATTGGGTTATTTAACTGTGAGTAATAATTACAATATAGCCATTGCAATCAAGACTGCTGCTGAGGTCTGCCTGTGTGCAATTTGCTAAGAGAATTCATAAAGTGATTCCCATGCCAAACATGTGATAGAGCGGGCTATCTTTATTGAGCAAAATTAGTCTAGACTAATATCATCAGTATAATGTGCTGTTTAAAAATCACGAGAAAAACAAGCAATCCACAAATTTATAACCTCACCACATTTAGGCAATAGGTTGAAACTGGCCAAACTGTTCTCACTAATGTCACAAAATCAAACAGATTAAGATTCTAATGAGATTTGGAATTTTTTTTTAAACTTCAACTACCTCAGCATGATCCTTTCATGGCATAAATTATACACAACATGCAATAAAAGCAGTTTATTTGTCTCATCAGTGTTGCACACAGTCGGCTGAATAGATATAGACTTGGAACAAACATACCCTGATTGAGCTAAGAACATGAAAATTAAACACCATGGCTCATATTAAATTTGATCAAATCAAAACTGAAAACAGATAAAGCTTTTCGCCACTCAAATACATCCTCCTTGGCATGGGCTATAAATAGAAAAGGGTATAGCTTGCATGTGGTGGTTGGCAACGCCTGTATTCACAGACTTTTATCTTACCACTAGGAGTTATTCAAATCGTTCCAAGTTAAGAGTTTTTGCTTAAAATCTATACACAAAACTGCTAAGAGCAAGTTTTTCTAAGAGTAAAAGCAGAGTTCACTACGTTACTATGGATGACATCATTCTGTGCTGTGGGCAGACTCTTAAATCACGCAAAGTGATTGCTATACAGGAAATGGGTATTTGTACATTGCTATTTCAAATTTAGGTAAGCACAAACCGATTTTAGCTAAAGAAAATTCAACCTTCTGTTTCCGATAAACAGAAGATTTATGAAATCGCTGTGAGTTCAGTCTGACGTGTGGCCCATCCACTGCATTAACTACACTTAACTTGATGGATAATTCTGCTGACGGATGACTGAGAAAATCCCAATTCTTCAGCGCTACACAGTAGCAATTTTCCTGTGGCCAAGGAGCACAGAGTTGTCAAAACCTTTATCTCCAGTTGTAAATGGGTTGTTTTGGTTCATGGGAGAGGTAATTGCATCCCTAAGTTTACAAAAATGAAAACACCCTCACGATTCAGGCAATACCGTTTTACAAGGTCAGTGTCATAATGATATTCTAATACACTGACTCAATTCCGACATGGATTGATGACAGCAACCATGCTATGGGTTGTTTGTGGTTCACTCTTAGGGATTTAGGAGTCCTCAGGATGACTTCTAAGTTGTTGTGGGTTTTTGAGCTACTCCAAGTTTAGGAGTTACTACTTAATTTGAGTCAGGAGCTTCTTTTAGTCTTAAGATTTATGTGAACAGCCAGGTTCCAACATCTATCAGAAAGCTTTCCCAGAAGAGTGGAAGCTGTTATAGCAGCAAAGAAAGGAACAACTCCATATTAATGCCCATGGATTTGAAATTAATTGTTCAACCAGCACATATAGGTTTGGTGTTTGGGTATCGTCCTGGTTACTTGCGTAACCTCCGTTCCCTGATGGAGGGAACGAGAAGTTGTGTCGATGTAGTGACACTAGTGGTCACTCTTGGGAGCCCGAAACACCTCTGGTCTTTGAAAAAAGGCCAATGAAAATTGCTGAGTGGTATTTGCATACCACTCCCCCGAACATATGGGTATAAAAGGATATGGTATGCAACCACTCATTCAGGTTTTGTGCTGAGGAGCCGAGACAAGGTCCAGGCCATTTCAGCAGGTAGTCCAGCTTTGTGGCAGGAGGGACACAACATTTTGTTCCCTCCATCAGGGAACGGAGGTTATGCAAGTAACAAAGACGTTCCTGTAGGTGCTACTGGTTGTTTAAATCAGTTTTACTATCAGAAATAATCAATAATTAATTGTTATTAATTATGGAATAATCAAATAACAATTAAATAACTAAACAGAATTTAACTCATTAAACTATTCTCCAGAAATGATCAATAATTAATTGTTATTAATTATGGAATAATCAAATAACAATTAAATAACTAAATAGTAATTAAATAGAATTTAACTCATTAAACTATTCTTGGGGCACCACTCTTTGAAAAGAGAAAAATGATAGCAAGTTACTGATTGAGTCTCATAAAAAAAATCTACCCTGTAGGTTGAGTATCTTAATTGTTAATCAAAATAATCAACAAGGGGGAAAACTAGTTAAATTATTGGTATACAAATCCAACAGTAATCTAGTTACAGTTAGTTTCTAACACCAATAACATAATAGTACTCTGATGTAACTTGGGAGTTCTTCACGTGGCAGAGGTTGGCTTCAACACAACATTCAAACAAAAACAAACAGGAGTACTTTTTATAATATAACAAGATTTATTATAATCAAGCAGTAGTGAACACAGCCAATACTATCCGAATATAATCCAAAAATAAAATCAAGGATATCCTAAGCTAACAGTGGAGCTATATGCTAGTGTGTATGTGTGTGTGTGTCCAGGTGTGGTAACAAAGGAATCAAAATGGAGGATCAGGTTCAAAATGGAGGGTTGAATCCAAAATGGAGCTAATATCACGTGCGGGTGGAAATGAGCAGACACACAAAGGAACTGACGGAACAGGCGGGAGAATTTGGTTTGCCAGCCAGTGAACACAGCCAATACTATCTGAATATAATCCAAAAATAAAATCAAGGATATCCTAAGCTAACAGTGGAGCTATATGCTAGTGTGTGTGTGTGTGTGTGTGTGTGTGTGTGTGTCCAGGTGTGGTAACAAAGGAATCAAAATGGAGGATCAGGTTCAGAATGGAGGGTTAAGTCCAAAATGGAGCTGATCCCACGTGCGGATGGAAATGAGCGGACACACAAAGGAACTGACGAAACAGGCAGGAGAATTTGGTTCACCAGCCTGAGTTGAACACAAACCGAGGCGCCGCTCACTCAATGAATATCAGTGAGAGAGAGAGAGAATGAGAGCGAGCGGGAGCGAGGAAAAATGCATGCAGTTTAGTTAAGGGTAACCGCTCATAACAGCGGGACTGAATTACTAGTACAAATCACTCAACAAAACAAACGTAACCCCAAAAGAAACTAAAACAAATCTCCCAACTCAAAACAGCGAGCAGAGTTTAACATACAAATATATACTCAAACATCAGCATTTAGAATCAAAAATACGATTTAGATTCACAAGAAAAATCACAGTTTCTAAACTAAATCTGCCCAGATATCAAGCCTTACTTGGGAAATCCTGTGTGATTTCAGTAGGTTTGTCCGTTGGAATTCCTGTTGCATTGAGCGGTCAGGAGAAACGGTCTGGATGGTTCCTTGTCTTACACTCGTCAGCGAAAAGATGCGTCTCTGCTTTATTCTTCGGATCCAGCGATGGAGAAGATGCAGAAAGTAGTCAACGTTGAATGAACAAGAGGGAGAAGGGAAACTGGTCGCCTTTCCATTTTTCAAAATAAATTCACTGTTGCTTTACATTTTCAGTGGAAATACGTCACATGGTCTTGCCGAGCTTTGTCGGAAATATGTCATGTGGAGAAGTCCCATGGTAGGTCCTACCCTACGGGGGAGGAGTTTCTACAAACATGGTGACTGGGGCAGAGGAAAATGCAGTTTACCAACAGGGAAACAAATTAGCGGAAGATATACGTCGCATGGGGTTACCTATGGGGAACCAACACATGCGGAGCACCTACCCCAGTACAGAGCTTAGTTAGCACATGTATTGAGCTGGCAGCAAGTTTCTCTGCAAACTCATCAGCCACAGGGCTCGGAGGAAGTCATCCAGGGAACACAGTTTGTGAACACTACTGGGAGTCAACAGCACACGCTATGCGCAAGCAATACACCCGGCCAGCTTTCCCGGACTTACCTGCTTGTGCCTGCCACTCCACAGGACGAAACCAGTTCCACACAGAGATTGTAGAACCTCGCAAAGGTGTTGGGTGTTGCCCAGCCCGCTGCTCTGCAAATGTCTGTTAGAGAGGCGCCACTGATCAAGGCTCAGGAGGCCCCACACTCCTGGTAGAATGGGCTCATAGCCCTGCCAGGGGCGGCATGTCCTGAGCGTGATATGCCATTGCTATGGCGTCAATGAGCCAGTGGGCAATCCTCTGCTTGGAGACAGTACTTCCTTTCCACTGTCCACCAAAGCAGACAAAGAGCTGCTCAGAAACTCTAAAGCACTGCGTGCGATCCAAATAGATGCGTAAAGCACACACCGGATACAGCAACGTCAGGGCTGGGTCTGCCTCCTCCTGGGGCAGCGCTTGCAGGTTCACCACCTGATCCCAAAAAGGGGTCGTGGGAACCTTGGGCACATAGCCCGGTCAGGGTCTCAGGATCACATGAGAGTAGCCCGGATCGAACTCCAGGCACGTTTCGCTGACAGAGAACACTTGCAGGTCTCCTACCCTCTTGATGGATGTGAGCGCAGTCAGGAGGGCAGTCTTCAAAGAGAGTGCCTTAAGCTCAGCTGACTGCAGGGGCTCAAAGGGGGCTCCCTGTAGACCCTGAAGAACTACAGAGAGGTCCCATGAGGGAATGTGGGGATTCAACCTCCTGGCACCTCTCAGGAACCTGATGATCAGGTCATGCTTCCCTAAGGACTTAACGTCCACTGTGTCGTGGTGTGCCGCTATAGCAGCTACATACACCTTCAAGGTGGAGGGGGACAGCCGCCCTTCCAACCTCTCCTGCAGGAAGGAAAGCACCGATCCGACTGCGCATCTCTGGGGGTCTTCGCGTTGGGAAGAACACCACTTAGCGAACAGGCGCCACTTCAAAGCATACAGGTGGCTCGTAGAGGGGGCCTGAGTGATCGTGTCTATCACTGTGGGTGGTAGGCCACTTAAGTCTTCCATGTCCCATCCAGGGGCCAGACATGGAGGTTCCAGAGATCTGGTCGCGGGTTCCAGATGGTGCCCCGCCCCTGAGAAAGAAGGTCCTTCCTCAAGGGAATTTGCCGGGGGGGAGGGGGGGCTGTCGCAAGGAGCGTGAGGTCCGAGAACCACGTCTGGGTGGGCCAGTAGGGTGCTACAAGGACGACCTGCTCCTTGTCCTCCCTGACCTTGCACAGGGTCTGTGCAAGTAGGCTCACTGGGGGAAACGCATATTTGCGTAGTCCAAGGGGCCAGCTGTGTGCCAGCACATCTATACCGAGAGGTGCCTCGGTCAGGACGTACTAGAGCGGGCAGTGTGAGGATTCTTGGGAAGCAAAAAGGTCTACCTGTGCCTGCCCGAATCGAGGGTGGAGTCTCCACTCTCCCCTGAGGGTAACCTGTATTGACAGCACATCCTCTGCAGTGTTGAGATCGCCCGGGATGTGAGTGGCTCGCAGCGACTTGAGGTGCTGCTGACTCCAGAGGAGGAGACGGTGGGCGAGTTGTGACATACAACGGGAGCGTATACCGCCTTGATGGTTGATGTATGCTACCGTTGCTGTGTTTTCTGTCCGAACTAACACATGCTTGCACTGGATGAACGGCCAAAACCTCTGCAGGGCGAGCAGAATTGCCAACAACTCAAGGCAGTTGATGTGCCCATTGCATACAGTGCCCCAGCCTGTTTTGGAAGCGTCTGTCGTAACCACGACGCGCCTGGAGACCCAAATGTGAGGTCGGTCCAAGGGCTGAAGAGGCGGTGACAGACCGGCGTGATGGCCACGCGATGTGTCCCGCGGCGCCATGCCCATCTCGGGATTCAAGTCTGGAGCCAGTGCTGAAACGGTCTCATATGCATCAACCCGAGCGGAGTGGCCACCGCTGAGGAAGCCATATGCCCCAGGAGACTCTGAAACAGTTTCAGTGGAACTGCTATCTTCTGTCTGAATGCCTTCAAACAGGTCAGCACCGACTGTGCGTGCTCGTTCGTGAGGTGCGCCGTCATCGAGACTGAGTCCAACTCCAAGCCAAGAAAAGAGATGCTCTGAACTGGGAGGAGCTTGCTCTTTCCCCAGTTGACCCGAAGCCCTAGTTGGCTGAGGTGTGAGAGCACCAGGTCCCTGTGTGCACACACATCCCGAGAGTGAGCTAGGAGTAGCCAATCATCGAGATAGTTGAGGATGCGAATGCCCACTTCCCTTAACGGGGCAAGGGCTGCCTCTGTGACCTTCGTGAAGACGCGAGGGGACAAGGACAGGCCGAAAGGGAGGACCTTGTACTGATACGCCCGACCCTCGAATGCAAACCGCAGGAAGGATCTGTGTCGAGGTAGAATCGAGATGTGGAAGTACGTATCCTTCAGGTCTACCGCCGCGAACCAATCTTGATGCCAGATGCTCGCTAGAATGCATTTTTGCGTCAGCATCTTGAACGGGAGTCTGTGTAAAGCCCGGTTCAATACTCGCAGGTCCATGATTGGCCGCAACCCACTGCCTTTCTTTGGTAAAATGAAGTAAAACCCCTTCTTCATCTGGGCCGGAGGGAGAGGCTTTCTCGCACCCTTCCGTAGGAGGATAGCGATTTCAGCACGCAAGGTAGCGCCGTTCTCGCCCTTCACCGAGATGAAGTGGACAACGCTGAACCTGGGCGGACGCCTGGCGAACTGAATCGTGTAGCCGAATCGGATGGACCGGACCAGCCATCGCGATGGGTTGCAAAGTGCAAGCCACGCGTCCAAGCTCCGGGTGAGGGGGACCAAGGGGACAATCTCGTTGGACTTACCAGCAGGTGGGGCCTCATGGTGGGGTGGAGCCTGAGGTGCCACGCCGTGCCGTGGCCGTGCTGAGTTTAGGGACATCTAAGCACTTACCTGGCTCCTTATGACCACCCCAGGAACAGTCTTGGATGGGGGAGGAAGAGGCCTGTCCTCGTGACCCATGGAGACCGTCACATCGAGGGCGGATTTGTGCCACAGCTGGGTGCACAGGGGTGGGTAGACCGCCGCTGGAGCACCAAACCTGCCAAAATGAAATGGTGGACAGTGGTCGTGATGACGGCCGTGCGCACCGGGTATGTGACCCAGGGAATAAGGAAACTGCTTTTTACTGAACTCTTGGGTACCGCAGCCACTTGGGCATGCGGCGAAATTAAATGAAAAGGTAACAAAAGATTCTCCTCCTGGCCCTCCACCAGGGGATGGAGTGGTCTGCTTACCAGCTCCAGAGCAGCAGGTTTCCTCGTCCCTGGTTTGCCCATCTCAGGGGCGCTTCGAAGCTTTTCGCAGGTTCTTGGCGGCCGGCCGTGAGACGGGTGGCGTCTGCTTCCTGCGGTGGGCTCCACGCCGGGGCCGGGCCGCAGGCTGCGGCGGAGCCAGTGCAGTCACCGCAGGGGGACGCCCTTGGCAACGAGCAGACGGGGTGCGGGATCTTGAGCCACGCCGGGGAAGGATGTGCCGGATAGCCTCCGTCTGCTGCTTCACCGCCAAGAACTGCTGGGCAAAGTCCTCGACGGTGTTTCCGAACAGGCCAACCTGGGAAATGGGGGTGCCAAGGAACTGTGCCTTGTCGGCCTCTTCCATCTCGACCAGGTTGAGCCAAAGGTGGCGCTCCTGGACAACCAAGGTGGACATGGCCCACCCGAGAGACCGCGCCATGACCTTCTTTGCCCAGAGAGCGAGGTCGGTCGCCAAGCGCAGCTCCTGCATCAATCCCAGGGCGGAACTACCCACGTGCAGTTCCTTTAGTGCCTTGGCGGACTTGCAGGAGAGCCATGGCGTGCAGGGCAGAGGCGGCTTGTCCAGTGGCACCGTAGGCTTTGGCAGTCAGGGACGATGTAAATCTACAGACCTTGGATGGGAGCTTTGGGTGCCCACGCCAGGTGGCGGCACTCTGCGGGCATTGGTGCACCGTGATCGCCTTATCCACCGGGGGAATCGTCGAATAGCCCTTGGCCGCCCCACAATCAAGGGTAGTGAGGGCAGGGGAGCTGAAAGATTGGGACCAGGCAGTAAAAGGTGCCTCCATGACCTTGTCAGCTCCTCGTGCACTTCCAGGAATAAAGGAACTGGGGCGGGGTGTGGCTGTGAGCGGCACCACGAGCCCAGGAACCAATCATCGAGCCGTGAGGGTTCAGGGGAGAGCAGAGGTTTCCACTCTAGCCCGACGCTCGTGGCTGCCCGGGAAAGCATGTCCGTCATCTCCGCGTCAGCCTGTAACTGGGCGATCGTACCCGAGGGGGGGAGCCCAGCTGAGGCTTCCGCATCCAACTGGATGAGCCCGCTCTCCGATGCTGCACTCGAGAGCTCATCACCTTCGTGGGCTCCGAACAAGAGGTCGAACTTGCCGTGAGACGAGCCGGTGGACTCATCCGGAAGCCCGATCGGGGCAGACGAGCGTGCTGGGGAATGGGAGATCCGTGGGGGGATACCCGGCGGAGGTGGTCCCATTGGGATCCCCAAATTGCCCCCAGTGCTAGCCGTGCTGGCCTCATACCCGTAGGTAGAAGGACCAAGGCGGGGAGCCGCTGGGGTGGCTTGCTTTCTTACGAAGGCAAGCTGCGACTGCAATGTTGCCATGGTCATGTTCTCACAATGAGTACATGATTCATCCACGAACGCTGTCTCCGTGTGGGTAGCGCCCAGCCACGAAAGACAGTGATCATGACCGTCAGAAGACGAGAGATGACGACCGCAACCAGGAATAGCACACAAACGGAAAGGCATCTTTAAAAAGATGTTCCGTGTGTGCCGCTCTTTTAGAGAAATACACTCTTTTTTAGAATATACACTTTTATTTCTGCCGATGCGCCCAGGGGCATTCTCTGCAGTGCACCAGTGCAGAGGGGGGAGAAGCCGCTGAAATGCGCTGTCAGATCCAGCAGAGGTGAATGAACAGCCGTGGGAATTCAGCTCAGTGAACATCGACCGTTCAGCTCCGAAGAGAAAATCTGAATGAGTGGTTGCATACCAGCTCCTTTTATACCCGTATGTTCGGGGGAGTGGTATGCAAATACCACTCGCCAATTTTCATTGGCCTTTTTTCAAAGACCCGAAACGGGCTCCCAAGAGTGACCCCTAGTGTCACTACATCGACACAACGTCGAGTGAGTGACAGATAGGGAACCACATACTTTTGGTTATGTAGTGTATATTTTTATAGCCTTTTCTCTTATGGGTTCCTTAATAAGTATAAAGTTTTTTGATGAGTTTGACACTGCTGAGAGAGCAAACAGTATTGGGAGACAGCACAGTTAGGTTAGTGCAGTTCATTTTTTAATGGTGTCTTTGAGTACACAGCTCACACTGACCAGCGCTACTTTATTACTACTCTGTGTCCACTGTGTCAAATGATGTCTGTTGATAAATTAGATGCTGTTCTAAACACTTGCTGATGCATGGAAACAAAAAGAGAAGTGTAGTAACATTGATACACAATAAAACAGGTAAAACCATTAGCCTCTGCTGATAAGTAGAGAAGCTGCAAAAACATTCTATGGCTCTGTTTAAATCTGATATAAACATCCATCTAAGGTGAGCTGATCACAAGTGGTCAGCCGAGACAGATCACCATTTACATTTAATCAAGGGAAGAGTCTCTGTTGCTGCTATGTATCCCATCACAGGGCCACAATAATGCATCTGAAGAGAAAAAAAAATAATTATCTCAATGGGTCTGAGCTCACTAAATACTGTTAAATAAACTAATATTTAGAGTCCCGAGTTCAGGGTTTCACAAGACCCTCTCAACTTGTATGAAACAATAACCATGTAAGTTCAAAGGTGTATGTGACCGCAACCTGAGGTTTTCACCAGATGCAGATATGCAACTGAATGAATAAACCATACCACAGTATTAGTTTGAATGAACTTGACTGTATTCTCAATATGAACCATTTGTCTTTCTCTCTTCTCAGCAGCAGTATTACTAATGATCACAGTTTACACATTAAACAAAACAAAAATAAAAACAACAGAATAGCAATTCTATGTAAATATCGAAATGACAGGCACAACAGCAATGTATTGAAATAAAACAATAACAACACAATGCAAATAATGAAATCAGAACAAATTCCAATCAGTCCTGTGTATTATTTATGTGTAGTGTATATGTGTTCTTTGTTCAGTTCAGTTTAATGTGAAAATGACTACAAAGTCTCCTCAATCAACGAATAGCAATGGCTGCGTCCTTTAACTGATGATCGTCCTCCATTTTGGAACATCCAGCGTTGTTCTCTCTCTCGTGCCCGAACATCACCGAACACAGCTGAAATATGCCATCTGATCGCCACTAGACCGAGAGGCACATCTAACACACAATAAAAGTGTTTTCAGACATATTCAACTCGACAGCTGCATATATAGAGTATAATAACGACAGCCACACATGCAGCTCTTCTCTCTCCCCTCGAGCTGGCTGAACTGACGCATGTGACTCCAAACTTATTCCAGAGTACATACAGAAAATGTAACAAAACTTAACTTACAACATTCATTTGAAACACAACATCAAATAAACCTGTACACACACACACACACACACACACACACACACACACACACACACACATATATATATATATGTATAATTAATCTAGTCATTCAATTTACAAGTGTTTGTTGTTTTATACACTTAATGACCAATCAAATCAAATCCCTTTATTGTCACTCAACCATATACACAAGTGCAACAGTGGGTGAAAGTCTTGGGTGTAGTTCCGAGCAACATAGCAGTCATGACAGTGATGAGACATATAGCAATTTACAATAAACATCAGATTTACACAACACAATTTACATATCTAATAACACAAATAAACAATATACAAATAATAATAATATACAATGTACAGTACAGAATACACATAATATAAAATACACATACACACAATATAGAATACACAGTATACAATAAAAATAGTATATATAAATTATACAGTAGGTTGTATTGTGCTGTATTGACATTAAGGCTGTTGGTTGATAGTTAGTTGCCAATGTGTTGTTAAGAGAGAATATAATTTATGACAGTCCAGTGTAAGATTAATAAAGTGCAGTGCAGTATATTGACCGTGAGAGATCAAGAATTCAAAAGGCTGATTGCTTGGGGGAAGAAGCTGTCATGAAGTCGGCTGGTGCGGGTCCTGACGCTGCGATACCGCCTGCCTGATGATAGCAGTGAGAACAGCCCATGGCTCAGGTGGTTGGAGTCTCTGATGATCCTCCAAGCTTTTTACACACACCACCTGGTATATATGTCCTGGAGGGAGGGAAGCTCACCTCCGATGATGTGTCTGGCAGTTCGCACCACCCTTTGCAGGGCTTTACGGTTGAGGGCAGTGCTGTTGCCGTACCAGGCAGTGATGCAGCCAGTCAGGATGCTCTCTACAGTGCTGGTGTAGAACCGTTTGAGGATGTGGTGGTTCATTACAAACTTCCTCAGCTGTCTCAGGAAGAAGAGGTGCTGGTGAGCCTTCTTCACAACGGCCTCAGTGTGGACGGACCATGTGAGTTCATCAGTGATGTGGACACCGAGGAACTTGAAGCTGCTGACTCTCTCCACTGGTGCCCTATTGATGGTGATGGGGCTGTGTTCTCTGTCTTTTCTCCTGAAGTCCACCACAAGCTCTTTGGTCTTGCTGACGTTGAGGGAGAGGTTGTGCTCCTGACACCAGCATGTCAGAGTATGCATCTCCTCTCTGTAGGCTGTTTCATCATTGTCAATGATCAGACCTACCACCGTTGTATCATCAGCAAACTTAATGATGGCATTGGAGCTATGTGTTGCCACACAGTCATGTGTGTACAGGGAATACAGGAATGGGCTGAGAACACAGCCTTGCGGGGCTCCAGTGTTGAGGGTCAGCGATGAGATGTTGCTGCCCATTCTAACCACCTGGTGTCTGCTTGACAGGAAGTCCAGGATCCAGCTGCACAGCGAGCTGTTTAAGCCCAGAGCCCGGAGTTTCTCATCAAGCTTGTAGGGCACTATGGTGTTGAATGCTGAGCTGTAGTCAACAAACAGCATTCTCAAATATGTGTTCCTTTTTTCCAGGTGGGAATGAGCATTGTGTAGTGTAGGTAATCAAATCACAGTATGCATCACAATCTGTCATATAAAATAATTCATAACCATCAAATACCAAAGAATATAGAATAATAAAGACTTACCTAACACAATAAAAGTGTTTTCAGACATATTCAACTCGACAACTGCATAAATGGAGTATATTAACGACAGCCACACGTGCAGCTAGTCTTCTCTCTCCCCTCGAGCTGGCTGGACTGATGCATGTGACCCCGCCTCCACACAGCGCATCATCATAATACGTCTGTACTATGTTCTGTATTAATAAATTTTGTTAGCCCAAGAAAATGAAAATATATGTCTGATCCTTTTATGTATTAGGAAAGTGAAATAAAAAAATAAAATAAAAACAAATTAAACATACACTTATGAAAATACATATTTAACACAAACTCCAAAAATTGGGATGGATTACACTACATTGCATAATGTTGATAAAGTGCAAAAAGTATATAACTATATACTATATATAACTATATACTATATATATATATATATATATATATATATATATATATATATATATATATATTATTATTATTATTATTATTATTATTATTATTATTTCCAAACAATTATAATATAAAATCTGAATATATAAATGTAAATCCTGAATATATAGTTGTAATTCCGAAATATAAATCAGAATATATACTTGTAAGTCCGAAAATATAGTTATAAATCTGAATATATAAATATAAATCTTGAATATATAGTTGTAATTCTGAAAAATATAAATCAGAATATATACTTCTGAATACATCTTTATAAAATCACTTTGTGATCAGGCTTATTGACAATATCTCATTTTTAATATCTGACTAAAACATTTAACATGCTTAATATAATTATTTGTTTTACACCATCAGCCAGCTTTCCACATATAACAAGTGTTTTATTTATTTATTTGTTTGTTTATTTATTTAATTATTTTATTCTGCTTCATCAACTTCTTGCTGGCCAGGGTTTGGAAGCCCAAGGGTTCCTTCATCACAGGCAGTTAAAAATGGCAGACTTCTCTAATTATCTTGGAGAATTACACAATTTCCTTTAACAAGGATGTGTTGGG
This sequence comes from Myxocyprinus asiaticus, assembly GCF_019703515.2. Lineage (NCBI taxonomy): Eukaryota > Metazoa > Chordata > Actinopteri > Cypriniformes > Catostomidae > Myxocyprinus > Myxocyprinus asiaticus. Next base: position 19,855,011 of record NC_059356.1, read on the forward strand.
GTGCCCCGGTAGTTTGGTGGACAGTCGAGTTTGTAGAAATGGACGTGCCTCTTCAGCATTCATGTTGCAACCAGCCTTCAATTTTGTAAAGCAGAAAAAGACTCCAATTGAACATCTGTCTATGATCATGCCTGATCATAAAGTTATAACTACATATTCGGATTTACAACTATATATTCAGGTTTATATTGATATATTCAGACTTACAACTATATATTCAGATTTATATTTATATATTCTGATTTATAACTATATTCAGATTTATATTTACAGTACAACTATATATTCAGATTTATATATTCGGACATATAATTATATTCAGATTTATGTGTATACAGGTGCATCTCAATAAATTAGAATGTCGTGGAAAAGTTCATTTATTTCAGTAATTCAACTCAAATTGTGAAACTCGTGTATTAAATAAATTCAATGCACACAGACTGAAGTAGTTTAAGTCTTTGGTTCTTTTAATTGTGATGATTTTGGCTCACATTTAACAAAAACCCACCAATTCACTATCTCAAAAAATTGGAATATGGTGACATGCCAATCAGCTAATCAACTCAAAACACCTGCAAAGGTTTCCTGAGCCTTCAAAATGGTCTCTCAGTTTGGTTCACTAGGCTACACAATCATGGGGAAGACTGCTGATCTGACAGTTGTCCAGAAGACCATCATTGACACCCTTCACAAGGAGGGTAAGCCACAAACATTCATTGCCAAAGAAGCTGGCTGTTCACAGAGTGCTGTATCCAAGCATGTTAACAGAAAGTTGAGTGGAAGGAAAAAGTGTGGAAGAAAAAGATGCACAACCAACCGAGAGAACCGCAGCCTTATGAGGATTGTCAAGCAAAATCGATTCAAGAATTTGGGTGAACTTCACAAGGAATGGACTGAGGCTGGGGTCAAGGCATCAAGAGCCACCACACACAGACGTGTCAAGGAATTTGGCTACAGTTGTCGTATTCCTCTTGTTAAGCCACTCCTGAACCACAGACAACGTCAGAGGCGTCTTACCTGGGCTAAGGAGAAGAAGAACTGGACTGTTGCCCAGTGGTCCAAAGTCCTCTTTTCAGATGAGAGCAAGTTTTGTATTTCATTTGGAAACCAAGGTCCTAGAGTCTGGAGGAAGGGTGGAGAAGCTCATAGCCCAAGTTGCTTGAAGTCCAGTGTTAAGTTTCCACAGTCTGTGATGATTTGGGGTGCAATGTCATCTGCTGGTGTTGGTCCATTGTGTTTTTTGAAAACCAAAGTCACTGCACCCGTTTACCAAGAAATTTTGGAGCACTTCATGCTTCCTTCTGCTGACCAGCTTTTTAAAGATACTGATTTCATTTTCCAGCAGGATTTGGCACCTGCCCACACTGCCAAAAGCACCAACAGTTGGTTAAATGACCATGGTGTTGGTGTGCTTGACTGGCCAGCAAACTCACCTGACCTGAATCCCATAGAGAATCTATGGGGTATTGTCAAGAGGAAAATGAGAAACAAGAGACCAAAAAATGCAGATGAGCTGAAGGCCACTGTCAAAGAAACCTGGGCTTCCATACCACCTCAGCAGTGCCACAAACTGATCACCTCCATGCCACGCCAAATTGAGGCAGTAATTAAAGCAAAAAGGAGCCCCTACCAAGTATTGAGTACATATACAGTAAATGAACATACTTTCCAGAAGGCCAACAATTCACTAAAAATGTTTTTTTTATTGGTCTTATGATGTATTCTAATTTGTTGAGATAGTGAATTGGTGGGTTTTTGTTAAATGTGAGCCAAAATCATCACAATTAAAAGAACCAAAGACTTAAACTACTTCAGTCTGTGTGCACTGAATTTATTTAATACACGAGTTTCACAATTTGAGTTGAATTACTGAAATAAATGAACTTTTCCACGACATTCTAATTTATTGAGATGCACCTGTATATTCGGCCTTACAACTATATAATCAGGATTTATAACTATATTCAGATTTATATTTATATATTCAGAAGAATCAGAATCAGACTTATAATTCAGGATTTATAACTATATACAATATATAGGACAAGGAAACACAGGGCCCAGACGGTGTTTCACCCACTTGTCTAAAACCCTGTGCCAACCAGCTGGACCCCATCTTCACACAGATCTTCAACACATCACTGGAGCACTGTAAAGTTCCCAGCTGCTTCAAATGCTCCACCATCATCGCCATCCAAAAGAAACCCAAAATCACAGACCCGTTGCTCTGACGTCTGTGGTCATGAAGTAATTTGATAGACTGGTGTTGGCTCACCTGAAGGACATCAATGGACCCTTTCTGGATCCCCTTCCATTTGCTTAGAGCAAACAGGTCTGTGGATGATGCAGTCAACATTGGATTGCATCATATCCTGCAACATCTGGACAGACCAGGGACATATGCAAGGATCCTTTTTGTGGACTTCAGTTCGGCTTTCAACATCATCGTCCCAGCTATTCTCCGGACTAAATTAACCTAACTCTCTGTTCCCACCTCTATCTGTCAGTGGATCACTAGCTTTCTGATGGACAGGCAGCAGCTAGTGAGACTAGGGAAATTCACTTCCAGCACCTGTACGATCAGCACTGGTGCCCCCCAATGATGTGTGCTCTCCTTACTACTCTTCTCCCTGTATACAAATGACTGCACTGCCAAGGACCCCTCTGTCAAGCTCCAGAAGTTTGCAGAAGACACTACTGGCATCGGCCTCATCCAAGATGATGACGAGTCTGCATACAGAAGAGAGCTAGAAGAGCTGGCTGTCTGGTGCAGTCAAAACAACCTGGAGCTGAACACGCTAAAAACAGTGGACTTTAGGAGGAACACCCCAACACTGACCCTGCTCACCATTCTGAACAGCACTGTGGAAGCAGTGGAGTGTGCATCCCGTGCCGCAGCTTTCGCCCATGCCTAAATCCGCACCTGAAATCGGACATCAGAAGACTACAAGATGGACTACATTGGACTCAAGATGGTGCCGAGTATGGCTGCTGCATTGCGAGCTCTGACACAACATTGCAGTTTTTTGTTTGTTTTATTTACAATTCTTATGTTTTTTGTCTTGGATGTTGTCTGTCTTATTGTCTATGACAGACAAACACTTTTGGACATTGGTTCTGCAATTACACACCGTAAACCAGACTTCAAATTCCTCAATGCCGACCTGCTGTTTACAAACACGGCAGTGGAGCCCTTTGTCTGGGCAGCCCAGCCGTGGAAAAACAGAAGGAAAAGGGGAAGGAGAGCCGGCGTTCTCGTCAGAGTAAGACGCCGCACAAATCGACCCCCGCTACCCACTATTCTACTGGCAAATGTTCAGTCTCTGGACAACAAGCTCTGCGAGATGAGAGCGTGGATCTCTTTCCAACGAGAGACGAGGGACTGCTGCATTATCTGCCTTACGGAAACTTGGATGTCTGCTGAGATTCCAGATTCAGCCATCGAACCCGCGGGGTTCTCTGTGCAAGAAAAAAAGCAGAGGTGGTGGTGTATGTTTTATGATCAACAAATCCTGGTGTGATCAGAGGAATGTACATTCTGTCAAGTCTTTCTGCTCTCCTGATCTGGAATTTCTCATACTTCAGTGTCGACCATTCTGGCTACTGAGGGAATTCACAGCGGTCATTATCAAATCAAATCAAATCAAATCACTTTATTGTCACACAGCCATATACACAAGTGCAATGGTGTGTGAAATACTTGGGTGCAGTTCCGATCAACATAGCAGTCGTGACAGTGATGAGACATATACCAATTTACAATGACATCAAATTAACACAACACAATTTAAACATCTGTTATACACATAATTACACTCAACAATATACAAATAATAACATACACTGTACAGTATACAATACACTGTTTTTTTTTTACTATATAGATACACATTATTCAATAAAAATTAAAAATAAAAATATATTAAAAAAAAGTATATATATATATATATATATATATATATATATATATATAGAATGTACAGTATTGTACTGTATTGATATTCAGGCTGTCGGTTGATAGTCAGTTGTTAAGAGAGAACATAATATAATAATAATAATATAATTTATGACAGTCCGGTGTGAGATATAAGAGTAAGGGTAATAAAGTGCAGTGCTGATGTATTTTGATCGTGGGAGATCAAGAGTTCAGAAGTCTGATTGCTTGGGGGAAGAAGCTATCATGGAGTCGGCTGGTGCGGGTCCTGATGCTGCGATACCGCCTACCTGATGGTAGCAGTGAGAACAGCCCATGGCTCGGGTGGCTGGAGTCTCTGATGATCCTCCGAGCTTTTTTCACACACCGCCTTGTTTATATTTCCTGGAGGGAGGGAAGCTCACCTCCGATGAAGTGTCTGGCAGTTCGCACCACCCTTTGCAGTGCTTTGCGGTTGTGGGCTGTGCTATTGCCGTACCAGGCGGAGATACAGCCAGTCAGGATGCTCTCCACAGTGCAGGTGTAGAACCGTGTGAGAATGTGGCGGTTCATTCCAAACTTCCTCAGCCGTCTCAGGAAGAAGAGGCGCTGATGAGCCTTCTTCACAACGACTTCAGTGTGGACGGACCATGTGAGTTCTTCAGTGATGTGGACACCCAGGAACTTGAAGCTGCTGACTCTCTCCACTGGTGCTCCATTGATGGTGATGGGACTGTGTTCTCTGTCTTTTCTTCTGAAGTCCACCACAAGCTCCTTTGTCTTACTGACGTTGAGGGAGAGGTTGTGCTCCTGACACCAGTGTGTCAGGGTGTGCACCTCCTCTCTGTAGGCTGTTTCATCATTGTCAGTGATCAGACCTACCACTGTCGTGTCATCAGCAAATTTAATGATGGCATTGGAGCTATGTGTTGCCACACAGTCATGTGTGTACAAGGAATACAGTAGTGGGCTGAGAACACAGCCCTGCGGGGCTCCAGTGTTGAGGGTTAGTGATGAGGAGATGTTGCTGCCTATTCTAACCACCTAGCATCTGCTTGACAGGAAGTCCAGGATCCAGCTGCACAGTGAGCTGTTTAAGCCCAGAGCCCGGAGTTTCTCATCTAGCTTGGAGGGCACTATGGTGTTGAATGCTGAGCTGTAGTCTACAAACAGCATTCTCACATAAGTGTTCTTTTTTTCCAGGTGGGAGAGAGCAGTGTGTATTGTAGATGCAATGACATCATCAGTGGAGCGGTTGTTGCGGTAAGCAAACTGCAGCGGGTCAAGATTGAGTGGCAATACAGAGCAGATGTAATCTCTGATTAGTCTCTCAAAACATTTGCTGATGATGGGGGTCAGAGCAACAGGATGCCAGTCATTTAAACAAGTTATTTTTGATTGTTTTGGCACAGGCACAATGGTGGATGTTTTAAAGCATGTGGGGACTACAGACAAAGAGAGGGAAAGGTTGAAAATGTCCGTAAAAACACCAGCCAGCTGGTTCATGCACGCTCTGATGACGCGGCCCGGAATGCCATCTGGGCCCGCGGCTTTGCGGATATTCACCCATCGGAAGGATCGGGTTACATCCGCTACAGAGACGGAGAGTGAACTAACCTCTGTAGCTTCGGCCGCGAGAGCTCTCTCCGCGAGGGCAGTGTTATTTCCCTCGAAATGAGCATAAAAAGTATTTAGCTCATCCGGTAGAGAGGCAGCGGTGTTCATGGCGGAGTTTTTATTCCCTTTAAAGTCCGTGATGATGTTAATTCCCTGCCACATGCTTCTAGAGTTGGTGGTGTTAAACTGTCCTTCAATCTTGCTCCTGTACTGGCGTTTTGCGGTTCTGATAATTTTTCGGAGGGCATAACTGGCTTGTTTATGCTCCTCCGTGTTCCCGGAATTAAAAGCGGAGGTCCGCACATTAAGTGCCGCGCGAACATCGCTATTGATCCATGGTTTCTGATTCGGATAGATCCGTATTGTCCTGGTCGGAATCACTTCCTCTACGCACGTTCTGATGAAAAACATTACGCTATCAGCGTATACATCCTGCCACAAGCCGACACAGACCAGGCACTCAAGGAACTGTATGGGAGTATAAGTGAGTAGGAAACCGCACACCCTGAGGCCGTGTTCATTGTGACCGGGGACATTAACAAAGCCAATTTCAAATCAGTCGCACAAAAATACCACCAATACATCAGTTTCAACACACGGGGGGACCGGGTTTTGGACCATTGCTACTCTCCCTTCCGGGATGACTACAAATCCCTCCCCCGCCCACCATTTGGCAAATCAGACCACTCTTCCATTCTGCTTCTGCCCACTTACAGGCAGAAACTGAAACAGGAAGCACCCACCTTCAGAACGATCCAGTGCTGGTCAGACCAATCAGATTCTATGCTACAAGACTGTTTTGATCACGTGGACTGGGAGATGTTCCGGTCCGCCTCTGATGACGACATCAAGATTAACGCTGATAGTGTAATGTGTTTCAAAGTGCATAGAAGATGTTGTTCTGACCAAAACAATACGGATCTACCCCAACCAGAAGCCAAGGATAAATAGCGATGTTCACGCGGCACTTGATGCACGGATCTCTGCTTTTAATTTCGCGAACACGGAGGAGCATAAATAAGCCAGTTATGCACTCCGCAAAACTATCAGAGCAGCCAAACACCAGTACAGGGACACGATTGAAGGACAGTTTAACACCACCAACTCTTGAAGCATGTGGCAGGGAATTAATATCGCCGTGAACACCGCTGCCTCTCTCCCAGATGAGCTAAATACTTTTTATGCTCGTTTCGAGGGAAATAACACCGCCCTCGCGGAGAGAGCTCTTGCGGCCGAAGCTACAGAGGTTAGTTCACTCTCTGTCTCTGTAGCGGATGTAACCCGATCCTTCCGAAGGGTGAATATCCGTAAAGCCACGGGTCCAGACAGCATTCCGGGCTGCGTCATCAAAATGTGCACGAACCAACAGGCTGGTGTTTTTACGGACATTTTCAACCTTTCCCTCTCCTTGTCTGTGGTCCCCACATGCTTTAAAACGTCCACCATTGTGCCTGTACCAAAGCAATCCAAAATCACTTGCTTAAATGACTGGCATCCTGTTGCTCTGACCCCCATCATCAGCAAATGCTTTGAGAGACTAATCAGAAATTACATCTGCTCTGTGCTGCCTCCCTCGCTGGACCCATTGCAGTTTGCTTACCACAACAACCGCTCCACTGATGATGCCATTGCATCTACACTACACACTGCTCTCTCCCACCTGGAAAAAAGGAACAATTATGTGAGAATGTTGTTTGTAGACTACAGCTCAGCATTCAACACCATAGTGCCCTCCAAGCTTGATGTGAAACTCCGGGCTCTGGGCTTAAAAGCTCGCTGTTCAGCTGGATCCTGAACTTCCTGTCAAGCAGATGCCAGGTGGTTAGAATGGGCAGCAACATCTCCTCATCACTGACCCTCAACACTGGAGCCCCACAGGGCTGTGTTCTCAGCCCACTCCTGTATTCCCTGTACACACGTGACTGTGTGGCAACACATAGCTCCAGTGCCATCATTAAGTTTGCTGATGATACGACGGTGGTAGGTCTGATCACTGACAATGATCACGCTGGTGTCAGGAGCACAATCTCTCCCTCAATGTCAGCAAGGCAAAGGAGCTTGTGGTGGACTTCAGGAGAAAAGATGGAGAACACAGTCCCATCACCATCAATGGAGCACCAGTGGAGAGAGTCAGCAGCTTCAAGCTCCTCAGTGTCCACATCACTGAGGGACTCACATGGTCCGTCCACACTGAGGCCATTGTGAAGAAGGCTCATTAGCACCTCTTCTTCCTGAGACGGCTGAGGAAGTTTGGAATGGACCACCACATCATCACACGGTTCTACACCAGCGCTGTAGAGAGCATCCTGACTGGCTGCATCACTGACTGGTATGGCAATAGCACCTCCCACAACCGCAAAGCCCTGCAAAGGGTGGTGCGAACTGCCAGACACATCATCGGAGGTGAGCTTCCCTCCCTCCAGGACATATATACCAGGCGGTGTGTGAAAAAAGCTCGGAGGACCGCGGTGGTAGACACGATCACTCAGGCTAGGGCTCCCACTACGAGGCGCCTGTATGCCTTGAAGTGGCATCTGTTCGCTAAGTGGTGTTCTTCCCGACACGAAAACCCCCAGAGATGCGCAGTCGGATCAGTGCTTTCCTTCCTGCAGAAGAGGCTGGAGGGGCGGCTGTCCCCCTCCACCTTAAAGGTGTATGTAGCCGCCATTTTTGCACATCACGATGCAGTGTATGGTAAGTATTTGGGGAAGCACAACTTGATCATCAGGTTCCTGAGAGGCGCTAGGAGGTTGAATCCCTCCAGACCGCACCTCATCCCCTTGTGGGACCTCTCTGTAGTCCTTCGGGGTCTACGGGGAGCTCCCTTTGAGCCCCTGGAGTCAGTTGAGCTTAAGGCACTCTCTTTGAAGACTTCCCTCCTGACTGCGCTCACTTCCATCAAGAGGGTAGGGGACCTGCAGGCGTTCTCTATCAGCGAATCATGCCTGGAGTTTGGTCCGGGTTACTCTCATGTGATCCTGAGACCCTGAATGGGCTATATGCCCAAGGTTCCCACGACCTCTTTTAGGGATCAGGTGGTGAACCTGCAAGTGCTGCCCTAGGAAGAGGCAGACCCAGCCTTGGCATTGCTGTGTCCGGTGTGTGCTTTACGCATCTATTTGGATCGCACGCAAAGCTTTAGATGCTCCGAGCAGCTCTTTGTCTGCATTGGTGGACAGCGGAAAGGAAGTGGTCTCCAAACAGAGGATCACCCACTGGATTGTTGACGCCATCGTGATGGCATATCACGCTCAGGGCATGCCGCCCCCCATGGGGTTACGAGCCCACTCTACTAGGAGTGTAGCGGCCTCATGGGCCCTGACCAGTGGCGCCTCTTTGGCAGACATCTGCAAAGCAGCAGGCTGAGCAACCTTTGCAAGGTTCTACAATCTCCGGGTTGAGCCAGTTTCGTCCCGTGTATTGTCAGGTATGAGCAGGTAAGTTCCGGGACAGCTGGCCCAGTGTACCGCTTGCGCATAGTGCCTTTCCTCTCCCTTGAGGTGAAGACATGCGCTTTTGACTCCCAGTCATGATCACAAGCTGTGATCCCTGGATGACATTCCTCCTTAGCCCTGTGGCAGACAAGTTTGCGGAGGAACTCACTGCTGGCCCAGTACATGTGCTAATTAGGCCCTGTACTGGGGTAGGTGCTCCACATGTGCTGGTTCCCCATAGGTGAACCCATGTGATATCTTCCGCTAAATCGTTTCCCTGTCAGTAAACTGTGTCTTCCTTGGGCAGAGGCCCCTCTGCCCCCGGTCACCATGTTTGGAGAAACTACTCCCCCCTCAGGTAGGACCTACCATGCGACTTCTCCACATGACATACTTCTGACAAGACTCGGTAAGACCATGTGATGTATTTCCACTCAAAATACCCCCCACTTCTCTGGGGTGTGGTCTCCGCACACATTTTTTTTCCCTCAGGCTATCCACCCTATTTATTTTTATCTAACATATCCTACCTGTTCTGCCATTACATTCCCTTGCACTATCTGTATATAACAGATTTGTATTTGTACACACACACACACACACACACACACACATTATTTATATATATATATATATATATATATATATATATATATATATATATATATATATATATATATATATATATAGTCTTATTGTGTATTTCTGTATATATTTATATTTTCTATTTGCTTTTTATTTTTATTCTATTGTTTTATTATCTCGGTCTTGTTGCTGTATTGTTTGTGCACTAGAAGCTTCTGTCACCAAGACAAATTCCTTTATGTGTAAGCATACTTGGCAATAAACTCATTCTGATTTTGATATATAAATATTATTGAGGGCCAAACAGGAAATAATTATATAAAATCTGAATATATGAATGTAAATCCTGAATATATTGTTGGAATTCCAAATATTTAAAAATAAATCTGAATATATAGTTATAAATCCTGAATATATAGGTATAAGTCTTAACATATAAATATAAATCTGAATATTATATATATATATATATATATCACACACACACACACACACACACACACATACATATACATGCAGTATATAACCCAAATATACTTTTTAATGTTGATCTCACCACAAATATGACGTTTCAAGTGGAGCGCTCATTATTAAGTCGAGCAGCTGTATTAACTGAACTTAGAATGTGCATGCTTCACACATAATTACACAGGAAATTGACATATTGCTTCCGAATGTTCATGTACCATAATTTCAACTCTGTTCTGCTGTTCTGTTCCCCATCAGACATTTTTGCATTAATTCAAATGTAAATGACCTTTCCCCCGGCACTACTGATAGCACATGGCGGCAGCAGTCTTCGAGACACAGGGTTCTGGTCTGTGTCTGTTTTGGAAAAAGAGTTGGAGGTAAATTAAACATAGCACAATGCCAAATATAGTGCTCAGACCATTTATTTATTTGTTAAAAATTATTTGTCGTCAGATTATTAAAATGAAACACAATTATGATCAAATTGTGGCTTTTCCATTCCTGTGTAAGATGCATGATGAGATGCATGATGTGACTGGCTCAGTGTTCGAACTGAGTCAGAGCTTTTGGGGGGTCCCCTTATTGGTAACAACTACAGTACATGAATCTTGAAACCTTCAATAAACCCCTGATGATTACAAGTCTAAACACCCATATGCCACTCAATAGTTTTATGTTTTCCACAAGCACAGATAGTGTATCCCAAGACACAATTTGAGACATGCAGTATCTGTGATAGAAGTAAATACATTTTCCATCTTTAAATTTTCAATCACATCTTGGTTGAAAATGAGAAAAGTCTCCAAACACAACTTTGAGCTTTCCAGTCGCAATATCAGTGTATTAATTTCAACCTGGTTTCAACCAGCATCCTAATGATTTGCTCTTTATTGCAAATTTTTTATTATTTTTTATTTTTATTTTTTCTATTTATTTATTTATTGTTTGCTCATTTCTGCTGTAAATATCCTAACAAAACATCCATCAAACTCCCCCTTCGATATTATACATGACAAGACATTTAAAAAACAAAAACACTTAAAAATCTGAAGTGAAGAACCACTGAAACTACAGTGGAGCTCTTGACTGTACTATGGCTACTGGTCTGTAAAGCCATTCTGCATGTGCCATTCTCCATATGAATGCATTTCTATCATAATCTAAGATCATACTGATTACTGTTGACATTTCATTCCGTTTTTTAGATGACTGTCAATATGCAATGTTTCAGCTGAAATAAGCAACTGTGAAAATACACAAAAATGAGCACTTATTTTTGGCACATCCGAGGAATCACTACTATATACCTAAATAAAATAAAAACAAATTTACTCATCAGTTTCACTCTACCAAAGAGAATGATTTTGATTACATTGTAACCATTTTTAATTTTTTTTATTTTTTCTGGGTAGTAAGTGTTATTTCCTAATTGCTTATGCCTCAAAAGTATAGAAAATGGCTATTATTCCCCACAAACTTTGCTTTTGTGTCCAGGACAGTGATATTTTGAAATGTATCTATTTCCAACGAGAAAACGGGCACATTTTCCGGTCTTTTCGTTTACATAAAGTCAGAAAAAAAAAAACATATGAATCCAAATTAACATGTGTTTAAACTAAAGTAATATTAAAAGCCGTGCTGGTTCATAATGGTAACAAGTATCCGTCTCTTCCCCTGGCTCACTCGGTTCACCTCAAAGAGGATTACAACATTACGGCTGGGAGGTCATAGGAGACTTCAAAATGTTGGCATTCCTGATGGGTCTCCAAGGCGGTTTTACCATGTTTCCCTGCTATATTTGCCTTTGAGACAGCAGGGACACCAAGGCGCACTACCACAGGCAGGACTGGCCACAGCGGACCGAGTTCTCTGTGGGGAGGAACAACGTCAAGTGGGAGCCACTGGTGGACCCCCGGAAGGTGCTGATGCCACCACTGCACATCAAATTGGGCCTTATGATACAATTTGTCAGAGCTCTAGATAAGGAGTCGGCAGCCTTCAAGTACCTTCTAGACTTCTTCCCTAAGCTCTCTGAGGCAAAGGTCAAAGCTGGTGTCTTCATCGGACCTCAGATAAAGAATTCATATGTAGTTTTTTTCTGACTTTGTGAATGAAAAGATATCACTGTCCTGGTCACAAAAGCAAAGTTTGTAGGGAATAATAGCAATTTTCTATACTTATAAGGCATAAGCAATTAGGAAATAACATTTACTACCCAGGAACAAAAATTGTGTTACATAGTGTTACTGAGACATGAGCATTTCATATTGATATGCATGTATGATGCAGGGGATTTTCTGAGAGATTCGCGGTTGTTCTGAGAACATGTCAATGTGTGCAAATGCAAAAGTTTTAGTGAATTAGACTCATTAAACCATTCATCACAGATTGGGGCAATAATGGAAGCAGGGCACCGCTGAGCATGTTTTGTGAACTAACACTAATAGATTCTGTGTTTATATTTAACAAACGCTGCACCAAATATGGACTAACCCTTTTCCAAATATTTGGCAGAATTCAGATTAAACAAGACAAATAATTACAGGCTATGTTTTTCTAAACACAAGCAGGTGTACAATTGTGATAAGAAATCCTAAACAAGTCTTGCTCTCACACAACTTTGGCATATTGTCATCATGTTATTTATCTTTAATTTGTGGACAGGCTGAGAAAAATACATTTGTAAGTACACGATGAGGCCTAATCTAGACAGACATGGATTTGCAGTGACTTTCCACAATGAGATAAAGCGTTCAATAGTTATCGTTGTAGAAAAGCTGTTAGCCTTTTTATGACGAGGCCCAGTTTTCTCTGTCCTGGAAAATGAACTTGTCTCCTCTGGTTCTTGCTTTCTCATCAATAATTAAAAACCACAAACTCTCTAAAACAGTCAACAACACTTTAGACAGAACGTAGCACTGAAGCTATGCACAGCACACTCATGTAGATGATTTCCAATGTTTAGGACACTCACAGAAACAAGGCTGAGATCTCATCAGCACCAAAGCACCTTCTCACCTGAGAGAAAGGCAAATGCAAAATACAATATACTGCAACTAAATAAACCTGTGGATTCCCCCTGGTCTCATGTGAGGCATAATAATGGTAGACATCATAGAATAGAAATCCAGCTATGAGTTGGCTTACACAAAAACATAACTTTTACTGCCATACAGAAATGGGGGGATATGAAAGCAACTGTTTGTATATGCTTAAATATCAATAGGGGCACCAGCCCTCTTATAGGACCCTTTTGCCTTTTTCTAATTATATTTTTGAGCTGCTCTTATAACACCACCTGGTGAAAGTTTCCATGCTCTTCTGGAAGTAGAAGAAAAAGTTATTTAAGAAAAATAATTCCAAAATATCTACCTTCATATTTTGATGCACTCATCTTTTAATGTGAAATCTTTACTGATTTTGATAAAGTAAAATTAACAATAACATTTATCTTGTTACTAATATTTCAAAATTAGTATTTATTGAATTCAAGCAACGTGTGCTTAAAATATCATTATTTTATAGAAAAATAGGTTTTAACAGATTTAAAAAATATAATTTTCTGACTATTATTTCATATGTTAGGTATATGGTTAAGCTTTATTCTTTGTATAAAAGGGCTGTTGAACAAAAACGTTTATTATACTATTCATTGCTATAACTGTATGTTTGCTCTACATTACAAAAAAAATAACTTGGCTTAGGTGGTTGGGGAAAAAGAAAATACTGATATTTTACTTTGTGTCTAGTTTAATCAATGCTTTTGAGCCACACAAAGTTTATTGAGACAAACTATAATGTTGGTCTGACAAAACCTTGTCTGAAAGTTTAAAATAGTTTAAAATGCTTTAAGTTAGACTTTTTTTTTTTTACAGGTTTAACAGAAAGAAAGAAAGAAAGAAAGAAACTTAAAGCAGATCAAAGGGCTTGTGTGTAAATTTTGACAACTGAAGTTTGAAATAACGAACATTCCAAAACTCGTAGCTCATTTAAATATTCTGTCAATGTAACTTTGAAAAGGCTTAAATGATGCCTTAACAGGGCTTTTCAATAGAAGAAGAATAATAGTAGCCAAGCTGTAGGGTCGATCAAATAACCACTATTTTTGAGCCCCACACCTTTCAGCCCTTCAAAGCTCTCACAATGGAGGGTAAAGTCTTTGAAGGAAATAGAGTGTAGGATGATCACTTCTGAATGGAAAGCACCATATCTTTCAGAGGAGTTAGAAAAGTCAAGTCAAGTCAAGACAAGTCATTTTTATTTGTATAGCACCTTTCACAACACACATCGTTTCAAAGCAGCTTTACAGAATTTCATGCATTAACAGAAAATTAAACTGTAACATCTATAATGTCTTAGAGTCATCAAGTCATCATTGTGTAGTTTGATAAAATACGATTGTGAATTGTGTTTAAAAATAAGTAATTAAATAATAATTGTATGTAGAAACCCAGTGAGCAAGCTGAAGGGGACTGTGGCAAGGAACACAAAACTCCATAGGATGTTGGTTAATGGAGAAAAATAACCTTGGGAGAAACCAGGCTCACTGTGGGGGCCAGTTCCCCTCTGGCTAGCATCATGAATATAATGCCAATATTACTTAATTATGTATAGTGCAAGTCATGGTTTAAAATTATTATCTAAGTAAGTGTTAAGGGTCAGTGTTTAAACAAAGATTTTGTAAGGGCTGTAAGATTAATGACTAATGTCTTTGAAGTTCATCCTGGATTAACTGCAGAAGTTCACATAGATGCATTGTCCTTTGTTAGTTGGCTGATGAAGGGTTTTTTTGGCAATTAATTGATAGTCTGTGTATCCCATTATAAGAGTACAGTCCATCATTAGACCGAGGTGATGCAGGCAGAGATCAGTGAGGTGCATCGCAGTTCAACCTGCCGGTAATTTCGGTGAGGTCTATCCTAAATCCAAGGTTCAGGCAATGGCATATGATGTATCCCATGTCTTAAGGTTGGAGTTGGCATCAGTTCATCCTCTGAAGTCCATTGTAATAGACTGAAGTGATGTTTGGCTGGCACCGGTTGCATTTAGTCATCATATCTCAGAGACACGTAGCAGTGGAGTCCAACACGAAGAAGGAATGAAGCTGGATCCAGCCGGTTCTGGGTACATCAGGATAGGAGTCCCAAGGTTAAGACAGGGATACAAATAGAATAATATTAGCATAGATGCCATTCAATTTACTGCAGAGTTATAGATCAAGGTTTCTGGTTTCTGGTTCCGGCAGACCTATCTAAAGCAGCCTAATTGTGAGTTGAAGGATAAATTAGGTGTATGCCTGGCTAAATAGATGAGTCTTTTATCTAGATTTAAATTCAGTGAGTGTGTCTGCATCCTGAACAGTGTTAGGGAGACTATTCCATAGTTTAGGAGCCAAATATGAAAAGGATCTACCTCCTTTTGTGGATTTTGATATTCTGGGAACTATTAACAGGCCAGAATTTTGCGATCGTAATGAACGTGATGAAATATAGTGTGGTAGAAGGTCACTTAAGTACTGCGGAGCTAGACCATTCAAAACTTTGTACGTAGTAACAGAATTTTTAAATACGTAATTTAAGAAGGTAGCCAATGTAACGACAATAAAATGGGGCTATTATGATCATATTTCTTGGCTCTAGTCAACACTCTGGCTGCTGCATTTTGAACCAATTGAAGTTTATTTATTGATCTTGCATTCTCCCAATAATGCATTACAATAATCTAGTCTTGAGGTCATGAATGCATGAATTAGTTTTTCGGCATCAGCAACAGAGAGCATGTGTTGTAATTTAGCAGTATTTCTTAGGTGGAAGAATGCTGTTCTACAAACATTGGTAATTTGATTTTCAAAGGACAGATTGGTATCAAATATAACACTTAAGTTATTCGCTGTTGAAGACGATGTAATAGTACATCCATCAAGAGTCAAATTATATTTTAGCGGCTTGTTTTTAGAGGTTTTTGGTCCAAAAATTGGTACCTCTGTTTTGTCGTAATTGAGTAGAAGGAAATTTTGGCCATCCAATCTTTGATAACATTGTTGCACTCTGTTAATTTTGGAGAATTGTGACATTTCGTCAGGTTTTGAAGAAATATAAAGTTGGGTATTGTTGGCATAACAGTGGAAATTTATTCCATGATTCCTGATAATATCTCCCAGGGGAAGCATATACAAGCAGAAAAGCAGAGGCCCTAAAACTGATCCCTGTGGCACTCCATATTTAACTTTTGTTTGGTTTGGCAATTCCTCATTTACATAGACAAAGTGGTAGTGGTCTGCTAAACAGGACCTAAACCATGCTAATGCAAGTCCACAAATGCCAACATAATTCTCTATCCTATTCAAGAGAATGTCATGATCTATCGTGTCGAAGGCAGCACTAAGATCTAAAAGCACTAGAAGTGAAATGCTGCCGCAATCAGATGATAAGAGCAAGTCATTTGTAACTCTGATAAGTGCAGTCTCTGTACTGTGATGGGGTCTAAATCCTGACTGAAATTGTTCATATATATACTATTTCTCTGTAGAAATGAACATAGTTGGGAGGATACTACCTTTTCTAGTATTTTCAACATAAACAGGAGAGTTGAAATCAGGATCAAGTTGTGGCTTCTTCATAAGCGGTTTGATAACTGCCATTTTAAAGTTTTTAAATGTCCTAAGGATAGCGAGGAGTTAATAATATTAAGAAGAGGTTCTGAGATTACAGGGAATACCTCTTTTAAGAGCTTAGTTGGTATTGGATCTAACATACATGTTGTGGCTTTTGATGTTTCGATAAGTTTTGTTAGCTCTTCATGACCTATGACAGCGAAGGTTTGAAGTTGCAAGTGAGGAAAATTATGAGACACTGTTTTCTGAGGTACTGTGACAGATGATTGCATAATTCCAATTTTATTTGTGATTATTTCAATTTTATCAGTAAAGAAAAATTATGAAGTCATTACTATTGTGCTGTGACGGAATATCTGGTTCTGTTGAGGCTTTATTCTTAACCAATTTAGCCACAGTACTGAATAAACACCTAGGATTGTTGTGGTTATTAGGGGTCCAAGCACCGAAGGTGCAGGAACCCTATTGTATTTGTTCCGATTTTCTTATTATTTTTCTTATTAATATTATAATTTTTTCTGCCTTAAAAAAGTGTCTGGGCATCAGAGACCATAAGGCTCAGAGACAACAAACTTGGTGGGATGGTCAGAAATCCCCCCACTACTCAGGCACCCACACACACACACATGTCGGACACTAGGTGGCACTATAATAAGCACCTTTGCATTTGTGGTCATAACTCTGGAACCGTAAGGGTTAGGATCAAAATTATTTTTCCTCTGAATCCTTGAGTCAAGGTCTACAAAACGTATATCTCCGATTTCATTTCCATCTATAACATTTTTCCAGCATTTAGAATTTTTGGGAAAATTTACTTTTTCAAACTCCTCCAAGGCCGTATGTCCGATTCTAACGAAATTTGGAATGCATCATCTATGGAATCTCCTAACAAAAATATATCAAAATAATGTTATTTCGTTGAAGCGTTACGAAGATGTAAGCCAACGAACTGGTCAGGCGTCATCCATGTAGTCGAAATTGACCTATATCTACCAAACTAAAAGTCCAAACATAGCGAATCTTGATACACTTAAACAACATGACATTCTGAGACTGCATGCTAAGTCGCGTCAAATTCCACATATGGGGGCGCTACAACTGAAAAACAATCATAACTCCACAGCTGTATGATCAGTGATGTTGAAAATTGGTTTGCATCTTCTATGGCCCAAAGGCTAACTTATCACTCAAATATCATTTGGAAAAATCAACAAACATGGCCGCCAGCAGCCAATCAAATTTCAGCAGCTAATAACATCAAATCTGAATGGCCGGCCATTACGAAACTTGAGATATTCATACACAGTGCCAAAATGAGGCTGTGTACCAAGTTTTGTAAGAATCGGCCACAAGGTGGCGCTATAACAAAAACATTTACATTTTTGCTAATTACTCGGCATCCAAGCATATTAAAATCAAAATGCTTTTTACCTCTAAATCCTTGCGTCAAGTCCTACAAAATGTATATCTCAGTTATTTCATTTTATAAAATGTTTCTGCCATTCTAATTTACTGAAAACCCTACTTTTCCAAACTCCTCCTAGGGCGTTAATCAGATCTTCACCAAACTTGGCCCAGGTCAGCGATAGACCATGCAGGCAAAAATTATCAAAAGAATTTTGATTAATTAAATCATCTAGAAGATACAATCCGATATATTTGACTAGTGCGGCCCATTATGACTAATATTCCTGTATCTTGTGTGCACAAATGCCAAACTTCACAAAACTGTGTAAATATGGAAAACAGGGCATTCTGAGGAATCATACTAAATTTCATGGATTTATGATGAATGGGGGGGCTAACAGCAAATTTTAAATAATCAGCCATTTTAACTGACCAATGAAAGCTGTTTTTGTCCACCAGAGAGAGCCACATGATAAGAAATCCTTTTAAGTCTAAGGCTTTCATGAGTGTATGAATGCATATAAATTTATTTGAAGAAACGTGGTACACTGACAATGTCTTCTGACTTTTATAATATTAGTTTGCAGATAAACCAGGGATTTCCATAATGATTATGGATAATCAAATGTCACCTTAATTTTTGCATATCTTAAAAATATTGAAAACATATTTGTCAAGTTGCCAGACATGATTAACTCACATTGTTTTAGGGATATGTTTATATATGTCTGGAATTATATTATGTGTTTATTTTTCCATTATCCTCCTTTCTGTATCACGTCATTTCTATATGGCTGTGTCCGAAAACTGTAAAATGCTGCCTTAAAGGACACCTATTATGCCCCTTTTTACAAGATGTAATATAAGTCTCAGGTGTCCAAAGAATGTGTCTGTGAAGTTTCAGCTCAAAATACTCCACGGATCATTTATTATACCATGTTGTAAATGCCTCTTTTTGGGTGGAATCAAAAACACGCTGTTTTCGTGTGTGTCTCTTTAAATGCAATTGAGCTGCTGCTCCCTGCCCCCTTTCCGGAAGAGGGCTGTGCCTTTACAGCTTGTACTTCAGATACTATAGCAACAACAAATCAGAACCAATATGACTGACACCGTAAATACCGGAGTTCAGCCATATATGTATGAGCAACCGTAAACAAACATAGGCATTTTGAGTTTGTGATAGTGCTTCTTATGTAGAAAATCACTTTCTGCCCTCCATCTGCATTTCATGCCACAGCAATGCAGTGACGTGACGTCATGTGCAAACAAGCTATAACAACATAGCTCTGGTCTCCGTGAATACAATCAGAGACAATGGTAACTTTAGCTGCATTAGCCATGGAATCAGCTAACAAACACCTTCAGAAAGGCAATTTGCAAACATTCACAAAATATAAAGTGTGATACTTACATCTTCAGGATATAAAGCTGGAACACGAACAGTTGGTACTGATCCATGCTTGAGAGTCAAATTTTTTGAAAATCCTGCTTTATATTGACCCTCATTCACAAAGCAGTCCAGTGTAAAATGATTTGCACAAACATACACAAATTTTGGTATGTTTTGGGGCAGATTTTCTTCAAAAACAAAACTTGTCCACTGCGTCTTCAGTGGCTCTGATGCCAGGAGTACATGAAGACTCTTATGTTCACTTTTATAGCCAACAACAGAACACATATGACGCTTACGAAGTTGAGACATTATTCTTCTCACTGTAGCTGCTCCAGCATGGAAAAAAATGGCGGACTGTGTGTCAATCACTCAGGGGAGGATCTATGATAATAGGGTGGAGTCCGTCACCAGTCGTGGGCGTGACCTGCTCTAAAGTGACGTCACTTTAGAGCGGATACGAAAACCAGTCATTTTGAGACACTGTTTTTGATTAATAGAAATATAAGAAAGAGGAGTGGGTGGACCTTTAACATTGTAGGGTGGTTGTGTACACACACTGCCAACTCGCATTTATGTTCAAACACCATGTAAAAGTGAATTTTGCATAATAGGTCCCCTTTAAAACCAGCCCAAAAATGCCCCATAGGCATACTATGGCAAGGCTCTTGCCCATGAAAACAATAGTTTTTTTTTCCTACTATGACAAGACAATGAAATTTGTGGGATCATATCTCCCAATCAGAATGTCGTAGAGACATAGGGGCAGGTTCATTTCACTCGGGCTACCAATCAGTCTTTAAGTATCATCTTGGAAATGGTGTAGCCATGCCCTAGAAACCATTTACGGCACCCTAGCATCCACTCCCATAGACTTCCATTCAAAATGGCTCAGAAGGATATCTTCAGAGCAGAATTTTGTAGACACTTGGGGATTGGATCTTTTGAGTCAGGTTAGTAATCAGCCAATAAGAATCTCTCTGGTCACTGGCTAGCCATGCCCTAGCAACCATCTAGAGCACCCTAGCAACCAGCCCTATTGACTTCCATTAAAATGGCTGAGAGGGATATCTTTGGATCAGAATGGACTACAGACATGACAGTTGGCTTGTTTCACTTGGGTGAGCAATCCATCTTCATGTATCCACTTGAAAAACTACTTAGCAATGCCCTAGCAACCATTTAGAGTACCCTAGCAACCAGCCCCATTGACTTCCATTCAAAATGGCAGAGTGTGGGGGCCTCTGTAGCTCAGTGGTAAAGATGCTGGCTACCACCCCTGGAGTTCGCTAGTTCGAATCCCAGGGCATGCTGAGTGACTTCAGCTGGGTCTCCTAAGCAACCAAATTGACCCGGTTGCTAGGGAGGGTAGAGTCACACGGGGTAACCTCCTTGTGATCGCTATAATGTGGTTCGGTGAGGCGTGTGGTGAGTTGGGTGTGAATGCCGCAGTGACGGCATGAAGCCTCAACACGCGCTATGTCTCCGCGGTAACGCACTTAACAAGCCACGTGATAAGATGCGCAGGTTGACGGTCTCAGACGTGGAGGCAACTGAGATTCATCCTTCGCCACCCGGATTGAGGTGAGTCACTACGCCACCACGAGGACTTAGAGCACGTTGAGAATTGGGCATTACAAATTGGGAGAAAAAGGGAAAAAAATGGCTGAGTGTGATATCTTTGGATCAGAATATCCTGAGAAATGACAGTTGGCTTGTTTTACTTGGGTGAGAAATCAGACTTCAGGTATCATCATGGAAACTACTTAGCCATGCCCTAGCAACCAAACCCCATTGACTTCCATTCAAAATGCTTAGATGGGGATCTCAGGATCAGAATGTTTTAGAGACTTCTGGTTTTGTTCATTTGACTCAGGGTAGCAAGGAGCCTTTTGAATATCACCTTGGTGACTGACTAGCAACCAGAAGGGGTTACACTAGCAAACAAGTAACAAATCACATATCTCTGCATCAGAACATCGTAGAGATATCCGGTTTTGTTCATTTGACTCTAGGGTAGCAAGGAGCCTTTTTGAGCATCACCTTGGTAACTGCCTAGCAATCAGATGGGGTACCCTAGCAACCAAGTAACAAATCACATATCTCTGCACCAGAACATCGTAGCGACTTCCGGTTTCATTAATTTGACTCAGGGTAGCAAGGAGCCTTTTGAGTATCACCTTGGTAACTGCCTAGCATCCAGATAGGGTTACCCTAGCAACCAAGTAACAAAACATATATCTCTGCACCAGAACATAGTAGAGACTTCCGGTTTGGTGCATTTGACTCAGACAAAACAAATAAAACAAACAAAAATCACATTTTGGGCCATAACTCTTGAATGATTTAGCTACAAATTATATGGATTCAACCAATGGAGTTGTATGGATTCATTGTATGATTCCTTTATGTGCGTTTTACAGCTTCAAAATTTTGGTACACAATTTTCAACAAATTTAGGTTAGGGAGGATCTATTCTGTCTATTTGTATTATTTGGCATCCACTGGTCATTTCTGTCAATTCTGATTATATTGTTTATTTCTTCACATGTACTTGGACCCCGATGATTGCCGCTTGCGGCTATATTTTTCTATGAGTTTGCTAAAATATGCTGACCTGGGAGCTTTTAGTGCCTGTCTGTAGCTACAGACACTATCCTTCCATGCACCGCAAATTACCTGTAATTTTGCATTCTTCCACTTGTGCTCCATTTTCCGAGCTGCTCTCTTGAGAGCATGAGTGTGATCATTGTATTATGGTGCGGGGCTTTTTTCTTTAATTTTCTTTAATCGAAGGGGGGCGACACTATCAAGAGTGCTAGAGAAGACTGTATTTATATTTTCTGTTATTTCATCAAGTACTTCTAGACTTTGGGACTTAATGAGTGTATGAGATAGATCTTTAGTGGTCGAAAGAATAGTTCTACCTGAACGATAGCGTGGTGTAGATTGAGTAACATTAGCTGATCGCAGCATACAAGAGACAAGGTAATGATCTGAGATGTCATTGCTCTGCGGTAGAATTTCTATAGTATCAACATCAACTCCATATAAATCTAGCATATGATTATGGTGATGAGTTGGTCCTGTCACATTTTGTCTGATTCCAAGAGAGTTGAGAATATCGATAAATGCTAATCCCAATGTGTCATTTTCATTATCTATGTGAATGTTGAAGTCACCAACAATTAAAGCTCTATCTACAATAACTACAAGATCTGATAACAAATTCGCAAATTCACCAAGGAAATCAGAATAAGGCCCGGGTGATCTATATACTGTAGCAAGGGCAAAAGACATCTGACTGTGTCACATTAAGCATTATTAGTTCAAAAGACTTAAACTTATATCCTGTCCTCTGAGTAACACCAAAAACTTCACTATAAATTGTAGCAACACCTCCTCCTTGACCCTTCAGACGAGGCTCATGTTTATAACAATAACCTGGGGGAGTAGATTCATTTAAAATAATGCATTCATCTGTTTTAAACCAGGTTTCGGTCAAACAGAGCACATTCCAAACTATGATCTGTAATAATTTCATTTACAATTAGTGCTTTGGTAGAAAGAGATCTAATGTTTAGTAGCCCTACCTTCATATGATGTTTATCTTGAATTTTTTTTTTTTTTTTCAAGTTTGACCTTTTTTGAATTTTTTCTAAATGATTTAGTGAGAGTTTTGTGTTTGGTAGTTCAGGGAACAGACACAGTGTCTATATGATATCTAGGTGATACAGTCTCTATGTGTTGTAGTTTATGTGACCTGTGTGATGTCTCAAGGCAGCTGGCAGACATTCGGATTAACCAGTTTGTCTGCTTCCTGACCTGGGCCCCAGTTAGTCAGATACTATCATTATTAAGACTATGATCCAAATTACTAGAGAGGAGAGCAGCACCTTCCCTGGAGGGATGGAGTCCTTCTCTTTTTAGCAGGTCAGGTCTACACCAAAAACTCTTCCAATTGTCTATAAATCCTGTGCTATTCTCCGGACACCACTCAGACATCCAGCCATTCAGTGACACTAATCTACTATAAACCTCATCACCACGACAAGCAGGGAGGGGGCCAGAGCATATGACATCATTTTTGCAAGTTCACACACCTCTTTAACATTATCTCTAGTGATCTCCGACTGGTGAAGCTGGACATCATTAGTGCCAACATGAATAACAATTTTAGAAAGTCTACATTTAGCATTAGCCAGCACTTGTAAATTTGATCTGATGTCAGACGCTCGAGCCCCAGAAATACATTTAACAATAGTGGCTGGAGTCTCTATTTCCATGTTCCTTACAATAGAACCACCAATTATTAGGGCTCTTTCAACATGATTCTCAGTGGGTGCATCACTGAGTGGGGAGAATCGATTGGAAACCCTAACAGGAACGGGAGAGTGGTGTCGCTTTGCTGAGGTCCTTGCTAGTCATAATTCTTCCCTGTTAAAAAATATACCCTTATAAAAGGTAAAAAAAAAAAAAAAAAAAAAAAAAAGCAAGTGAAAGTTAATTCCAGGGGTCACTGATAGTGTTGTGAAAAGCACATTAATTCCTTAAAGTTCAAAAGCCACTACATCATGACCAGTTGAGTAAAGAATAGACTTGACATTTAAAATTAAAATTAAAAATATTATGTTTTTGATTTATGGCACATCAATAATATGGACAATGTGTCTGCGCCATGTGATTAACTCAATTTCATGAGTTCTCATGGGCTCGCTCAGGCTTTTCTTACAACATCACTGGACATAACAGTCTGGTGAATTTTATGCCCATTTTCTTTCTTGTTCAATTTTCTTTATTGCTGAACTGCCCCATGTAGAATGACAAAGATGTGATATACTAGAAATACTTTTGTCTAAGATAAGCCTTTTTGAGACCCACACTGTTTAAACAAGGGTTTATAACTGATCATTTAATGGTTCTCTAGAATGCTGTATTCTGGTGGGAGACGTCCTATTGAAACTAGAGCGTTCATTAGAAACTGGCCAGATGACTCCATTTGGACTCCAACTTCTAACACAGTTGTTATAAGAAGATGGCCCACTTTGTGAATAGGAGAAACTTTAACGCTAAATATTGCAGATGTAGTCGTGCATTACAGTTAAAGGAATGTTCTGGGTTCCATACAAGTTAAGGTCAATCGACACCTTTTGTAGCTAAATGTTAGGGATGTGCCCGAAGCCGAATACCTTATTTGGAAAGGCACGAATAATGACTTCAAAACGAATAATGAATTCATCCGAATAATACAAAAACATTTCGAAAGACTGATCATCCAACGAGCGCAGATATTAAGCGATATTTAAATAAACATACCCAAAATTCTTAGCAATGATGAGTCTGTGAAGCCAGTATTACTACAGTGTAAACCTTATGAATGAAAATGCACATGGTGTGATTGCGCATGTTTTGTTTTCTCTGCAATGTGCAGGAACCGCTGTCTTCTGTCTGAATGCCTGAGCCGGGCAGAGCTTGCTCTTTTCCCAGTTGACCCAAAGCACCAGGTCCCTGTGTGCACACAGTAACTCTCGAGAGTGAGCTAGGATCAGCCAGTCGTCGACGTAGTTGAATATACGGATGCCCACTTCCCTTAGCGGGGCAAGGGCTGCCTCTGCAACCTTCGTGAAGACACGAGGGGACAAGGACAGGCTGAAGGGGAGGACCTTGTACTGATATGCCCGGCCCTCAAAAGCAAACCACAGTAAGGGTCTGTGTTGAGGTAAAACCGAGACGTGGAAGTACGCGTCCTTCAGGTCTACCGCCGTGAACCAATCTTGATGCCGGACGCTCGCTAAAATGCATTTTTGCGTCAGCATCTTGAACGGGAGTCTGTGCAAGGCCCAGTTCAGAACTTGCAGGTCCAAGATTGGCCGCAACCCACCGCCTTTCTTACGATGAAGTAAGGGATGTAAAACCCTTTCTTCATCTCAGCTGGAGGGACAAGCTCTATCGCACCCTTGCGCAGAAGGGCCGTGATCTCTGCACTCAAGGTAGCGCTCTCGCCCTTCACCGAGGTGAAGCGGACGGCGCTGAACCTGGGCGGGCGCCTGGTGAACTGAATCGCGTAGCCGAGTCGGACGGTCTGGGTCAGCCATCACGACAGGTTGGAAAGTGCAAGCCACACGTCCAAACTCCGGGCGAGGGGGACCAAGGGGATAATCACGTCGAACGTACCGGCGGGTGGGGCCTCGTGGCGGGGCAGAGCCTGAGGTGCCACATCATGGGAGCTTGAGCCCCATGGCCGTGCTGAGTCCAGGGACATCGAAGCACTTACCTGGCTCCTGATACCCACCATAAGATTGGTCGAGGAGGGGGGAGGAGGCACATCATCCTTGCAGTCCGTCGGAGCCAACCCGGTGTGGGCGTGTTTGTGCTACAGCTGGGTGCACAGGGGCGGGGGGTCCGCTGCTGGAGCGCCAAACCTGCGAAAATGGGACGGTGGACGGCGGTCGTGACAACGGCCGTGCACACCTGACATGTGACCTAGAGAACAAGGAAACCACTCTTTTGTTGAAGTTTTGGGTACTGCTGCCTCTTGGCCATGTGGCAAAAAATGAAACAAAAGATTCTCCTCCCGGCCCTCCACGGGGGGATGGAGTGGTCTGTCTACCAGCTCTGTAGAAGCGGATCTCCTCATCACTGGTCACCCATCTCAGGTGTGCTTCGAAGCCTTCCTAGGGTTCTTGGCGGCTGGCCATGAGACGGGTGGTGTCGGCTTCCTGCGGTGGGCTCCATGCTGGGGCCGGGCCGCGGGGGCGGGCTGCAGCGGAGCTGGTCCTGTTGCTACAGGAGGACGCCCTTGGTGATGAGCAGACAGGGTGCGGGGTCTTGAGCCGTGCCAGGGCAGGATGTGTTGAATGGCCTCCATCTGCTGCTTCACCGCCGAGAACGGTGTCGCCGAATAGGCCAACCTGGGAGCGTCAAGGAACCGTGCCTTGTCGGCCTCTCTTGTCTCGACTAGGTTGAGCCAAAGGTGGTGCTCCTGGACCACCAGGGTGGACATCGCCATGACCTTCGTTGCCCGGAGAGCGAGGTTGGTCTCCAAGCGCAGTTCCTGCATCAATCTTGGGTCATAACTACCCTTGTGCAGCTCTTTTAGCGTCTTGGCTTGGTGAACTTGCAGGAGAGCCATGGCGTGCAGGGCGGAGGTGGCTTGTCCAGAGGCACCGTAGGCCTTAGCCATCAGGGACGATGTAAACCTACAGGCCCTGGACAGGAGCTTCGGGCGCCCGCACCAGGTGGCAAACTGCAATGTTATATATTTATACTAAATAATAAAAAAATTGTAAATATAAAAAGTTTGCCATGCTAAATAAGGCAGAAACACATCATCACACGTAAGTGGAAAAGGGTCAATAAGTGGCAGCATGCCTCAACAAATCTCAAAAGCTGCGCAGCCACAGAATGAGAACCACTCATTACACTACATGTAGGCGGAGCACAACAGAATACAGGATCTTGAGACGCGATTTTGAAAGTTTCCACTACTCTTAACTTGACACAGTGTCCTATAAATGCGCCGTTTATGATGTTGAATACCAGTGAGACACTCCAAACACGTTCGTCTGAGGTACACACATGTACATTGGGCGACAATTAAAAATGGTGCAGACAAAACACAAGAACGCGTCTTGAGAGATCTGGACACATTGACGAACTCAGTGCTAAAAAGATTGCTGTCAAATGGGCTTGTTTGATGATATGAGAATAAAACAAACAATATATTAAGTTCCTAACCACTTTTTGTATTGTATAACCAATGCTTTATTCATCTGCCACAATAATGCAATTTATTTCAAACTGAATTTCAATACATATTACATCTTTATACATATTATATTTATAAATATTTGAATTGTTGTTTATATGAATGATCTTCATTTGGAGCCTTTCTGAGCAAATAATGATTGTATGTGATTAATTGTGATTAATTAATCGACATGCCATGTAATTAATTAGATAAAAAAAATCCATTGGCAGCCCTATGAAATACCCATAAATAGACTACATTCTGAATGGTGCTTCAAATGTAGAGAAGTGTTAAAGGAATAGTTCACCCAAAAATTAAAATTTGCTCATAATTTACTCACCCTCAGGACATCCATGATGTATCTGAGTTTCTTTCTTCATCAAAACAGAATTTAAGACTTAGGATTTAATTTCAGGCCTCCTCCTCTAAACAATGCAAGTGAACATACTCCATTTTTTTGACGGTCTAAAATGCATATTTAGGGTGCATCAAAATAATCCATGACTCCAGTCGACAAATAAAGTTCTTCTGAATGCAAACGATTGATTATTTTAATTAACAAAATAATACTTATATACTTTTTAACTACAAATGTTCGCTTCCGTACATATCTGTGACATGCGCTCATGAGAGGAATGACGTAAGCACGTTGGTAAAGTCATGCGCCACGTGGAGGAGGAGTCAGGAAGCACGTCATTGTTTACATTGTTTTCTCCACATGATGCGTGTCCTTACTAAAGAGCTTACGTCATCCCTCTCATGAGCGCACATCACAGAGATGTACGGAAGCGAACATTTGTAGTTATAAAGTATATAAGTATTGTTTTGTTTCTCAAAATAATCAATCGTTTGGGTTCAGAAGAACTTTATTTGTTGACTGGAGTCGTGTGGATTATTTTGATGCACCCTAAATATGCATTTTGGACCATCAAAAAATGGAGTACATTCACTTGCATTGTTTAGATGAGGAGGCACGAAATAACATCCTAAAAATCTTAAAATCTGTTTTGATGAGAAAGAAACTCAGATACATCTTGGATGGCCTGAGGGTGACTAAATTATCAGCAAATTTTCATTTTTGTGTGAACTATTCCTTTAATATCTGACTACCAAGAAGTATTTATAATATACACTATGTAATAAGTTATTACTGAATGTCTTAAAGTTAAATTCCAATTTTGTTCAAAAGGATTGATGCTAAAGTAGAAAAAATAAAATCAGCACAGTGCATATAAAAGATGTTTTGGGCTTCTCATTTGATAAAATATTACGAGGCACACTGTACATTAAAGATTAAAATTACAATGCCAGTAAAGGCAATAATGTCTTCCAACACTGCAAAAGAATGATTAAAAGAACAATTATATCTACAAGATAAATATTGTATTCAAAATGTTTTGCATATGCGCAAAAAGAAAATTGGAGGAAAAAAAACATGTTCAAAATAACATCTTTGCTGTCGTCATGACGCACATATTTCCTATCATCAAAGACTAACGCAGAAAAAAATATCTAATTAAATGGAAAACACAGCTTATAGGTTTGCTTCAACTTCTTGTTTTAATGTTCAACAAAGAAATCCCTTTTTATTCATGGATTTGAATGGAAGCACACAAAATTAGTTACCTATGCATTGTATTCAAAGAGGAATGCTTAATGAACCTCTGTCGATGAAAGGTCAGGCCCTTTAAAGCAAGGCAGGCTAATTACTTCAAAACATTCTCATTGTTAGCAGGCCTACCTGAGACAAATGAGCACCCACTCCATCTGAGCATGAAAAAGCAAAAAGCCATGTCAATATTGTTCCATGCGGACTACTT
Organism: Myxocyprinus asiaticus; assembly: GCF_019703515.2. Lineage (NCBI taxonomy): Eukaryota > Metazoa > Chordata > Actinopteri > Cypriniformes > Catostomidae > Myxocyprinus > Myxocyprinus asiaticus. The sequence continues at coordinate 19,884,011 of NC_059356.1, forward strand.
TCTTACTTCTCTATAAGTGTTTGCCCACTCCTTGTTTAACTTTATCACGTTTATTCCAGATACACTAGCACTAATTATCTTTTACTTTCATGCTTCAACTGGGAGAGAGCCTTTGAATTACTTGCTCAACTCTTGTCTGGCTTGGCCTATCAAGAGGCAACAGCATACATAATTCATTTGCACAAATTTCCTCTGCAATGTCTCTGAGACATTATCTGCCTGTTCCCCACTAACTGCAAATATTACAGACCGAACTGAGTGGCTGTTTTTAACACTGATCTGAAATACATCACAGTTGAAAATCTAACCCAGATGATTATCTGTCACTGTTTCCTGCTTTAATAGATTAACATTAATTAGGAAATGAGATTCAGGCCCTTGTGTAAGTACATCAAGAGGACAATAAGCATTTGCTCAGTGCCATGATGAATCAGAGATGATATTGCATTATGGTTTTCACTAACCTCAGCCTGAGTTATGTGGATCATTTAGCCTGTAGGTCGTTCTCTTGAATGGTTTCCCTGTGAACACATTTGCTACAGTAACAACTGGGGTGGGGGGGGACTGTTTTAAAACACTCCCAACATATGTTTAAAATTAATTAACCAATTCATTAATTATTTGTTTAAAACCAGAGTGTCCAAGGATATTTTTTATGATATAAGGTCAAAATTTAGCATGCCAATTACCTATAGCTGTTATTTCTCCTGAAGTCCACCATCATCTCCACTGTTTTGAGCAAGTTCAGCTCAAGGTTGTTGTAACCACACCAGACAGCCGGCAGATCAACCTTCCATCTGTATGCAGACTCATCACTGTCGAGGTTGAGGCCGATGATCGTGGTGTCGTCTGCAAACTTCGTGTACAGGAAGAAGAGCAGTGGAGAGAGAATGCATACCTGAGGAGCACCAGTGCTAATAGTGAGGGTCCCGGATGTGAGTTTCCCCAGTCTCACTAGCTGCTGCTTATCTGTCAGAAAGCTGGTAATCCATCGACAGATTGTGGTTGGCACGGAGAGCTGGGTCAATATGGTTGAGAGAAGATCAGGCATGATGGTATTGAATGGCTGAACTGAAGTGCACAAATAGGATCCTTGCATAAGTCCCAGGTCTGTCGAGGTGTTGCAGGATATAATGCAGACCCATGTTTACAGCATTATCCACAGACCAGTTTTCTCTGTAATCAAATTGAAGGGGGTCCAGCAGGGGTCAAGTGATGTCCTTCAGGTAGGACAAAACCAGTCTTTCAAATGACTTCATGACCACAGACGTGAGAGTGATAGGTCTGTAGTCATTTAGTCCTGTCATTTTTATTATTTTTTTTGGGGGGGGGGGTACTGCTGCCAACTTCACACTGCTCCAGTGATCTATTGAAGATCTGTGTGAAGGTGAGGGCCAGTTGGTCAGAGCAGACTTTTAGACAGGCAGGTGAAACACCATCTGGGCCTGAAGCTTTCCTAGACTTTGTTTCCGAAAGACCTGGCACACATCCTTCTCACGGATCATAAGTGCAGATTGAGTAGCATGAGGGGGGTTACAGGAGGTGGTGGTGCGCGTGTGTGAAGTGAAGATCAGAGCGGGGAAGGGGTGTGAGACTGTTTTTTTTTTTCCAAGCCTGCAGTAAAACACATGCAGTTCATCAGCCATTAGTTGACTCTCTACAGAGCAAGGGGGAGGTGTCATATACTTGGTAATGCTTTTCAGGCCTTTCCACAAAGATGCAGGATTGTTGGCTGAAAACTGTTTTTTCAGATTTTCAGAGTAGCTTCTTTTAGCCACTCTGATTTCCTGGCCTGGTTGTACAATATTTTATCCCCACTTCTTTAAGCATCCTCTTTGGCATGACGAAGCTGTCTGAGGTTTCCTGTAAACCATGGTTTATCATTATTGAATAATAAAAATGGTTTTCGTTTTCATGCCTAAAAGTTGTTGAGTGGGGGTAGGGTTCGTTTTCATTGTTGATGGGTTTTCGAGCGGGGGGATCACCAAACTGGATCATGCAATCTTAAAGCCCAGGAAAATATGAGAAAATAATCCTTGTTACCAGTAAAATGTTTTGCAGTGTGGTTTCAGAAAGGACTTTGAAATAATCTGGTTAATTTTATTTTTATAATCTTTTTTATTTTATTATTTTATTTCTAGAGCAACCAATTGAAAAGCACATATTTAAGAAGAAAACCAATGGAAAGTATCTTAAAGTGAGCTCCTGAAACGCCAGGATTTGAGATCACCCCAATCATGACGTCAGCATTATCCTGTACACGCCCCTTAACATACGTATGTAAATCAAGCAGGTGTGCTCTGAACAACTCACGTCTGTCCACCAATCACAAGAGCGATACTGCTGTGAGAGTAAGATGTTGAGGAAGAACTTGAGACGTTGTTCTGTGCCTGGGGGTAAACATACTATACCTCCATAAACTGTGCATATCCTACCAAAAGATCAGAGCATTAGAAATGCATGGCTGAAGTTTATTTTTAATGATGTACCAGAGTGATTGAACGAGAACGTTTTCATTTGTTTGTCTCATTTCACAATGGACTCTTTTCTGAATTTTTCTCAACATGCTGCCGGTTTTGCCAAATATCTTGTATTGAAAGATACGGCAGTCCCAAGTATTTTGTCCTCGGAGGCAATGTCGGTAAGTACATTTATTTATTATCTTTAAGTGCGTCTGTAAAAAACGTCAAGCCAGCATTTAACGTTATTAAGAGACCAATTGTATCATTATTAGCATGCTGCTAATCAAATCTGTACATACACATATTAGCAATATTTTCTTGAGTTGAATATTAATATATTGCGTTTAGAAAGTGTAGTCAAGTTGAATATATTACGGTGTAGTTTGTTCCCGTTGCTATTGTAATCTCTTGACACAATGTGTAACTAGTGTTGTACTGTCTTTGTCTTAATAAAGAAATACGTATATAGATATGTGGTTACTTTTTGTTGCTTTTCCAGTTGATTAATCTTAAATGGTTTCGTTTTTGGAAGAATTATTAATTTTCTGGCATTTTGGATATCCTTTGAGTACATCACATGGATTTGGTGCAGTGAAGTTAGCCAATCACAGCAGTGGGTGTTTACTTCCGTTTCCAGAGGTGGGTAGTAACGCGCTACATTTACTCTGTTACATGATTAACTTTAAAAAAAAATTACTTTTAGAGTAGGTTTAAAAGTGAGTACTTTTTATTCTCACTCAAGTTAATTTCTAATGACATTTTTTTACTTTTACTAGTCTACAATGGGTGGCGTTCCTGTCGTTACATTACTGGGTTTAATTTTAGTTCATGTGTAATTTAAGAGATTACTGAGTGGGACTTTTACCACAGCGTAAGTTCACGCAGCTGCGCGCGCTGTCACAGTCACTCAAGTCATCAATGCTGCAGCATCAAACTCTTCAAAGTGAAACACTTTCTTTGCTCCGCACAGTGAAAAAAAAAAATAGTTTCATCATGCAATGCCTTCATTTAACACCAAAACAAGCTGATATTTCAAGATTAAAATCACAGCTTCAACTTAAGGCAGCACGTCGAGGCAAGTTTTGGCCCTAATGTTAACGCGGGCTTTTCTGTGTGAATGTGATGGTCATTTTCAGGGTGATAATGTAACTGGGCTCTTATGACATCAGTTTTTAAGTGTACATTTTTAAATCTGCAGCAATATATCAGTGCACTTTGTCCCACGTCCTGCATGTCATGAGCAGTATTTACGCATTTACTGGAAACTATTGCAGCTACTTTGGGTGGATCAACTGTATAAATCCATGTAAACATCCAAGTTAAGTGTAAATGGCTTTTGCTCTGCCATTCGCGTGACTGACAACTGGAGCACGAACGGACAGCATTTCCGCACATGCACAGCGAGGGGCGTGAGGCACGCGCATGAGAGATGTGCAGGCGCGAGGCGATTGTATGGCGAAGAGAGTGGCTTTGTCCGAAATTGATCACTCATTCACTAATTCCTATATAGTGAATGGCAGTTAGTGCACTATATCTCAGCAGGGAGTGAACGAAATGAGTGAGTGAATTCGGACGCTGACGTATACACCGAGTGTCGGAGCTCTGGGGCTGTCGCAGAAACAATGTCACATATTAACTTTATAATACTTGGGCCTTACTTGTTATTCTTATTAAATAACATATTAATACAATAAATCTTCATTCTGTTTGTCATTTTTAATATATACCGTATGTTAATATAAAAAGTAAACACATTTTATCAAATAGAGTACATTTTAAAATGTATCTGTATGTTTTGCCTCTCTATATGTTATGTTATTTTAATCAAGTAATGATATGTCAAAAAGTAATTTAATACATTCAGCATGAAATAAAACATTACGGGAGTGAAGGAAGCGGTAAACTCCCAGCTCGTACGTCTTCCCCGTGGTGGATTGTGGGAAATTAACCATTGTCAAGTGTACATCAAATCTACACTCGAAATTAGAGTGCATTGTGGGTAAGAGTGAGTGAACAAAAGTAGGGAACGAGTGGCTCACTCAGAATTCAGACACTCCTACAAAATGGCGGACACCTGAAATAGAGCACTATATAGTGCATGGGGGCGGTTTCAGACACAGCGAGTGTTCCACGACCGGGGTTGGTGCCCTACGCATTAGGTTGCGTACTCTGCATTTAGACAACGGCGGTACTGCTATACAGAACTAATGATCTAAATTCTTTCGACACTGAAAACTGTAATTACACTGAAATAAGAATCCACGCAGGACTTTAAAAGCTATGCAATAGCGAAATTAGGCATTAATAGAGCATGATCTTGCTTTGGTTTATATTTCAGCATCATATATATAATGCCCTTGTGGGACGTTTTCACCGTAATAATTACTAGAAATGTTTCCAAATCTCTCTTCTTATTGACAAATTCATCCAGATCTGACAAGAGCCCTTAAAGGGATAGTTCACCCAAAAATTTTAATGCTCATTATTTACTTACCCTCATGCCATCCCAGATGTGTATGACTTTCTTTCATCTGCTGAACTCAAATTAAGATTTTTAGAAGAATTTCTCAGCTCTGTAGAGCCATACAATGCAAATGAATGGGTGGCAACATTTTAAAGCTAAACAAAATCACATAAGTCAGCATAAATGTAGTCCATAAGACTCCAGTGATTAAATCAGTATCTTCAGAAGCAATGTGATATGAGAATGTGTGGATGAGAAACAGAGAAACGGCTCACATTCACATTCTTCTTGTGTTTTTGGTGATTCACATTCTCTGCAGATTGCCTCCTGCTGGGCAGAGAGAAGAATGTCTAACAAAAAATGACAAATATTGATCTGTTTCTCACCCACACCTATCATATAATTTCTAAAGATATGGATTTAACTACTGGAGTCTTATGGATTACTTTTATGCTGCCTTTATGTGCTTTTTGGAGCATCAACATTTTGGCACCCATTCACTTACATTGTGTGGACCTACAGAGCTGAAATATTCTTCTAAAAATCTTAATTTGTGTTCTGCAGAAGAAAGGAAGTCATCCATATCTGGGATGGCATGAGGGTGAGTAAATGATGAGAGAATTTTAATTTTTGGGTGAACTATCCCTTTAAAGTGTTCCCTCATGTTGTTCCAAACCATGTGACCCTTTGTATTATGTGGAACACAAAATGTTAAACAGAATGTTAGGGACTAACAGTTTCGTTCACCAATCACTTTCAAAATATGGAGAAAAAAAACATTCACTGAAAGTAAATAGTGACTCAGGCAAACATTCTATCAAATATCTCCTTACTGTGTTGCATGGAAGAAAGTCATATTTTCAGAATTTCCATTAATAACAATTCTGTAATACATGTTAAATGTGTATTATGTAATGGAATATAGGGGAGTTAACATGCCATTTGTGAAAGTAACGAGTTACTCACTACTTGAGTACTTCTTTAATTGGATACTTTCTTACTCAAGTAATTATTTATGTTAGTATTTTTACTTCTACTTAAGTAATTTTTTTTAAAGTAATTGTACTTTTACTTGAGTACAGTTTTTAGCAACTCTACCCACCCAAAGAGGTAACAGCCCTTGAAACAGAGTGTTTTTGACAGAGAGTGAAAATGAGGATAGAAAAAGATAATATTTACTAATATTTCAACTTTATTGGTGCAAAAACCTTTGCTAACTTCATAAGCTAACCTTGAAAAACATAATATAAAGATTTGAAAATGCATTTCATGACCCCTTTAAGAAGTCCTGAATCTATATATAACAAACTCCTCTAAATTATTATCACTCCCACAGACAGCAGCAAATCTTAAAGATAAAATACAATATGTGTGTGTGTGTCATTGGATACAGCAAAATAGATATTAACAAATTAAATGTCTATACAATATCTGTTTGTGAAATTTTGTATCATCTTTTCAAGTGAGACTTAAATATAAACTTGTTACTTTTCAGTTTCTCAGTTATCCTAAGGTCACTTGTGTTGAGCCACATAACATTTTAATGTCACATGGCATTTGGCCCTACCAATTTAACATGGTTGGGCTAGAGTGCTAGTATGAGACTGTCTGGGAACATTGTCAATCATTAACACATCTGTGACTCCTTAACACAAAATTTCCTGCGCTCTGTATATTGATTGACAGATTTTCAGTAACACTGTTAACAACTGTTTAAGTCTGTTGCCTGGGGGGGACACACAGTAGGCCCCACATTTTAAGTGTTGTTGCGATTCGCCAAACCAAGCAGAAGACAAGATTTTGAGCCAATTCAGCCAAGTGGATTTTGAATGCAAAGTCCAAAACATTATTGGTATACAGAACCTCATAGCACAAACCAAAATAGGAGTTATTTTTGTTAAATAAAGTGCTGCATAACAGAGCATCAGATGTGAGATATTGCTTAAATATAATACAATTACTATTGATTTATTATTTCTATTATTATCGGTAGTAGTAGTAGTAGTATTACAGTGAATATTAAGCAACTATACAGTAGTATTTTTTTCCATTCAAATTGAGCTTTTATTTGGCGGAAACTTTTACTCTGGAGTAAACCCCCTTGCTGTTTGTGTTTGTTTTTGACAGTAGCTTTTCACTTCCGGAAATGCAGGTCACTACGAGACCCAATGTTATTATTAAACTGCATAAGACTGCTATTTAATTAAATAAGTATGTAGTCTGTATGTGCCTTGTGCTACAAAGAGAAGCAGTGCTCTTCTCGTTGTCATCTGCTAGCAACAGCGCACACAATGGTGTTTTCCATGTATGAGCAAAAGAGCTCTAAAAGGTACGAGTAGTCGGCGTCGGCACAACACCAGCTTCCCATAAATCACAAGCGCTCACATTTGAAGGTGCACAGCACATGCAAACTATATATTTATCTTATTAAATTGCATTTTTTGTGGTTTAATAATCACACTAGGACATAACGTGATTTTATTTTTTGCACTGAATGTTTACAGAATGACATTAGTATGACAGATAGTATCGTTTTTTGGCATCAAAGCATTTTTACGAGCACAAGTACATGAGTGCAGTATCAGACCCATTTCAGATAGCAGTACCGGTATCAGGACCCTAATCCAAATATTAGAACGTCACAATCAGTCACAAGACAAGTAAGAGCGAATGGCACTTGACATCACTAACGTAAAAGCTGTTGTAATACTACTTCAGGCAGCAATTTTTTAATGTTTAAATGCGTTTGTGTCAGGATCTGACTGTTTGGAAGATGGGAACACTTAAAGGCTTTCATTTAGATCTGTTCCTTAAACAAAGCAATGGCAACAGAAGACCTAGAATACACGATAGAGGACTACTTTTATGATAATTTTGATGGTGCTCTTCTCATTTTTGAGCCTCAACTAGGACATTCTGAAAATGCAATGAGTAAATGATGACAATTTTCAAATCATTTAATTTTAAAATGTTGCTTTGGGTAAAGTAACGGAATGCTCAGAAATGAGTTGAATACAGCAATAGAGTAAAATATGGCTCAAGGGCAACGTATTGGTGGTGCAGGCAAAAGGTCCCCACTGTGATGTTACATCATGAAAGTGTAATGATAAATTTGTGTCTTGAAAATTGTAAACAGCTGCACTTTAATTATTTTTGGAAATAAAGAGAACTGTCAACCAATGTAACAAGTGAAGACATTACAGCTTTAATACACTGACTACAGCCTATGGTCTTACACCGAATACTGTGTCAGTTTATCATTTTTATTCTCATCCTCCCTGTCTGTCTGAGATAAACTCTGTGTCTGTTCTCCCAAAGACAGGCATTCTTAACACTGACATGTTCAATTGTTCATCTTAATCCTAATTGAAAAATTAACCATTATAGACAACATATCTCAACATGATAAAGGTCAAGCAATCTGATAAAGAACATGTCAGTTCATGTCATGTTATTCCATTAAAGAAAGAACAATCATCTCTCATTTATGATTCACGAATGGAATGCCTTGTCTATTATACTTAAAATTTGATAACAGCAGATAACCGCTGAATTAGACTCCCATCGTGTTATGAAATAAATAATATTTACACTTTTGAAAAACTTGACTGAAATGTTTCTCATTATCTTGAAAATCTTTTGATCTGAAGGCATATGCTTACATGTTTGAAATTAGTTTTGTAGACAAAAATATAATTGTGCCACCATATTATTTCATTATAAAACTCAAATTTAATTAAAAAAATAAATAAATAAAAAAAATAAAAAACTTTTTTGAAATTGATGACTTGGACCAAATAATAAAGAGAAGCAGCCAATAAGTGCCCAACATAGATGGGAACTCCAATACTGTTTAAAAGCATCCCAGGGTGATACCTCAAGAAATTGGTTGATATCTTGTTATCTGCAAATTCTAAGCAAAGGGTGACTACTTTGAAGATGCTAAAGTATAACATAGTTTTGATTTATTTTGAATTTTGTTTAGTCACAACATAATTCCCATAGTTCCATTTATGTTATTCCATAGTTTTGATGACTTTACTATTATTCTAAAATGTAAAAAAAAAATAATATTAATAAAGAATGAGTAAGTGTTTCAAAACTTTTGACCGGTTGTGTGTGTGTGTGTGTGTGTGTGTGTGTGTGTAATATATATATATATTGCCTGTGGCAGTTAGCTGATACTACAACCTTTCATTCCTTGAACAATTCAGTTCACACTTCTATTTTGATGCTCTTTTGCATCATTTTGTTATAAGCTCATTACTCGCTCTGGAGACATATAAATACATGAATAAATGAGGGATGTGCACGGAAAGTTGACATTCGGTTAACCATTTGACGTGGCACTATTCGAATACCAAAATCACTATTCGGTTATTCTACACATGCAATAGAGGTCTTGAACCTGACCCAGACTCGACTAGTTTCGACAAACCGTCTGGTTTTCTGGCTGAGTTTGTATCAGTTTTCCAAGTGTAGGGCTAGTTAGGGGCTGTTTAAGCATGCTTTTGTGTGCGTCTGCACTGTTTTTCTATATACTGTTAAAACACGCTGGATGGACATCTTTGACTATTGTGCTTGTTACGACCCATAGTTTGGTCACTCTTAATGGGTCACAACAAGGGAAGGGGAAGACAAGAATTATTAACTAAACTCAAAAAGGAAAACTCAAAACAATATTCTAAAAGGTGCCAGGTTTACCCTGACACCCACTAAAGAGTCCAAAATAAAGACTCCAACTTCAAAAACAAAATAGAACGGAGGAAGAGGCATACAATGTTCCTCAAAAGATTGATAAAGAGAATTCAAAATAAGAAACCAGAAGCAAACAATTTACCCCCCATAAAAAAAACTACTGAAATAACAGAAAGTAGGTAAAACATTTACCTCAGAAAAGGGGGAAAAAAACAAGGATGAAGAAAGGAGCACAAAACAAGTGGGGGCACAGCCTCCCACAAGCTGCTACCACCACACCATCTAAACCCTGCTTAAAATGACAAGCTTTATACTCTGCCTATTCCGAAGCACAGCCGGTGCCAATCATCAATCAGTCTAATTGGGTTAGAAGTGGTTGTGTCTAGAGTAACTGGAGGTTGATCAGGCCTCCATCTCCACCACCAACACTCAAGTAAACCCAAGAACAGGCGAGCACGTAACATGCTGAATCTCACTGTTTTTTTGTCTTTCAGGGACTTGTGCAAGATCACCACATTTTTAAACACCAAGTAAAGTTAATAAGAACTTACATTTTTATAAACGCATCTCAAAACACCTGCATTGTTTCATTTTTTGTGCTGCGTTCTGAAGTTCAGACTGCAAAGAGGACTTAATATGACTGTTACAACATTAAACATGATTCCAAGTTGTTTTTCACTTCACCAAGTGAGAGAATTCATGCAACAGTATAGAGGACTTTAAAATGTTTAAGTCCTGCATGCATTTAATGTTTAATGATAAAGAGAAATACCCTAAATATGTGCACGATAACCTTTTGTAATATTTGGTTAACCGTGAGCAGTGGTGGTTCTGGCTTACTTGGTGCCCTAGGCGAGATCCGACGTGGCGCCCCCCCTTAACTTCCCAACCCCTAACACCCACCAAAAAAAATAAAAAATAACACAACACAACAAAATTATGGATTTTATGATGTTAACAACTTTTTTTTACAGAGCTATGCTTTAACACAAAATATATAAAAGGGTCAGTTCACCCAAAAATGAAAATTATATCATCATTTAATCACCCTCATGACATCCCAGATGTGTATGAAATTCTTTCTTCTGTTGAACACAAATGAAAACATATTTAGAATAATATCTCAGCTTTGTAGATCCATACAATGCAAGTAATTGTTGGTTAGAACTTTGAAAAATCACAAAGGCAGCATAAAAGTAGTCCATAAGACACCAGTGGTTAAATCCATGTCTTCAGAAGCGACATAATAGGTGTGGGTGAGAAACAGAAACATATTTAAGTATTTTCACATCTTAGTCACATATAACGCCTGTTTAGTTTCACTTTCAGATCTAAAAGTTTAAGTGGAGATTTAGATTAAAATGGGATTATCGATCTATATTTTTCACCCACACATATCATATCACTTCTAAAGACATAGATTTAACCACTGGAGTCTTAAGGATTACTTTCATTCTGCCTTTATGTGCTTTTTGGAGCTTCAAGTTTCTGGCCAACATTCACTTGCATTGTATGGCCCTACAGAGCTGAAATATTCTTCTAAAAATCTTCATTTGCATTCTGCAAAAGCCTGCAAAAAGCCATGTTTCTGGAATGGCATGAGGGTGAGTAAATGATGAGAGAATTTTCATTTTTGGGTATAACTAGACAATGGATACAGAAATGAAGTAATTATATACACACACACACACACACACACACACACATATATATATATATATTATACACACACTGGTGGCCAAAAGTTTGGAATAATGTACAGATTTTGCTCTTATGGGAAGAAATGTATTCACCAAAGTGGCATTCAACTGTATAGTCAGGACATTAGTAACATGAAAAATTACAATTACAATAAAAAAATAAAAATTCAGATGTTCAAAGAGTCCTCATAAAAAAATCCTTCATGTGCAGCAATGACAGCTTTTTATATCCTTGGCGTTATAGCTGTCAGTTTGTCCAGATACTCAGGTGACATTTTACACTTATATAGCCTTCATTCCTCAAAACAATGATTGACTGATGAGTTTCTAGAGAAAGCTGTTTCTTTTTTTTTGCCATTTTTGACCTAATATTGACCTTAAGACATGCCAGATGCCAAGGCTATACAATGCTTGAAATTGCCAAAAAACTGAAGATTTCATACAAAGGTGTACACTACAGTCTTGAAAGACAATGGACAACTGGCTCTAACAAGGACAGAAAGAGATGTGGAAGGCCAGATGTGCAACTAAACAAGAGCATAAGTACATCAGAGTCTCTAGTTTGAGAAATAGACGCCTCGCATGTCCTCAGCTGACAGCTTCATTGAATTCTACCCGCTCAACACCAGTTTCATGTACAACAGTAAAGAGAAGACTCAGGAGTGCAGGCCTTATGGGAAGAATTGCAAAGAAAAAGCCACTTTTGAAACAAAATCAAAAAGAAAAGGTTAGTGGGCAAAAAAAAAAACAAAAAAAACACAGACAATGGACAACAGATAATTTGAAAAGAGTGTTATGGATCTTAACCCCATTGAGCTTTTGTGGGATCAGCTAGACTGTAAGGTGCGTGAGAAGTGCCCGACAAGACAGCCACATCTATGGCAAGTGCGACAGGAAGTGTGGGGTGACGTCACCTGAGTATCTGGACAGACTGACAGCTAGAATGCCAAGGATCTGCAAAGCTGTCATTGCTGCACGTGGAGGATTTTTTGATGAGGACTCTTTGAAGTAGTTTAAGAAGTTCTGAATTTTTTTTCAAATTGTAATAGTAATTTTTCATGTTATTAATGTCCTGACTATACATTGTGATCAGTTGAATGCCATAAAAGTACCAATTTCTTTCCATAAGAGCAAAATCTGTATATTATTCAAAACTTTTGGTGTGTGTGTGTGTGTGTGTGTGTGTGTGTGTGTGTATATTTAAGAATTATATTAACATGTACATTATATATGCAGAACTTAAATTGCACAATTAAATTATAGAGTCAATAAATTAAAAAAATGGCAGAATACTTACAGATTTCTACTTGTGCTATTACACACAATTCCTAATTTCAAATTTAACCCTGTCCTTGTAGTTTTCACTGATGCAAAATCATCAATGACTTTGTCAAATCTGCCCAGCAATTACATGGTTGATACTGTGTCACAGTTTACTCATACTGTTCATTGTGGTTATCTTATGTTTGTTCAGAATGTAAGAATGCATTATGAACATCTATAATCCTAACCATTTAGAGCCTTTTAGGCTGAGTAGCCTGTCAGGAACAACTCGAGGATCCTTTCCCCCATTGCGATCTTGTGAGCTCTGTGGGGGGCATGATTTGGGGCACCTCTCTCCCATCACGATCTTTGACGGGGGCGGGGTGGCATGATTTGGGGCACCTTTCACCCATCGCGAGCCAGGGGTGGGGTGGCACAATTCGGGGCACATTTCTCCCATCGCGATCTTGTGAGATCTGTGCAGGGGCAATCGATCAGGTACCTGTCGTGCCGCCCTAGGCGCCTGCCTATATCGCCTGGATCCGCTACTGACCACGAGAGTTCATGAATGGTTATTGTGTTATTTGTCAGGAGTCGGGACTCTGGAATAAATAAAGCTTATTGCCATGGATGCATCAAACACATTCTCAGATAGCAGGGAATAAAATGCACAGTGAGCTATGAGCCTAAATGGCACAATACATCGATCTTCAAATGATAAAATCACAGTAATGTCGAACAAAAATAATCTCTGTCACTGCCTGCAACATAGTAGGCCTATTCTTAATCAGTTGAAAATGCATAATTCTGCCTGGGCAGGTTCAGTTTCCATGAGGCGGCACATGCTGTGGATTATAGGACTTCTTCAGGATGCTTTGATTTTTAAATGATTCGGCATTTAACATGTGTAATTATTGTCTGCACACCAGAGCAAAAGGGGGAAAAACACTGGCTCACCGTTTATCAAACGTTGAAACTTTGCCAGTTGAAAAACAATCTGGAATCATGTGTAACAGTCACATTAAGTCCTCTTTGCAACCTGAACATCATCAGAATGTCAATTTGTGACAACAACTGAAAAAAAACTTGATGCAGTGCAACAAATGGTGAAACAGAACACTGGTGTCTTGATGAGTTAATAAATATTGAAATTATGTGTCTAAAAAATAAAAATAAAATCGGTTCTACACAACAAATTGTAAAACAGAATGCAGATGTCTTGAAATGTATAAATATTAAAGTTCTTTTAAACTTAACAGTGAGTTGTGGCACACAATCAAAGACATCCGTCCAGTGTATGATTACATGGTCTCGATGCACGTGTGAACAGCCCATAACTCGCCCTATAGCCTATTTGAAAAACTGACCCGAACCCGGCCCAAAACCTGTAGGTTCATCGGTACCGTCGGACTCTGATCGGGTTGAAGACCTCTAAACACGTGCAGAATAACTTTATTGTTATTTTGGTATTTGAATACAATACACATCCCTTTTAATAATGCATGATTTTGGATCGGTTCATAATTAAAAAGTACATACTGGCCATGTAAGACATTGGTCCAAACTTTGCTTCCATCAATTTGAAAAATCAAGCTAAATCTGGCAAGCGTCCTGTAGCGCATAAAAGTGAACATAGTCATGTGAAACGTCATGGGGGGCCACCATGGTGTACCGGCCATGGGCCTCTCAGTTCTTAATCCGTTCTTGGATAGATAGATTGAACAAGTAGCAAAAGTCTTGCATATGACCATAATGCATGCATTTGGTAATGACTTGCCTTTACAATTGTGTGAAACCACTCCATATAAATTCATGGCAATGTGTCTCTGCTTTTCAGATTGATAAACCTGTCTAGTAGCTCAACACATACACCCACAGTGAAACTCATAATAAGTGAGAGGTTTGTACAGGTCTAAATATACACTGTGAAATGCAGCATGTACCGTTTATGTGCTACACATGACAAGAATCTACCACTGAAAGTCACTCCTATGAAGATATCATGGTGTTTTGTTCAACAGCTGGGAAACACTTATGTATTATTTTAAAATCAGTGGTGTCAGGAAAGATTATTAGAAAGTATATAAACATCCAAGTGAACCTTTTCTTAAATTTTAAATAAAAAGGGAAAAAAATAACCTGAAGTTATTTTTCAGTAGCTAAATCAGTCATACTCCTTTCTGTGTGCATTTCCTGCTGTTATCCATCATGAAGAAAGTGTTCGACACTTTGCCAAAAGTCTTGTCTTTGGCCCCCTGCTGGTAGCTGAACGCTCACTCTTTAGGTGAGACTGCACTTGTCGTGAAAGAGGCAGCAGCCGAGAGATTACTTTCCTGGAGATTTTGGAAGATCCTGCAGCTTTTCTGAATAGACTGCCAGGCCCTCCAAACACCAGGCAGGAGGTATCATGGCGTCAATGTGTGACAAACTCAACTCTCCCCTCTTTAAGACCCCTATGGACCTGACTACAGCGATGTGTCAAACCATGCCTTCAGAATCTTTAAAAAGATTAATGACCATGTGATTGAGAAAAGCCTCCATCTAGGCTCCTTAAGCCAAAACCTGAAATGCTAAGTGGATGTGTTGGACTCCATGGGGTTTCATTTCAGGCATCATTTATTTAAATTAAGGGCCAGCATGAAGGTGATGTACTCTGTCTGCTTCAGTGAAAAGTTAAAGAAAATCCTTAAAAATATAAACATATTTGTTCACCCAAGCCCAAGGATTGTGGCAAAAGGGGAAAACAAGATTATGTATAGACTATATATGATTTCTATGAAACCAATAGCTATTTGTTGATTTATTCATATTGCACCGACACTGCAAATGCTTTCCAGATTCTTGCATTTACAAACAGCAACACGTTACAGAAAAATTCAAATAATAAATCGAGGATTCCGTCTTAGGCCCATCAATGTAACTTTAGTTGCATTATACTATTATACAGGGGTGTGCAGCGAAGCCATTATCTGTATTTGTATCTGTATTCAGATAGAATCGGGTGTGGGTGGGGCTTAACCCAGAAGTGCATCAAAACTAAATAAAACACATTTTTAAGTGTACTCTTATAGTTTCGATTAATAAAATATGCTTTGTATATGCTTTTTCATAATAGTAGCTTAATAATAATAATAATAATAATAATAATAATAAATATAGCTGCAAGCAGCAATCAACTGGCCCAAGCACCGTGGGTCCATTTCCTCCTGGCAGCTTTATTTAAACAATGCATAATATTTTAAGCGATTTGTGTAAATGTAAATAGATTTTTGTAAATAGAAGACCGTTGTAAGGGCCACACTTCCTGCTGCCAGTTGGTGGCACTACGACCGTGACCCACAGTAGATACATCAATGTGTCAGCCCTCAAAGCCAAATATACGGGTCAATTTTGATGTAAATTGATATGAGACAATTCTTTCTTCCCATTTTTTTGTTAATTTATCGTGTCGCCATGGAGACACCATTTGAGACATCAAAAATCCGTTCGCAATTTAGCATCTTCAATGTTTTGGCATGACGTTGCCTAAGTTTGGTGCCAGTCAGATGAATTCCCTATGAGGAGTATTTCAAAATCCAGAGCATGCCATTTTCAAACAATCCAAAATGGCCGACTTCCTGTTGGGTGGAACTAATGTCTGTGGTGTGAAAGTTGTCCAGCTTGATGAGATCTACATACAGTATGTACAAAGTTTGGTGACTGTAGCTGAAAAGAGATGTGCTACAGAGTCCCCTGAACATGGCAGTTTTCTATTTGGCACTACAGAGCCCCCTCTACATGCCCATAAATTAACCTTTGTCAAGCCCTAATGGCCGACGATTCTGATGTGTGTGCAAAAGATCATAAAAATTCAAGCATGCCAAGTACCTCAAAAACATGAATATATATCAAAAGGAATAATAATGTTTAATGCATTGCCATGGCAACAGTAGTTAAGATATTGAAAATCCCTTCATAATTTTGAATCTGTACTGTCTTGACATTATTATAAAACCATTTGAAGCAGTTCAGATAAAAATAAGAGTGCTATTCCAAAGTCTGTAAAAAGTGCCACATTTCCTGCTGCAAGTTGGTGGCGTTATGACCGTGCCCCACAATAGTCATATCCATGTGATAAGCCCCCAATACCAAACATAAATCTCAATTTTGATCTAAATCGCACAATGCACGTCGAAGATATGGGCACTTCCTTTTTTTCATTTTTCACCTTAATTTATCGCCATGGCAACACCGTTTGAAATATCAAAAGTCTGTTTGCAGTTTAGCATCTTCAATGTCTTGGCATGATGTTGCTCATGTTTGGTGCCTGTCACATAAATCCCCTAGGAGGAGTATTTCAAATTCCAGAGCATGCATTTTTCAAACAATGCAAAATGGCAGACTTCCAGTTGGTCAAAGTATATGACTATGAGGGTGAAAGTTGTCCAGTTTGATGAGATCTATATGTGTACAAAGTTTGGTGACTGTAGGTGAAATGGTGTGTGCTACAGAGCCTTCTAAAAATCCAATTTTCAAGGGGCCGTCAGAGAGCCCCCCCTAGACCCCCCCATGTGAACTTTTGCCAAGCTCTAATGGCCAACGATTCTGATGTGTGTGCATTATCAGGAGTTTTTGAGCATGTTAAGGGACCCAAAAGCCCCTGAAACCTTGAAAAGAAGAATGTTAACAGTTATCCTTAGGAAAACAATAGGGCCCCGGCACTTACAGTGCTTGGGCCCTAATAATATTATACAATGATTCTTTTAACAAATATTATTTTATTCTTTTTTTCTTACCAGGTGATGATGAATTTGTAGGCTGTATTAACTGTGGAATATGTTGTGGTTTCTCCTGGTATTTCAGAAATTAATATCTGCATGAAACAGAATTTTGTCTGTGCATGTATAACAACATTATTCTGGAGGCAAGAGGTGTCAAGCAAAATATGAAATGTCAAGCACACATTTTGCAGTGAATAATAAATACAAATTCAAACATTAAAATAAAATCAATATAGCCTACAAACACGTGAAAGTCCCATAAGTCTATCGGGAATTTTTAAAATAGGACACCATTATTTAGTTAAATAATAATAATAATAATAATAATAATAATAATGTTCAATTTATATAGCGCCTTACCAAAGTTCAAGAATGTGTAACATTTTCAAATTTAGCACAGTTTAAAGAAGAAAAATGACAGAGCATGTATCGGTTTCTTTGTTTTACATAAGGAGAAATATTCCTAATAGATGAAAACTATATGGAGCATTTAAACCTTTTATGGAGCATTTTAACTTTTTTCAGAATAAAGTCCTAACTGGATAATTTCCTTAATCGCTGATGTGGACATATATATGGTCAAATTTAAGAGACAGAAAGATGAGCTCTGACATGAAATCATCACTGCAGGTCAGGAAATTCACATCGCACTCAGATTTAGGCTATAAATAAATACATGAGAATCATGTGTCTGTCACGAACTGCCTTGTGTTTTTCCCTCACCTTCAGTGACTGTTTAGTTTTCCCCTTGTTCGTGGACTACATTTTCCAGTATGCACCTATTCGATTACACTCACCTGCCCACCATCTTCCCTGTTTCCTCATTATTCATCTGTGTATATATACCCTCGTTTTCTTCACTCATGGTCGGTTCTTGTTTGTTTGTTAGCACATTAGTGTATGAATGTTACATACATAGTAGCCAGCAAACTGCTGTTATGTTTGATTTCCCTTTTGCTCCAGTACTTTATTTTCATCATTGTTTCTCCGTCTTCATCTTCTGAGTTCCATAATAAATAGTTCTACATTTGGATCCCCACTCTCTTGTCTCGTCCTTCCCAGTAGTGTAACAGAAGATCCAACCTAGACATGAACGCAGCGATGAGACTCTTCCAGCTGCGTCAGGAGAATCACTCACTGGAAGATTATGTGGAGGAATTCTGTGAGTTGGCTAGTAAGGTTGATTTCAATGATGTGGCTTTGAAGGACCTCTTCCGGGCTGGATTGAACAGGCCAGTGAAGTCCGTCATGCCTTATGGTAGAAGCCCCTGGACCCTGGCCCAATTCATTGATATGCCTTTGTTATGGAGTGGATCGGCCTTCACTGTAGGAGCGATGGAGGAGGCCAACCCTCTTACAGTGGATTCCACGGCTCCTTCCTCCAGGCCTTCCGTGGCAGGCCTCGCCCTCCAGACCTTCCATGGCCAACGAGCCAACACTCATGCCTGTCATGGCCAACGAGCCAACACTCATGCCTGCCATGGCCAACGAGCCAGTGTTGCAAGCCTTGTCCATCCCAGAGCCAGCTTTCATGCCCGCTCCAGTCCTAGAGGAATTTTCGGGGGGAAGGAGGAGCACTATGGCTCCAGTGGTCTCCGAGCTCCCTTCAACGGAGACCACTTTGTCCCCAGCCTCGGTGGTCCTGGAGACTTCATCGAGCCTCCCATGGCTCCATCCCTCGAGCCTCCCACGGCTCCGCCTTCTGAGTCTCCCACAGCTGTGCTCACGGCCGTCCGGAAGCGGAAGAGGATAAGAAGGGCTCCTACTCCCAAGGCACTGCCCATGCTCACGACCATGAATGTCATTCCCCTGTCACTGCCCATGCTCATGACCACGGAGGTCGTTCCTCTGTCACTGCCAGTGTTCACGACCACGGAGGTCTTTCCCCTGTCACTGCCAGTGCTCACGACCATGGAGGCCATTCCCCTGCTAGTGCTCACGACCATGGAGGCCGTTCCCCTGCCACTGCCAGTGCTCACGACCATGGAGGCCATTCCCCTGCCACTGCCAGTGCTCACGACCATGGAGGCCGTTCCCCTGCCACTGCCAGTGCTCACGACCATGGAGGCCGTTCCCCTGCCACTGCCAGTGCTCACGACCATGGAGGCCGTTCCCCTGCCACTGCCAGTGCTCACGACCATGGAGGCCGTTCCCCTGCCACTGCCAGTGCTCACGACCATGGAGGCCGTTCCCCTGCCACTGCCAGTGCTCACGACCATGGAGGCCGTTCCCCTGCCACTGCCAGTGCTCACGACCATGGAGGCCGTTCCCCTGCCACTGCCAGTGTTCATAACCACGGAGGTCATTCCCCTACCACTGCCAGTGTTCATAACCATGGAGGTTGTTCCCCTGCCACTGCCAGTGTTCATAAGCACAGAGGCTGTTTCCCAGTCGCTGCCAGTGCTCCTGAACCCAGAGACGACTCCTCCAGCGGTTCCATCCGCTCTCCCAGAGACTCTGCCTCCAGCGGCTCCGCCCACTCCTCCAGCGGCTCCATCCGCTCTCCCAGAGACTCCTCTTACAGCAGCTCCGCCCGCTGCTCCTCCCAAGACACAAATCCCTGCTCTTCCTGCAGCTCCGCCCACTCCACCTCTGGATCCTCCTCCTAGAACTCAATTCCCTGCTCCTGCTGTGGCTCTGCCCACTCCACCTCTGGTGGCTCCTCCTGGAATTCAATTTCCTGCTCCTCTTGCGGCCCTGCCCGCTCCACCATTGGCTCCGCCTCCTGAGACTCAACTCCCTGTCCCTGCCCTGTGGCCGCCTCCCAGGCCTTCTGACCCTGTCCTTGCCCTGTGGTCAGCTCCCAGGCCTCCTGATCGTCCGCTGGCTCCTCCCTGGCCTCCTGATTGTCCGCCAACTCCTTGTTGGCCTCATATTCATCCTCCGGATCCTTCCACATCTGCTTGGCCCTGCCTTCCTCCCCATCCATCATTGGGTGCCAGGAGTCGCTCCTTTGGGTGGGGGGGGAGTCTGTCACACACTGCCTTGTGTTTTTCCCTCACGTTCAGTTTCAGTGACTGTTTAGTTTTCCCCTTGTTCATGGACTACATTTCCCAGTATGCACCTTTTTGATTACACTCACCTGCCCACCATCTTCCCTGTTCCCTCATTATTCATCTGTGTATATATACCCTCTTGTTTCCTTCTCTCATGGTCGGTTCTTGTTTGTTTGTTAGCACATTAGTGTATGAATGTTACATACATAGTTAGCCAGCAAACTGCTGTTATGTTTGATTTCCCTTTTGCTCCAGTACTTTTATTTTCATAATTGTTTCTTCTTCATCTTCTGAGTTCCATAATAAATAGTTCTACATTTGGATCCCCACTCTCTCGTCTCGTCCTTCCCAGTAGCGTAACAGAGTGAATCGTGTGATACATTAAAGGAATAGTTCACCAAAAAATGAAAATTTGCTGATAATTTAGTCACCCTCAGGCCATCCAAGATGTATCTGAGTTTCTTTCTTCATCAAAACAGAATTTAAGACTTTTAGGATTTCATTTCAGGCCTCCTCCTCTAAACAATGCAAGTGAACGTCAAAAAAATGGAGGACAGTCCAAAATTCATATTTAGGGTGCATCAAAATAATCCACACGACTCCAGTCAACAAATAAAGGTCTTCTGAACCCAAACGATTGATTATTTTTAGAAACAAAACAATACTTATACTTTTTAACTACAAAGGTTTGCTTCGGTACATCTCTGTGATGCGCGCTCATGAGAGGGATGACGTAAGCTCATTGGTAAGGCCACGCGTCACGTGGAGGAGGAGTCAGGAAGTGTGTCATTGTTTACATTATTTTTTTTTTATTATTATTATTATTTGGAAATAATTTTTTTGTTTTGGAATGTTTTGTTTTTTTACAATAAACTTTTGTAAACAATGACGCGCTTCCAATGACGCGCTTACGTCATCCCTCTCATGAGCGCACATCACAGAGATGTATGGAAGCGAACATTTGTAGTTAAAAAGTATATAAGTATTGTTTTGTTTCTAGAAATAATCAATCGTTTGCGTTCAGAAGAAATGTATTTGTCGACTGGAGTCGTGTGGATTAATTTGATGCACCCTAAATATGCATTTTGGACTATCAAAAAATGGAGTACATTCACTTGCATTGTTTAGAGGAGGAGGCCTGAAATGAAATCCTAAAAATCTTAAATACAGAATTTGATGAAGATAGAAACTCAGATACATCTTGGTTGGCCTGAGGGTGAGTAAATTATCAGCAAATTTTCAATTTTGGGTGAACTATTTCTTTAACATAGACATTTCAATAAGTGGAAGACGAGTCGAGACCGCGCCTATCCGATCTGAAATCACATCATGGGCATTTTCATTCATAAAGTTTGCACTTTAGAAATATTGGCATCACAGATTCATAAACTGGTTGTAATTTTGGATATGTTTATTTAAAATGTCGCTTTATCCTTGTGCTTTTTGGATAATCAGTCAAACGTATATATTTTATATTATTCGGATAAATCCATCATTATCCATGCCTTTCCGAATAATGTATTTGGCTTTGGGCACATCCCTGCTATCCTGTATACTGGCTACTATTTCTTTGTTTGTTTCTTTGTTTTACGCTATGCCAGCTTCTATGGCTACATTTCATGGTGGGAGCCAGGTTTAGTTATTTAAAATTAGAGTTAAATAAGGTGTTTAAGATTCATTTTTCCTAAAAACCTTAAAACTAAATTTGGATTCACTTGATTAAAAACCTTTTCAAAAGTATCAATTGAATAATACAGGTTCCTCAGATGTGTAGAGAGAGGTATGACAGTCCAGTAAAATATGTTTAATGGATAGTGGGTTCTGACAAGATGAGCACTTTGAATTTTCTCTTGATAGTAAAAATTGGCGTGTGAGTCTTATATGTCCTATCTGGCATCATGTGTAAATGACTTGATCCCAGCGATTATTAAAACAAGATATGTGTTCCAACAACAAGACTTATTTCCCGTAATTTGTTGTTTAAATATTGATCCCACTCTGACTGCCATTTGTTTTTGATATATACATTCAGAGTTGGTTTCAGATCTGTGGAAGGTATAGGGCATTTTACTGGTTCAGTAGATAGTGCTTCTCTGGCAGCTCTGTCTGCTTGTTCATTACCAGAGATTCCTGAGTGTCCAGGTAACCAGCAGAAAATAATATTAAAACTCTTTGCTTCAAGAGATGACAGTTTGATTAAAATCTTCACGATTGTTGGGTGATCAGTTTTAGTAGCTTCCAATGCTTCAAGACATGATTTTGAATCAATTATTATTAAAAAAGGTTTTTGTGGAGCAGTCTCAATAAACTTCAGTGCCAGCAGTAGAGTGTTTGCCTCTGCAGTGATAACTGAACTTTGGTCAGGCATGCAGATACCCTGACACAGTTGGTTTGTTGCAAAAGCTGCTGCCACTTTATTTCCAGATTTAGATCCATCTGTGTATATTGGGATATATTGTGGGTATACTGCTCTTATGTCCAGAAATGGATTTTTGGTTCCTTGTTAAATCCAGATGGATTTTAGGCTTTTTGAGATCCCATGGAGGAATTTTGCAGAAATGTCTGTTCCGAACTGTTTAGATCCACTTTCAGATTCTCCAGATGGGTTTTTATATGTAGGCCAAATGGATGAATGAAACTCTTTTTTTTCATATATTGTTGAATGCTGAAGTGTGAAAACTGCTGAATAGGCTGGGTTTTCTTTATTTGTTTTAAGTTTGGTTGCATATTGTCAGGCCAACTTTTGGCGTCTGATTTCCAATGAAGGTTCATTGGCTTCCGCATAGAGACTTTGGATTGGTGATGTTCTGTAGACTCCCAAAGCTAGTCGTATACCTTGGTGGTGTACAGTGATCCATAAATGATACTTCCATAGTCCAGCTTTGAGCGTACCATAGTTCCATACAAGTTCATGGGAGTTGAGCTGTCTGCTCCCCATTTGGTTTTGGATAAATCCTTTAAAACATTTTCTTTTTTTGTGATTTAATGTGAGGAATAAAAGACAGGTTTTTTTTTTTTTTTTTTTAAATTTGATACCAAGAAACCTGTTCTCTCTAACAACTTTAATGGGGACTCCATCCATAAACAGCTCTGGTTCATTGTGTAGCGAACAAAGCCGACAGAAATGCATACAGATGGTTTTTGTTTGTGAGAACTTGAACCCGTTCTGTGTTGACCAGGAGTGCATTTTGTTTATCTTCAATTGGATTTTTCGCTCTATAGTATTCATGTACTTGCTCTTGTAGCAAATGCAAATATCATCTACATCAGAACCAATGACTTTTTCAATGCTATTTATTTTAATACTGAAGAGAGTTACTGATAGGATACTTCCTTGAGGTACTCCAAGTTCTTGTTTATGTGGGTTAGACAAGTTATTTGCAATTTTAACTCTAAAGAGTCTGTTCGATAAAAATCTTTTAATGAAAATTGGCAGATGACCTCTAAAATTCATTTGGTACAGATCCTTAAAAATGCCATGTTTCCATGTCATGTCATAGGCTTTCTCCAAATCAAAGAAGACAGCTACAATGTGTTCTTTTCTGGTAAAGGCATCATGAATATAGCTTTCAAGACAAATAAGATGATCTGTAGTGCTTCGACCTTTCCTGAAACCACATTGGGCATTACTTATGTGGTGTTTAGATTCCATTTTCCAGACCAGGCGATCATTGACCATCCTCTCCATTGTTTTGCATAAATAACTGGTTAAAGCTATAGGGCAGTAGTTTATGGGGATGTTATGGTCTTTCCTGGCTTTGGAATAGGTATTATTTCTGCTTCATGCCAAGCAGATGGGATTTTTCCCGATATCCCGATAAAAATTCTAAGGAGCATTTTCAGGGAAAGGTGGGGTAGATTCTTTAAAAATTTATAGTAGATTTTATCCGGTCCAACAGTTGTGTCGTGGGATTTTTTTTAATGGCTCACCGTAGTTCTTCCATAGAAAAAGGTTGGTTGTATGGCTCTGTGTTACTGGAGCCAAAGTTAATCTTTTCTTTTTCTTGTTGAGCAAGAAAGGTTCGAAAAGCAGGAAGGCAGTTCTCAATAGATGAATTGTTTTCGAAAGTTTTTGCTAGAATGTTTGCAATTTCTTATTTTGAAGTCAAGAGTGTGCCGTGCTGTTTGATGTGTTGTATTTGAGGACCGTTGTGTTTTTTCCCTTCATTTTCTGTATCAGGTTCCATATTTTGTATAATGGAGTACTTGTTGTCATGCTGGAAACGAATCTTCTCCAGCTTTCCTTTTTTACTTCATTTATAATTCTTCTTGCTCGTGCTCTGCTCATCTTGAGTTTGATAAGATTTTCAGTTGATGGATGTCCGAAGAACAGTCTTGCAGTTTTTTTCCTCTCTTTTATAGCGTCCTTGCATGTATCATCAAACCATGGAAGTCGTCTATGTTTTATATTTAAAGATGTTTTTGGGACTGTATCATTAGCTACAGGTATGAGTGTTTCAGTGAAATTTTGCATTGCATCTGGGCTGTCTTCTGGAAACCGTACAAGCCTCTCATAACAGAGGGTTTGAAATTTATACCAATTTGCTTTTTTAATTTGCCATCTTTGTACATTTGTTTCTTCTCTGCATTTGATGGTTACAATGATTGGGAAATGGTCACTTCCACAGAGGTCATGCCAAACTTTCCATGATAGGTCTAAAAATTATTCAGGCTGACAAATTGTTAGGTCGATTGCAGAGTACGTTCCATGTCCTGGATGTAAATAGGTATTCAATCCATTATTTAAAAGACATAAGGTGTGGTTATCTATAAAATCTTCAATCTTCTTTCCTTTTGTGTTACAGTGATTACTGCCCCACAAAGTGTTATGACTATTACAATCTCCCATGAGAATAAAAGGAGATGGGAGCTGAGCAATAAGGTGATCTAGGTCCATGTGTGTCAAGTTTAAATTTGGAGGAATGTAGATAGATTTCTGTAATGATTTCTGCAAAGTCAGGCGTACTGCTGTTGCCTGTAGGTTGCTATTAATATTTATATGACTATGGATCACATCTTTTCTTATTAAAATGTTTGTAACACCGGAAGCCCGCTTGTCATTGGCACCAAAAGTGTTAAAACTTGTAAAACTTGTAAAAAGAGAGAGTACCATCTGGTGGTAATTGTGTTTCTTGAAGACATATGGCTAGAGGGTTAGTAATTGCAGTTAGATGCTGCAGCTCCGTAAAATTTGCCCTGATACCATGACAGTTCCATTGGATGATAGAATTTTCCATTACCTTTTAGGGAGAATAGGGACAGTTTTCTTGGTTCTGCCTTTAGGGTATGGACTTCTACTATGGTATTCATTCTCTTTCATTTCCACATCTTTTGTTTGTTTTGTGTTTGAGGTTTCATCTTGGGATACTTTTGATTGTGAAGAACTTGCCTTACCGTTGTTTTTATTTGCCTTTTGGTTTCCTGTTATTGAGCTCTGACTGGAGTGAATGTCATTTAGAAGAGTTTAGCTCTGAGTTCCTGTGTCCTTCATCTTTGGGGGAATATTACTATGGTTAACGGTTTAGGGTTTGTCTTTATGCATCCAGGTGATATCTGTCTGGCAGTCTATTGTTCTCACAGCTTTTTTTGCAACAGAGGCAAAGGTTTTATTCAGCATAAAAAACAGGGACAACATCCACCATTTTCTTTGCTTCGAGGTAACTGATTCACTTAGTACACCTGATCTTCTGTATTTCCTTTTCTTTGATCCACATGGGACACTGTTTTGATGCACCTGAATGGTCACCTGAGCAATTACAAAATTTTGATGGTTTTTCACAGCTCCCATTGTCATGGCCTACCTCCCCACAGTTACAACAGGTTTGTTTGTTGTTGCAGCCATTAGATCCATGGCCGTACTTTTGACAGTTGAAACACTGCAGAGGGTTGGGTACAAAAATGTCCACTTGAACACTTAAGTATCCAATTCGAAGTTTATCTGGGATTAGCAATTTATTAAAGGTGAAGATGTACGTACAAGTTTTAATCGTTCGCTCTTCTCTCTTGATTATTATTCTTTTGACGTTCATTACTCCTTGGGTCTTGAGCTCATGTGTTATTTCTTCTTCATCCACATCATCCAACTCTCTAGTTCGTATTACTCCTTTACTGTAGTTCAAAGTTGGATGAGGAGATGTCTTTATTTGAACTCCAGCTAACATGCTGGCATGTAGTAGATTTTCAGCATTGGCCTTTTTACTGCATTCCACAAGAATCTGTCCAGATCGTAGTTTTTTCACTTCCTTTACTGTTCCCGTTATTCCTGCAATACCTTTTTGTATAGCGAAATGGGAAAGCTTGATGATTGGAGAATCTGGAGCAGCAGCTTCAATGATGATGAATTTTGGCCAGTCATCATTACTCTGCACAAGACCATATCTATTTTCTGAGGTATTGTCGGTATCCAGGTCCAAGAAACTTTTTTTTTTAGGTGTGTTTTGTAGCCATGTTTTGGGTTTTTAGTTTCATCATCTCTGCTCCCCACCCACCTTGGAGCCCAAAAGTAAGGGATGCACAGTGCTGCGGATCTCCAGCAGATTATGCATCAGGGATATAGGGATGATATACTCAAACAAAATGAGCAACAAGTTGCTCAATTTACTTGATTGACCCTTAGCCAATGCCTACTGTGAATCTGAGAGATATTTGATGTTCAGCTATCACAGAGTATTCCCAGGGCTTGTCTTGACCAGCCGATTGATTGGATCGAGCCATTCCAACCTCCCGCCTAGGTGAAGTAGGAGCCAAAGTACAGTGTTGAAATAGTGGAAGCCACAGCAAACCACATTTTTCAGGGACCAGGATCTCTTCCTCCACCGACACAGGTCACAACTTATGGCAAGTGAGTCATCCTTTTCCTTATGTCTTATAACGGAAATGGGATAATAAGGATCTATATACTCCAGGTCTTTACAGAGTGATGGAAAAAACTTTTTTTGCTGTAACCCTAGCAGGGGGGGCTTGAGGGTTGTTCTCTCTTGCCCAAGGAGACGACCCTAGCACTACGGAGGGAAGGAGCATGCCACTGTTCCTTTCACGGGCTACCATCGTAAAGATGGGTCCCGAGCCATACCTGGGGCTACTATTTCAATAAAAATGGAACACTAGCTATTAAAAATGACATTCCAGCTTCTATTTCATTAAGAATGGCATACTAACTATTAAAAAAATAATTGCTTATTGGCTACTATTTCAATAAAACAAATGGCATACTGGCTACCATTAAAACTTGCATGTTGGCAATTTAATTAAAAATGGCATACTAGCTATTAAAAATGGCATGGCTACTATTTCATTAAAAATGGCTTACCAGCTAAAATTTCAATAAAAAATGCCATACTATTAAAAATGGCTTATTGGCTACTATTTTAATAAATTATACAACTATTTTAAAAACTATTATGCCATTTGTAATGGCTAGTATGCCAGTTTTAATAAAATAATAGTTGGTATGCCATTTTTAATAGCTAGTTTGCCATTTTTTAATGAAATAGTAACCAACATGCAATTTTTAATAGCTAGTATGCCATTTTGATGATATAGTATGTGTAAGGGGCCACCAACTGGTCCAATGGCGGTATCCAATGGTGTGGCTTAAGGTCTCCTGCATGTTCTGTCTTATCGTGCGTATTAAATACTACTTTATTTGATTTGAGTTCCATGTTTTATTAATCTTATCATTAATTATTTTCTTTATTTTATCTGACTCCAATTATTTTTATATCTCCATTTTTTTTATTTCAATGTTATTTTGGTCATGTGCCAGCCGGACATAGGTCCTTTAACTACAAAACTCATCAGTTTCAGATATTAGTAAGTTTTAGACTAAGTCCTTTATAGGTTCTCTGCTTTATCCGTTTAGTCTTATTTGGCTAATTTCAATAAAGATTATCGACTCACCATTTAGCCCCAGTCAATTAAGTTCTGTTTTACAGATTCTCAGTCCTACCCTTAGTATTCCCATTTAATTCTACTTGGCTAAGTTCTATTATAGATTCTCAGTTCGCCGTTTAGCCTTTTACATACTTAACTAATGGGTTACTTCTTTAGTAGCTTAGTTAAGCCAACTCTGACCATAGATTTGTAGTTAATAAGAATTATACTAGAAAACAGTCCTTCAGAATGAATCATAATTTATTTTACCAGGTAATAGTAATACATTCAAACAAACCAATTAAAATAATAAATCAATCTATCAGTGAACCAAGCATAATAATATTAAGTTGCATTCTATTCAAACATTTACCAAACATAAGAAATTCAATTTGCAATTACCTGGTAGAGAAAAACTACACACAATGTGTTCTGTGTGGGTCATCTGGCTACAGAGAGACCCTGGTAGATTTAAAAACGACAGACAGTGTTTTCTGTGTGGGTTATCTGGCTACAGAGACCCTGATTCCTTTGTCATTACACACAGCAATTGTATGAGAGATCTGAATACAGATTCCCTGAGCTCCTCTGCCATCCTTCCTTAAGTACCAAACAATTCTATTGTTATTTCAGATGTGTATGTTTGATGTTATTTAGGATTCGGTTTACAATTTAGGGGGTTGTAAGTAGACCTTGTGATTGAGTTGGTCGTTTGATGTTTACAAAGAATGCACCTAATCTGCATACAGCATCTGGTCTCTGTGAGAGATCTGGGAGGGGTCATGCCCCTGATAGAATACAGTATTGTACTAAGTTCTTAAATCTTACTTGTGATTTGACTTTGCTGAAAGGGAATGAGACCGTTTTACCAGTTGCACTGAGACCTCCTGAATGATACCAAACATGTATGATCAGAAAACCTTTTACATTACAGAACAGGATAAGTCATAACTTAGTTTTTTGGTGTCCTTAAAGTGACCTGAGGTGAGAGAGAGAGAACAGATGTGAGTGTGATTTGCGTTTTATGGTCCCTAATCAGTGGGGTGTTTTGTCTCATGTGGAGTCTTCTGTGTGAGAGATTTATGATGTTGGTTCTCGCAGAGTTCTTTGACTTTTACCGGAAGTGATGCAGACAATTTTGTGCCAGTCCTACATATGCCATTTGTAATAGCTAGTATGCCAGTTTCAATAAAATAATAGCTGGTATGCAATTTTTAATAGCTAGTATGCCATATTCTTAATGAAAGATTAGCCAGTATGCAATTTTAATAGTAGCTAGTACACCATTTGTTTTACTGAAATAGTAACCAATATTAAAATTGCATACTGGCTAATCTTTCATAAAAATGGCTTACTAGCTATTACAAATGGCATACTTTTTCATTACAAATGGCATACTAACAATTAAAAATGGCATACCAACTATTTCATTAAAATGGTATAACATCAACTATTTCATAAAAAATGGCAAACTATTAAAAATAACTTATTGGATACTATTTCAATAAAACAACTGGTGTACTAGCTACTATTAAAATTGCATGCAGGCTAATCTTTCATTAAGAATGACATACTAGCTATTAAAAATGGCTTACCAGCTATTATTTCAATAAAATGGCTTACTAGCTATTAAATGGCATACTAGCTATTATACATTTTAGATCCCCTAACCCTAAACGTTGCTTAGACATTCTAAAAACTCCCTGCGTCCCACGGGAAACTAAATAAAAATGAATTGATAAAGCAATGAGTAAATGATGACAACATTTTAATTAATTAAATTTTAAAATTTAGCCTTTGGTAAAATAATGGGATCCTCCTGAAATTATTTAAATTGTCACTCTTGTGCTGAATTTAACTATGTACCAAATGTGGTGCAGGCAAAAAATTGCTATAGTGTTTTCACTTTTATGTTTTGTCATGTTTTTTATAAGAGTGTGTTGCACTATCAGAAAATTGCTGTTTGAGCATCCCGACCACCCCGGCGCAGCAACATTGGCTCAACCAATGGCATGAGTTTGGGGCAGGACTGTCTGTTTGTCGACCAAAGGAAGATGGGGAGTGTTCAGAAACCTGTTTGAAAACACTCATTTTTGCAACTCTGTTTGGTGATGCTAGTGGTGCAAATATGAAATACTTTACTATCAAAAACAATCTTTTAGTTTTTCAAAAACAGCAGAAGCTTCAATATAAGCACTTCTCAAATAATTATAAACTACCTTCTCATGTCATGTTATATTTGCTGCATTTTGCTATCTACACTAAATTATGTACTCTTTGACTGTTTGGTAAGACAAATTTCACTGCCACTTTTACCTGGAGTCTGGATTATTTCTTCCTGCTTGGCAGGTTATAAATTAAATAAAGGCAGCCCAGAATTAGCTTTTATACCAGCTGTCTGTCTCCTGCCATTCTGCAATCTTTTCTAACTTCCCATTTATCTGTTCCCCACCTAGAGGCTCTGACTGCTGATCCCATTCACCCACCCACACCTGTCCCTGCACAGGTTAATTAAAGGATCAGATTAATTGGTCCATTGTGAAGGATCTTAATTTTTGAAGTGTCAAACTCCTTAAAAGTGAACAATTTCTGAACTTTGCTAAGGAATTAGGAATAAGTGTGTTTTTTTTTTTTTTTTACCCACAATTTCAAAGAGCAGATCTATCAGGCAGTTGAAATTATAACTGACAGCAATGATGTATTGATACTTGCTGAAATGGGAAACAATTATTATGTTGATCCACAATCAACAATTGAAAATGTGAGTTTCACATGAGCTCAGTTCAAAAACATTTATTTTAATGTTGACATCTGGCTTAACAAGGGACATGATCCTGCACTAAGTTAACATTTAGAAGATATAACAAGACGTGAAGTTGTCAGCGAAATTTTATAATATTGTAGGGCTTTACTGGTTGTTTAGATCAGTGTTACTATCAGAAATAATTAATAATTATTTCTTTAGTTAATAATTAATATTTAAATTAATTAATTGAATCTAACTCATTAAAACCTCATATGGGGTTCCAGTAAACGTAGTGCGCTACATTTAGGAGCAAGTTTGGTTATTAGCAATAATTAATAATTATCAAAGATAATTATTAATTATTAAAATCAACAGAACATTGATGAGAATCAACGTTAGCTTTTCTAATCCTTTAAATCAACAATTATCAAAGATAATCGTTAATTGTTAACATCGATGAAACATTAATTAAAATGAACACTAGCTTATTGATCATTCAAATTCAACAATCATCAAAGATAATTATCAATTATCAAAAATCAATAGAATATTAATAAGGATTAACATTGATGGGGCACCACCCTGGAATCAGGGATCAATAACCAGATAGTATAACAGTCTCAATATTAGATTGTTTTCTTAGGAAAATCGACATCTGAAGAATATCGATTTTCGGGAGAAAACAATGAATGAAGTCTTGAATCCGAGCACTGACATCACGTCAGCATGACACAGGCGTATGCAAAACAAACCAAAACACTTCTCTTTGTAATATAAACAAAGTTTATTTATGCAGTAATATCAATTAATAATTAATACAATGCAGTCAATAAACTTCCGACTTACAACTACAAACTAAACAGTGATATGATTAGATACGGAAATAAAAATAATTCTATAACACATGAGGGGGTGTGTGTGTGTGTGTGTGTGTGTGTGTGTGTGTGTGTGTGTGTGGTTAGTACGAGAGAGAGAGAGAGAATAAAGTGACAGCCCTAAAGCCGATTTCACAATCGTGGGAGAGAAAGCAGCTGTTAGTTTATCGCTCCGAGACGAGGTGGACGGCTCGTAAATGTCCCGCGTTCTTTGACTCTTTAATGGATAACTCAGTTTGCCGGTTTCACCCACGATGGCGAAAATGCACAACAGTCCAATTTGGTTGGACCACAATACAGCAAAACAAATTCATGATAATTAATGCCCTGAGTATTAATACTGTACTGTAAACTGTACAAGCAAAAACCTTGAAACACAAGAATAACACACTATAATATTCTATCTCTGCCCAGACATAAACCTCTTACTTGAATCGCATGAGGACACAGGTAGAATGTGTGTCCCTCCGTCCTTTAATTCCGACCCGGTTTCTTGAGGCTCGTGTGGTGACGGGAGGCCGTTTCCTCGCTCTGTTGGCGGGCACGGCTGTTGATTCTCGGTGGGCTGCCGGATAACTCAGAAATGTCGACTTGATTGAAGATGGAAGAGAAATCTTTAATCTCTTCACTTCTGCAGATGCGGATTGCTCGGCGGTCTCCTTCGGATTCGTTAGAGTGTTCGATTGAACACAGAGTAATCTCAATTCGTCCAGCGAGATGGAGATTGTATGGCCGCAGTTTCGGACGTTACTTCCTTGTGCCACGAGGCTGCACCTGAGAGCAGCGATGAGCTACGTCTATACAAGGTGAACAAAGTTGCTGGAAGCAAATCCCGGAAGCATTTCAGAGGTATTTCCACTCCTGATGATGTCATGGTTTGAGGGACGTTCTGTTGTGTGCCTCATCCAATAGGAGTTGAGAGTTCGAACCTTTAGTGAGCAAGGCTTCATGGGATTTGTAGTCTGTTTTGGACTCCTTTTGTTTGATTTTGGTGCGATTTTTGTTTTCCATTCAATGTCAATTTCTTTTTTTTTTTAAATAAATAAAATTGCTAAAAGGAATTAAGTAACAAGTGGAACCAGAGCCATAATTGTTAAATTCCTTCTGATAGGTATAGTTCCTCTAGGACCTGTCCCTCTAGACATGTTGTGCCTGGCTAAGCCATCCTTTACCATGATTTTGCCTTGTAAATGTTTCTGGATCAACATCCTTGTTGGTAATCAGAAAATATTCCTGTCAACCAATAAGATTTGAGGGATGGGGCATGGTTAAGAGCTTGAACAATGGGATAGGGTTAAGATAATGTCTGTTTGACTGAAATGTTGTTCCAGGACCAGCACAAGATGTTAATCGGGACAGACTGAACTTGGCAGTGGGAAATCGGCAAGAGGGGGATGGATTTTTGGCTAAAATTGTTCTCTGCTTTCTAAATTTCAAGTACAGCTGCATGTATGCGCACCTTTGCACGACGCACTGCACAAGCACAAGACGTGATCAAACATTATCCAAATTAAACAATTGAGTAGCAATTACATTTAATCTTCTCCTAATCCTAAAACTACTAAGACTAAAAGTATGTAACGTTAAAGGCATAGTAGGGCCGATTTTCGGAGCATGATCATTCAACGCATGGTGGCGTTTGCCAGTAATTCTGCACCTCATCGATGAATCCTCAGTGCGATACCTGTGCCTTGTCCTACCCGCGTCGCGACACTGCGTGATGCTTCTCGTCTGGTGTGTGACAGACGGTTTTCCTCAGGCTCCTTTGAAATTGTGTAGCTTTGTCTTATGTGGAAGAGGTAGGATATATTGTTACACATGACATTAATTCAAGGTGCCCATGTTCATATGCATGGAGTTGTGATAGAGGTCACTGAGTGCATGTTATTGCATATGTTTTCACATTCTGAAAGAGATTAGATCTGGACCCACACTTGATTATATTCGACCTGTGCAGTTGCAGGAATAAG
This sequence comes from Myxocyprinus asiaticus, assembly GCF_019703515.2. Classification (NCBI taxonomy): domain Eukaryota; kingdom Metazoa; phylum Chordata; class Actinopteri; order Cypriniformes; family Catostomidae; genus Myxocyprinus; species Myxocyprinus asiaticus. The sequence goes on from NC_059356.1 coordinate 19,917,817, forward strand.
CATTAATGCCGACAGCACATTTGCAATCTTGGGGAAGCCAGGGGCTTCAGCAGAAAACCTCTTTGCAATTTCGAGGCTCCTCACGGGCAGAGACCTACATAGCAGCCTAGCAACCAAATGTCTGTGAAGGAATAAATAATCAAGCTCATGCTTCATTTGTCATTCTTTCTAGTAGGAGAAGGCCTTGTAGCTGTGAGTTTGCTAATTCACTCATTACTGAGTGTTGTTCATTGGCCTTATAATGAGGCAAAGATCAGCTAAAACACCTGATGATCAAAGAGTATAAGTCTTTATCTGCACAGAGAAGGCAAGTCCTTCATTTATGTTCATCCAAAACATCAGTTTAAACATGAAAACGAAGCTACAGAGAAAGAGTTAGAGGTGTCTCAAAGCAATTAGTGAGCCTGACTGTGGCACAGCTGCAGCAAAAACACTATACTTCATAACAGAAGTGTGTAAAGAAGCATGGTCTTGGCTTGCATGCCACTATCATTGAACATCAAACCAAAAGTGTTGTGCATAGTGGCCAACTCATTAAACCACAGTCAGTAAATTTGAAAGTGGAAGTCTGATAAACTTATGTGGTTCTATACATGGATGCCTGTTGGGATATTATCTAGAGTGAACAAGATAAACAAGAGTTACTTTTTGGCTATATTATCTGGTGAGTGCTATCCATTAGCGTTGCAATTTATCTCAAAGAGATATTCTGCCATCTTTGCTCATGGTCACTAGGTTTCAGAGACAATGTTTTTTGAGTTGTACATTTTATTTAATTTTTTCTTGAAAATGCTCAATTATCAGTACTCAAGTGTTTGGTTGTTAGGTGGATTCCTCTGATTTAATATAAAAAACTCTGTAAAGGACCTTTTAATAATGTTTACAGAAAGAATGACCGATTATGTGTCCTAATGCTACCTCAGCCATCTGAAACATCATCCAAATCCTGTCAAAATAAGCTTTATTTGGTTCCCTTTCCCATTCAAAAAGCCTGTATGAAGGACCCATGAGAGGAAAACATTCTAATCTCTTTCCTCCAGGCCCCCAGGAACATGAAATGAGTTAATTCAGCACTGGCAGGTTCAAGTATCTGTTAATACGTAAGAGTTTTATTGTCAGTCTCTGCAGTTTTAAATTCCATATACATTTCTAATCCTGTGCTCCATCAAATGATTTTAAGCATAGCTTTGTGTATCAGAGAACATATAAAGTTTTGAACAAGTAAACTTAATTTCCCCTGGGCTTGTTTGCATTCTTTGCCAGAAGCCATAAGATTAAAAAGTTGATCTAATTTTTCTCGTAATTACATTTTTGGAAGTATACATGATCTGTGCATATCATTTCTTTCTCTTAATTGACTCATATTTACATACAAGCCACCAGCTGTCCTAACAAAAATAAATTAACCTGACAGCGAACCATCCCACTGGAATGCTCTTGGAACAGATTCATTTAATATCGAAATGTGTAATTCTCACCTGTACAAAACAGCAAGACAACTGCAAGGTAATTGCTTGATTAAATACAAATATATATTAGCATTCATTGTCATGTGAGAAGTATCAAATGTGATTCAAACATCAATGAAGGGAATTAGAGGGAGAAAAGTATTTAACTCAAGTAATTATGCTTGCAGCCATTACAATCATCCCAAAATGAAAGACTGCTGTATCTTCAGCTGACCTTTCTTTAGGTCACTGTAGAACAATAATCCAATGGTAAGACAACTGTCTCTTTCTCTAAATTAATAAACACATGCAAATTCTTACATAAAAAGGTTTACAAATTACACTTCATGGCCTAATCAGACATCCCAAACCTTATTTTATTTTTTTTAATCAGATTGCACCCAGGATATTAACGGTGTTAATTCGAAAGGCATTTATTCATGCAAAACATATTTAGGGTTACCCGGGGCAGTGTGTTAATTTAATATAATTAGACGCATGAGGAATTGCGCTCAGAAGTACCATTAAGGACCAACTACACATTAGGGTGAAGAAATTGCTTTGTTCCTCTGATTGTACAGGCTATAGAGCAGGTTGCAGTCCTAAAACCCATTAGACAGTTAGCCTTTTCGAACCATGGGCTCCCTCTGGAATTTCCTATGAGTTTTTATAACTGCAGTTTAGTATTTAGGAGTAAAATAAGGTTTTTGTTTGGAAAAATATCAGCCAAACCACCTATTGATCAAAGAGTGAAAAATATTTGTCTCTTCCAAGGAGGTCAATAATACCTGGGAGAAAGGAAAATTCACATTTGAAATTTCTCATAAATTTAAAACGGCCATTATAAAAACCCATAAGAAATTCTGAGAGAGTGAATTAGCCTTCCAGGCTGCCCTATAAATTAACGTCAGTTTCATAATTTTGTTAAGTGAAAACTGATCATATATTAAATCACTGCACACTTAGCAAAGGATGCCATATGAAAAAATGTATTTGATGCATGACAACAGATTATGACAAACTGATTTTCTTATGGCACATTCGTCCTCTAGTGACATTGTTGATTAGTGACATAAAGTGATTAATGTATTTAGACTACTTGTTGTTTTTTTTTGTTGTTTTTTTTAACATATATGTTATATAGCTGCATAATAATGTGCAGGGTTGGGAAAAACTCAGAATTAAAGCCAACATATTGTTATTCCACAAAGTTGGTTTAGGGCTTTTTTTAAAAAAAATTATTCTTGAACCAAAACCAACATTGTAAACACTAACACCTCCTAGAGATTTCAAGCTATATCAAAGACAGTTTAGCAGACACAAATCATTGGTATTTACAGTAATAGATTGTAGATTTCAGTGTATCCCCATTCAAGTAGATGGGAGCTGTACTTTTATGCTGTTTGTTAACATTGAAAACAGCCTAGGCTGCCCAAGAGTGTTCCAAAGATGGCCATCAAGTGAACTGGCTTGCCTTGAAAGGTAATTTGGCTATACCCACCTAAGCTGGTACAGACCTTCAGACTGATCTGAAATAGTGTGCTGTGCATTTTCCAACTGACTATACTTGCGGTTTTTGCTCTCTCTATCTATCTGTATGTCTGACTGTCTAGCTAACTGGTGGTTTGTCTTATTGTAATGTCAGTATAACCAAACTTCAAACTTTTAAAACTAGTTTGAACTCTCAGACAAGGCTTTGTCAAATCAAACGTCACTGTTTTTTTAACAAACTTTCCATACCTAGTTCATGAGTTGGAATTATTAAATGGAAGTTGAATTTGAGGCTACGTCTACATTAATCCTGATACATTTGAAAACGGCGTTTTCGTTTCAAAACTCTCTCCGTCCACACTAGCATTTTCAAGCATTTTCCAAAAGTTGCTCATCCACACTGAACCGTTGTTCCGCTGAACAGCAACTGCGAGTAAACATCCCATCTCCTTTGAAGAAATGTAAGCTGAAGTATGTACAAACTGACATTAATCTTAAACAACGCAATCAAACTGGAGAATAGCCAAAACAACTGCAATACAACGTCGTCCACCATCTTGTTTTGGACTGAATGGGTCACATGACTGCGTCACATGACTAAAAATGCATCATCGTTTTCAAAAGCCTCCGTTTTCACAGTTCACACTGCAACGTGAAAATGCCGTTTTCAAATTTATCCACTTTGGAATGAGTTTTTAAAAAGCTCAGTTTTTGCAGACAAAAACGCAGTCTCAGTGTGGACGTAAGGCCAAAACGGAGAGAATAAGATGTGTTTTCAAACAAAAACGTGTTTGTGTGGACAAGGCCTGAATGACAGCAAGAGGAACTTAATGAATTGCAGTCTCTGTGCAGTCACACAGAGGAATTTCATTAGTCTAACACAGGTGTTGCAACAATATTATGTGTATGAAGTTTATGGGTAATTCTTACTGAAATATTAAAAGTATTATTCAAAACTATCCTTAAAACACATTATTTTCTTCCAATTGCTTTTGTAAGAAAATCATTATTACAAGGAGGAAACCAAAGTACAAAAAATATAGAATCATTCACTAAAAAGCAATGTAGATGCACGTTAACCACCTCTTTATAAATCATACTTGGATAAAATGATAAAGTGAGAATATCCAGGATATGCATTTCTGAAAAAACATCAATTTGAGTTTGAGAGAATGAAACCCTTAATCTTTCTGCTATTGTATTTATAACCAAGATATAAAAACATTAAATTTTATAATGCAGTGAATCTGGTTACAGACAGGGTTTTATGTTTTTTTTTTTTTTCAATTGAGTATTGGAAACGAAACCATTTTAATCATTTATTTTATTATATAAAGTAATTAAAATGAAACTTATTATTCAAAACTAGACTTAAAACACATTAATTTCTTTGTTTCATTTAACTCTACTTCCTTAAATACAAATATGAATTTCATTTCTACATCCTGATTGTCATCTCAAAGACAGTAAATGCATTCTCCATTCACTTCTGAACACTACAAAACTAACATGTTCACAAGTTTAATAAGAAGTTTCCAGTTGATATCCTGAATCAACTCTGAACTGAACTCGGTCACAATTTTAGACAGCACATTATTGTAGTGAACTCAAGGGCTTGAACTTGAGCTTGGGGAGGATTTAGCTAGTTCTGTTTCAGGAGGCTCTTTACCTTTAACTTGTGTTAAAGCCATGAACCTTAAAGTAAGAACACTTAAAGTAAAGAACATAAGAGTTAACTTTGGGGCCCAAAAACCTATTATAAATTTAACATGATCAACTGCATTTCCATATCATTCAATGCTGGTGAAGACACTAGCTTCTACTCTCATGGCTGTTAGCAAACATTTAAAACTCCACTCTCAAATAAATTCCTTAATGTGCTATAATGAATTCTCAAGATTCCCCCCATACATCAGAGTGGTGATCAAAAACCTGAGCATTTAAGATTGACTGAAGCCAGCACAAATTAAACATTGCAGACACACTAGGCACTCAGATTAAAGAGTGAGGTTGCAAGAATTTCCATATTGTATGGTAACATGTAGCTCAGTCAAATATTATTAAAATCAAATTAATTTAGGTGTGTTTGAGTCTTGGTTGAAGATTCCCTGAGCTCGAGATTAGAGCAATCCACAGTTAAACCTGACATTCTTTTTGTAGTGCTTTCCAACTAAGCCTGCAACATATGGTTTGAGCTACTTCAAAAGTCTAAGAAATTTTCATCATGTTTATAGAATGGATCAGCAAAGAAAAGCATGGCGCTAACAACGGCAAGGTCACAACTCACAAGTCTGATTTGCAGAGAACTCACAAGTTTATAAAATAAACCTTTAATGCACTGGAAATATAAAAGTGTCTGTTAAGTGCATGAATGAATGTATATATTGATAAAACTCATGAGGCAATTTTTTAAATATATGAATATAGTCTGATCTAAACTATGAATCATTAACAAGCTTTGTATTAATACATGATCTCTAATATCAAAGAAACATTTATATTCCACATAAGCTTATTTGGTTTAAACAAAATGACATTTCTACATGTCGCACAAGCTGGTTGTTATTGACAGTTGGACTGTAGAAACCAAGTGTCTGAGATGATAATAATGTGTCTGTCTAATATATGTGAGACTGCACTGCTTTAGGGACAAAGTATTCTTATGAGTCATACAATCTATAAGACACTTATCTGTCCTCTCTGCCTGCTCCTCTGCTTACAATGATAGAATGATTGCATCTTTCTACATGACTGGAAAAACTTATTTTCAGTATTGCATCCCACAAACAATTTAGCTTTCCGGTTAGGGAAACACAAAATTAATGTGTTGTCAAATAAGCAACAATTCAAGAGTTTGCTAAAATGCAAATGACAATACAGGATTTTTAACTCTTAAGCACCCAGCTCTCAATAGTTGTGGAGGGGTAGGAGTGTCCAAAATAGGCTCCACGGTCTACTATACAGTTGTGGTATGTTCACATGATATGTTGGGCGTTTAACTATTCTAATTCCTTCCTATTCTGTTTTCAAACAGACAACTCAAGGGCTCCACTCTCTGGCAAGCTGAATTAACACTCTTGAGTTCATAAGGCAGCAGCAATGAAGATTTCTGTTAAAATGAAATTAATCCATCAAATAAATGAGTAAATATTTCCCTGTTTTTGACTGTTCTCCCCATGCTTTTGGAAGAAATGTATTACTAGGAGGAACCCAAAGCAAAAGCACACTATAAATATAGAATCACTCACTAAATTTGGATGCACATTAACCACCTCTTTTTATATAATATTTGGATAAAACGATAGTGACAATATCCATCATATGCATTTCTGATTTCAGAGCCTCTAAACATAAGTTTGAGAGAATGAAACTTATCTTTGGGTCATGCTCAAACCCTGATTCTACTTATTCTGCTATTGCATTTATCTCCAAGATATAAAAGCATTCCATTTTCTAATGCAGTGACTCTGGTTACAGACAGGGGTTTGTTTTTTGTTTTTTTCAACTGAGTATTGGAAACAAAACCATTTTAATCATTTATTTTATCTACTTGTTTCCAATTGCATGGAAAAGACTTTCTCATTTTGAACATCCTCGCCAGGAAAAACAGCTCAGCAGACTCCTTCCTACTTGCTTTTGGTTTTACAGTTCTTACATCTTGAAACAAAGAAGAAAGTTTCTGGTGGAGCTTATGCGCCAAAGCTCCATCCCAGTATTTACAAACCAGAGAGCCTCCGGGGCGCAAAACTTTCTCAGCTAAGTCCAGCACTGAAAGACACATGGTTACCAGCTTTTCATGATCCAATTCTCTGAGCCCGCTGGCATTGGGGGCCATGTCACTGAGGATGACATCTGTTTGGGATTCTGGGAGGAGTCTCTCCAGCTCCATGTGAGTTGAAAGATCAGTGATGTCATGACTGGACAGAAAGTGGGCTCCATCCAAAGGGGCTATGCGTAATAGGTCTACTCCTATTACACTTCCTTTAGGAAGATCCACACCTGGAATAAATGGCATGATGTTTAATTATTGCTTTAATGACAATTAAACATGACACACACACAGGTTACAACAATTACTACAGAATATTTTCAGTATACTAGGCTAATAATAAGAGTAGGTGTGTACAAACCTTTGACTGGTAATTTGCATTATATATTATTATATCATCTTTAGGCAAAATTCATATGTTATTAGATTCATAATTCAGAAACCTACCTACTTTTTCCAGTTGAATTGACTCTCTGGACTGCAACTTGACTCCATGCACCAGGAGCAGCACCACAATCTATGACACTGAAGCCAGGCTTGAGGATTCTGTGTTTATCATCTATCTCGATCAGTTTAAAGGCACTTCTACAGCGGTAATTCTGCACATGGGCAGCTTTCACGAAAGGGTCACTGAGCTGCCGTATTAGCCAGCGTTGATCAGCCGGACTTTTCCTCTTCAAATTCAGATGCGTCTTCTTTAGTGTGGCTGCTGAGACGTGAATATACGACTTTGGTACACATTTCCACATAATTTACAATGAATAACCTTAAGGAGGTGATCAAACGTGGGATTTAATCATGTAAACGAGCACGTGCAAGTATAGGATAAGAAAACGCATGGGCTAACTCATGTCAAAGTTGCACGTATTTTGCCCAGTCCTCAGGGAAACAACTATTGTAGTTGCAAATTAGTTGTTTATTATTAATTATTTATGAATAACTTCGTTTTAATAGATACGTATGGTCATTTCATTATAAAGAATAGTGTTTTTTATGGCTATGTACGTCCTTTCGATTTTAGAACATTTACTGTTGCGCACGCGCTGACAGACGTCAAGTGGGCGGGGTTTATTCATTTTTGCAGATCTCTAAGTCATCTGTTGGCGGTAGTTGGTAATAATTGCATATTTATGTCAATCACTATGATGAGTAACTTCGCTGTTGTCATGGGGAAACCTCCATGTGATCGTATGACTGCGAGCAACACGCGGGAACAAAACTGTCTGATTCATTGCGCTCTAAATTAGTGTCAAATATAAATCAGCGGGTTTTTTTATTTTGTATTATTATTATTTTTACGTGCAAATAATTCGGTTAGGTCTGCTTACATTTTTGTCTGTACCAGTTACTTTAAACAAAGTAAGTAAATCATTTGAATACCAGTAACTGTGTTCATATTATATATTAGGCTGAGGTTAAGTGCTGTTTTAAGAAACGAAGCAGTTTTTAGTATTGGGGTAAAGATAAAAATACACAAATCTGACATATGATCCTACATACATATTAAGTTTGTTTAAATGTAAGGCTTGTTGTAATGTTTAACTAGATCAAAACAAGACTTGTTATTGATTATTGATGTAATTTTGCAGTATTGTTACAAAAAAAAAAAAAAAAAAAAAAAAAACAATGTTCCTGGAATTTAGAGGTTAAAGGGATAGTTCACCCAAAAATGAAAATTATCTCATATTTTACTTAGCATCATGCCATCCCAGATGTGTATGATTTTCTTTCTTCTGCAGAAGATTTTTAGAAGAATATTTCAGCTCTATATTTCAGGTCCATACAATACAAGTGAATGGTGACCAGAGCATTGAATCTCCAAATATCACATAAAAACAGCATAAAAGTATTCCATAAGACTCCAGTGGTTTAAACCATGTCTTCAGAAGTAATATGATAGATGTGGGTGAGAGAGTGCTTTTTTACTATAAATCTTCACTTCCACTTCCACGTTCTTCTTTTGTTTTTTAGCAATTTGCATTATTTCACCACCTACTGGTTAAAGGTGGATATTTATAGTAAAAAGGGAGGTAAATATTGATATGTTTCACACCCACGCCTATCATATTGCTTCTGAAGACACGGATTTAACCACTTGAGTTGTCTGGATTACTTTTATGCTGACTGTGATTTTTAGAGATTCAAAGGTCTGATCACCATTCACCTACAGAGCTGAAATATTCATTTAAAAATCTTTGTGTTCTGTAGACAGAAAGTGGGATGGCATGAGAGTGAGTAAATTATGAGAGAATTTACAGTTTTTGGGTGAACTATTCCTTTAAGGGAATGTTGAGGGAGCAATTATGCACAACCTAAAAATTTTTTTTTTTTTTTTTTTTTTTTTTTTTTAATACTTGGCTAATCGAAAAACAAAAAAAATAATAAAAACCTTAAAACTCTATTCTGGGAACCAAAACTAACATTCCTAGAACGTTTTGTGAAAATATTTATTTTGGTGTGCACTTAGCCACATTCTACTGTTTGAATTTATTATTATTGAACATCTTATTTGTGACCATTCATTTTTTAAAGACAATAAAAAAAACAGCAAAACATGTTTTAATTGTTTTAATTAATTAATTAAAAATAATTTAAATTAAATTAATTAATTAAATTGTTGCAGTGGTAGTGTGTATAAAAGGGGGACCTTACTTTGTATTTTAATATCCCGAAAAACAATTATGATCTGTAAATTTAGATGAAAAACAGTTATGCAGGAATGCTTCGATCCCAGGTTAGATTTGACTCTCTCAACTGTATTTCAAAAGATTGTATTACTTCATCATGTACTGTATAGGGGGATGTTTACATCTAAGCTGCTGACCCTGGTGCTCATAGTGCAGCCTGGCCGGGTGTTACTGGGCATGAAGAAAAGAGGGTTTGGAGCTGGTAAATGGAATGGATTCGGAGGTAAAGTCCAGACAGGAGAGACTATAGAACAAGCTGCGAGACGGTTAGTTTTATCAAAAATTTTATCACAAATGTGTTTTGCAAGAATCCCAAAAATGAGAAAGAAAAACACTGTTGAAAATAACTGCTCTAGATCAATTGCTTTCAGTTGTAAAAGCTTGAAGATAAGTGTTCTTTGTCCCGTCAATAGCAGAGATTACTTGATACAGTTTTAAAATTTGTAGTTGCATGGCTGTACCATATTGTTCTTTGTATATTGTTGTTCCCCAGTATTTATTTGCACCAATGAAACTACATGTCATCCAGAAGATCAAGTTTAAACAATTTTAACCTGTAATGCTGGGAAAGTTTTATGTTATTTACCTGTGTATTGAACTTCTTGATGGTGTCGGCATTGGCCATGTTCAATCTTTCCTGCTTTTATTGGTTTCCATCTGAAACAAAATTCTATTTTATTTGTCAGGGAACTTTTGGAGGAAAGTGGCCTCACCGTTGACACCCTCTATAAGATTGGAAATATCAAATTTGAGTTTATTGGGGAAACAGAGCTGCTGGATGTTCACATTTTCAGAGCTGACACATATAAAGGAGAACCAGCAGAATCAGACGGTAACGTAGCTTTGCTTTACTTTATGATTCAGTTTGTGAGATGCATACCGTCTACTAATGTGCCACTGAATCTATTTTTCTCTTCAGAGATGAGACCGCAGTGGTTTGACACAGATAAAATACCTTTCAGCCAGATGTGGGCAGATGATGTTCTGTGGTTCCCCCTGATGCTTCAGAAAAAGAAATTCTTAGGATATTTTAAATTCCAGGGTCATGATGTGATAGTGGAGCATAAACTGGAGGAGGTGGAGGACCTTTGATCGGATTTTCAAAATAACTGGTATACATCACTGTTTCAGTGGAACTGATCTGACATGGGCTGGTTGTCACACTACTGGGGATATGAGCTGCATGGATATGCCATGGTATGTGAGATACTGTGAAATATCCAGTGCTTTACCTTACAGGCATAAGTCTGCATGTTTTGCGTAAATTGCTATTGTATGAGAATAATGTTCCTTTACATGTTTTCCATTATTTAGATGTGCCATTCATAATTTTGTTAAAAAAAATGGTGAAATCCTTCTGATCACACATGATATCTCTTTGTTTGAGGGAATTATGCCTACGTATTTGCATATATTGTCATATGTGATCAACAATATAAATAAAATGTAGTACACAAAATATGTATGTTGTTATTGGATTTTAGTTGCCTGCTTCATTTTTCGTTCCTCATTGCTACAACAGTTTTACCAACAGTATTGCACACCAAGAATATACCTTTTTAAAAAAAGTTTTCAACTTAAAGGTTTTCTAAATAAAACTAGATATGTAAAGTTTGCGAAGACAAACTTTAATGATTACTTGACAAAGTCTGAAAGGTTAAAAATGTAAACTAGATTTAAAAGTTTGATGATTATTCAGACATTAAAGACAAGAGAGAGAGAGCAACTTAAAGCAGATTAAAGGCCTAGTGTGGGTTTGTTTACATTTGAATTTTTGACTGTTGGAGTTTCAATTAACGAACATTCGGTTGGCCCATTTAAACATTCCATCAAGGAGTTTGTTAGAAATGTCTCAATGGTCTCGGCTTAAGAGATTTTAAAAAACAATTTAAAAATAAAAAAACCCTAAACAAAGATTCAAAAAATAAAATCAGGTATTCTCCAAAGTTTTTCAAAAAATAAATTTAAGTGCTCTTGAATGAGGAAATAATAATCCAAAAAGGAAAATCAAGGCAAACTTCCAGATCAAAAATATAGTAAAAGCCTTTATTGTCAATGGCTATAACAATAGTTAAAAACAGTGGAAAAAAGAGGGCTGCAAACCTACGCATATCAGCAAAAATGCCTCTTCAGGGTGCAGCCTACAACACATAAAATTGACTTAAGAAAAGAATCTCTCTTCATTATTGCTAAATTGGACACACCTGCTCAGAAGAAATCAATAACACACATAGTGTCAGAAATCCACTAGGTGGAGTATATCTATGTACTTATATCACAGTACATAATGTCGAAATAAAAAGAGAAACACACACACACACACACATATATTACACACACATACACACAATACAAATAACCATAATAGGAAAAATTCATCAACTGTTTAAAGAAAAGGACTGAATTCAATTTCTTAATTTAAACCTGGAAAATCCATTGCCTTCATCTGATAAATATAAAATGTTCCTCTCTGTAATAATATTTTTAAATGATCCCCACCTCATATGTTTTTTCAACGGTTTCTAAAGCTTCCACTATAAAGCTAAACAAAGTTTGTAGAATATCAACATAATTTTGGAAAATTAAAATCAAAATTCAATAGCTTCATTAAATATTCGGACTTTGTATTTATACTTTTCAAATTACATGATTAACAAATACATTTTGTGCATCAGTATATTCATAATTTGAAAAAACTGAATCTATAATATGAATAAAATGTATTGTCAAAATATAAATGACAATAAATACAACTGCTAGTACACAGGCAACCAAAAATGAAGGAAATCTAAAATCCATCAAACTTGCATTAGCATGTATTGCCAGCAGGTGGCAGAGTTGAACGTGAATGTTGTAATGAATGACGTAATGGCAAGTAATCAAACATTACAACCATTCCCGGCAGTTTCCATCATGGGAATATTAAAGTATCTTTACTGCTTTGATTAGAGTCAACATAACAAAATCATAATCAAACAATTAGTAATAAGCCCTGCTATTATGTTTAATTAAAAGTTACCTGTTAAGAAGTAAACAAAAAATAGTCACTGTACATGCATTATTCAACCATGAGCTGTGTTAATCTGTGAAAATCTAGAAAAAAAAAAAAAAAATCTTGATCTTGTCCAGGAAAACATATTTAAATGTAAAGTTAACATAATAGCTTCCTAGCAATCTGAGAATTAGACTATTTTGATTAATCAAATGAATGGAAACAAGACTTTGTTGTGTATAAGTGCAGCCGAGTGAGGCAGTTTCCTTTTTTGCTAATAATGCCAAGTTCATTAAAGTTTCAGCTACAGTCTATCCAGCTCCAGGCACAGGCTTAGCAATAACACTTTTCACATTTTACAGAACTGTAAGAAATCTAGTTTGAAAGTGTTTTCACTTTACACTGTAGTACTGTAAATATTACTTAAAAATTGTGATAAAATGAAATGTGTAAAAATCTTTTATTTTGAGTGCAAATTTTACCAGATGCCAGACGCGCTGGTTTGAGTATTTCTGTAACTGCTGATCTCCTGGAATTTTCACACACAACAGTCTCTAGAATTTAATCAGAATGGAGCCAAAAACAAAAAACATCCAGTGAGCGGCAGTTCTGTTGACGGAAATGCCTTGTTGATGAGAGAGATCAACAGAGAATGGCCAGACTGGTTCGAACTGACAACCGCTCTGTACAATTGTGGTGAGAAGAATATAATCTCAGAATGCTATTCTGGCGCTGTTTTTACGGCATGATGGGGACCTACACAATATTAGGCAGGTGGTTTTAATGTTGTGGCTGATCGGTGTATACAATGGTTCTGAATTTGTACCATATTTATGTGGTATTTCCAGGATACTCCAAGGTACATGTTAATAATACATTTGTCAGTTTCCTTTAAATGATCTTCAGATCTGCCACATAAATATTCAGCGAGAAGTAGTTTTCTCATACTTCATAATTGTAGTGCTTTAAAGATTTGTCTGTAGTTCCTTAAGAGGTCCTGCTATTCAAAGCAGGCTAGAGTTCATCTTCATTTAATTCTGAAGGCACTGAAGGGTGGGGCTAATTTGAGCTTAGAGGCGGAGACTGAAGTCCGTTACTATCCCTAAAAAGAATTTTAAGCTTGGAATGGAGGTCTTGCCACACCTCACCCATCTAGAGAAAAGAGACATCAACAAAGGTTAGGAGGTTTGTTTACGATCACAGTAAAACGGTTTTGTCACACTTAAAAGGATCTAACTCCTAAATCCCACCTCAGTATTAACACAGAAACTAGATACAAAATAAGCTTACTTCTTTATGTCCCTGCACTTGGGAGTCGACAAATGCCCCCAGGATGTGAGACGTGATGGGCAGGTATGTGAAAATTAGCTGGCTCTCCTGGTGCAGGCAGAACAGGGAAAAGTAGTTGCGCAGCTCCATAGCTTGAATGGCATTCTCTTGCTGCGGTGAGACAAAGATCAGAATGCGGTTACAGTGTGGTCACATTATTCCTCCCTGTTCTCTATCATCATCTCTGTTGTGAGCAACAACTGCTGCGTGTAGAGAGAGAGCTTGTAAAACTATGCTCTTGCTCACAAAGAGCCACCCAGCAGTTAAAACCTCAGAGTGGATCATAGCACGCTTATTGAGAAGGTCAAACGTTAATGTGTCTTTACTGTTTTGGCAATGCTTCAAGATATCAATCAAGAGTAGTTCTTTTCCTCTCATTTATTCCAGCTGGCTGGCTTTTACCATAAAGACAAAAGACTGTGTCTTTGCCAATGATGAAACAAGCAGCTGGTTTTGTCAATGTTTGGCCTTAAAAACAATTACTCACTTTGTCACTTAACACTAGTTTTTATATATATATATATATATATATATATATACAGGTGCATCTCAATAAATTAGAATGTCGTGGAAAAGTTCATTTATTTCAGTAATTCAACTCAAATTGTGAAACTCGTGTATTAAATAAATTCAGTGCACACAGACTGAAGTAGTTTAAGTCTTTGGTTCTTTTAATTGTGATGATTTTGGCTCACATTTAACAAAAACCCACCAATTCACTATCTCAAAAAATTAGAATACATCACAAGACCAATAAAAAAAAACATTTTTAGTGAATTGTTGGTCTTCTGGAAAGTATGTTCATTTACTGTATATGTACTCAATACTTGGTAGGGGCTCCTTTTGCTTTAATTACTGCCTCAATTCGGCGTGGCATGGAGGTGATCAGTTTGTGGCACTGCTGAGGTGGTATGGAAGCCCAGGTTTCTTTGACAGTGGCCTTCAGCTCATCTGCATTTTTTTTGGTCTCTTGTTTCTCATTTTCCTCTTGACAATACCCCATAGATTCTCTATGGGGTTCAGGTCTGGTGAGTTTGCTGGCCAGTCAAGCACACCAACACCATGGTCATTTAACCAACTTTTGGTGCTTTTGGCAGTGTGGGCAGGTGCCAAATCCTGCTGGAAAATGAAATCAGCATCTTTAAAAAGCTGGTCAGCAGAAGGAAGCATGAAGTGCTCCAAAATTTCTTGGTAAACGGGTGCAGTGACTTTGGTTTTCAAAAAACACAATGGACCAACACCAGCAGATGACATTGCACCTCAAATCATCACAGACTGTGGAAACTTAACACTGGACTTCAAGCAACTTGGGCTATGAGCTTCTCCACCCTTCCTCCAGACTCTAGGACCTTGGTTTCCAAATGAAATACAAAACTTGCTCTCATCTGAAAAGAGGACTTTGGACCACTGGGCAACAGTCCAGTTCTTCTTCTCCTTAGCCCAGGTAAGACGCCTCTGACGTTGTCTGTGGTTCAGGAGTGGCTTAAGAGGAATACGACAACTGTAGCCAAATTCCTTGACATGTCTGTGTGTGGTGGCTCTTGATGCCTTGACCCCAGCCTCAGTCCATTCCTTGTGAAGTTCACCCAAATTCTTGAATCGATTTTGCTGGACAATCCTCATAAGGCTGCGGTTCTCTTGGTTGGTTGTGCATCTTTTTCTTCCACACTTTTTCCTTCCACTCAACTTTCTGTTAACATGCTTGGATACAGCACTCTGTGAACAGCCAGCTTCTTTGGCAATGAATGTTTGTGGCTTACCCTCCTTGTGAAGGGTGTCAATGATTGTCTTCTGGACAACTGTCAGATCAGCAGTCTTCCCCATGATTGTGTAGCCTAGTGAACCAAACTGAGAGACCATTTTGAAGGCTCAGGAAACCTTTGCAGGTGTTTTGAGTTGATTAGCTGATTGGCATGTCACCATATTCCAATTTTTTGAGATAGTGAATTGGTGGGTTTTTGTTAAATGTGAGCCAAAATCATCACAATTAAAAGAACCAAAGACTTAAACTACTTCAGTCTGTGTGCATTGAATTTATTTAATACACGAGTTTCACAATTTGAGTTGAATTACTGAAAAAAATGAACTTTTCCACGACATTCTAATTTATTGAGATGCACCTGTATATAGTTGAGGTGAATAAAATGAAAAGGGTGGCTAGGAATAACTTAATGGCTTACCAGTATTCTCGGCCGTGATGATGTAATTACATTATTGTCCATTAGAGCAGGCGACTAAATATAGCATCTAAGTTCTTTGTTTATAGACTTAGTCATTACATCCTGACACCATATCCTAATGCAGTGTGAAGCATCACAATCAAAGCCACACTTACAAAAAATCTAGAGTTGCTGCAAACTTGCCACAAATGTGCCACTCATAATTTTCACATGCAAATGAGTTTGTTATCCACCGCAAATGTTTGGCAGATGTTCGCTGCTCTTCACTGGAATACCGGTATACTGTATATAGTGGTGAACCTGCAGCAAACCTTTGGCAACACTGAAGAGTTTGCCACAAAGCTCATTTGCATGTGAAAATTGAGTGGCAAATTTGCAGCAAGTTTGTGGCAACTCTAGATTTTTTGTAATCAGAACATATTGAATGTTTAATATACTGTGGCCCCAAAAAGTATTTGGACACTTAAGCCAAAAAGAAGTTTGTTGGGTTAACAATGAAATGTACTGTTCAAATTTAAGAAAGTATTTGGACACTTTCTGAAACATTAAATATTGGGAGCTCAATGAGCTCCCTAGCTCCCTATGTCATGAATATGAACATAAATTGGGCACTGGCAAAGGTGTTGATCCACTGAGCATTGGGACACTTGTGACTCAATTACCTGCAACTTAATTAAAAGGTTGCGCTTTTAAACACAGCTGGCATTAATCAGCAACTTCACTGTATAAATGACACTATTGTGCATTTCTGTTGTAACGTACAGTGTTATTATTAAAGATAATTGATTTAAATGAAGAAAAATTACACAAAGGAGTGTATTTTTAATATGTTTCTAACAACTCTATTTAAAAGGTTGATTCCCTTTCATGAACATTCTTGATGAAAGATAAGTCTCTTTTAAAGAGAAAATAAGGCTGACATATATTTACACTTGCGTTCATCCACTAACAGCTTAAGAGACTTCAGAGGACATGGCGATATTTCCGGTAAGGGAACATAGTGAGCAATGGTGCTCCCTGGTTTTCACGGTGCATTCTGGTCATTTTTAGAGAGTGAAAGTTTCAGTGCACTGGAACAATTTTGCGATTGACAGCCCTTAAAATGGCCAACTCCCTGACTACTGAACTAGGGAATTGATCGAGATGCACAGATTCTCATATTCTCAAACATTACTGGAACATGTTCATATAATGTGATGAACTACACATGTGGTTACTCAGCTAGGACACCTGTGTATAGTTCATACAGTGCATCCGGAAAGTATTCAGAGCGCTTCAATTTTTCCACATTTTGTTATGTTACAGCCTTATTCCAAAATGGATTAAATTCATTATTTTCCTCAGTTCTACAAACAATACCCCATAATGACAACATGAAAGAAGTTTGTTAGAAATCTTTGCAAATTTATTAAAAATAAAAAACAAAACAAAAATCACATGTACATAAGTATTCACAGCCTTTGTTGAAGCACCTTTGGCACCAATTACAGCCTCAAGTCTTTTTGAGTATGATGCTACAAGCTTGGCACACCTATTTTTGGGCAGTTTCTCCCATTCTTCTTTGCAGGACCTCTCAAGCTCCATCAGGTTTGATGGGGAGCGTCGGTGCACAGCCATTTTCAGATCTCTCCAGAGATGTTCAATCGGGTTCAAGTCTGGGCTCTGGCTGGGCCACTCAAGGACATTCACAGAGTTGTCATATAGCCACTCCTTTGTTATCTTGGCTGTGTGCTTAGGGTTGTTGTCCTGTTGGAAGCTGAACCTTCGCCCCAGTCTGAGGTCCAGAGAGCTCTGGAGCAGGTTTTCATCAAGGATGTCTCTGTACATTGCTGCATTCATCTTTCCCTCGATCCTGACTAGTCTCCCAGTCGCTGCCGCTGAAAAACATCCCCACAGCATGATGCTGCCACCACCATGCTTCACTGTAGGGATGGTATTGGCCAGGTGATGAGCGGTGCCTGGTTTCCTCCAGACATGACGCTTGCCATTCAGGCCAAAGAGTTCAATCTTTGTTTCTCATGGTCTGAGAGTCCTTCAGGTGCCTTTTAGCAAACGCCAGGCAGGCTGTCATGTGCCTTTTACTGAGGAGTGGCTTCCGTCTGGCCACTCTACTATACAGGCCTGATTGGTGGAGTCCTGCAGAGATGGTTGTTCTTCTGGAAGGTTCTCCTCTCTCCACTGAGAAAGGCTGGAGCTCTGTCAGAGTGACTATCAGGTTCTTGGTCACCTCCATGACTAAGGCCCTTCTTTCCCGATCGCTCAGTTTGGCCAGGCGGCCAGCTCTAGGAAGAGTCCTGGTGGTTCCAAACTTCTTCCATGGATGGAGGCCACTGTGCTCATTGGGACCTTCAATGCTGCAGAAATTTTTCTGTACCCTTCCCCAGATCTGTGCCTCGATACAATCCTGTCTCGGAGGTCTACAGACAATTCCTTGGACTTCATGGCTTGGTTTGTGCTCTGACATGCACTGTTAACTGTGGGACCTTATATAGACAGGTGTGTGCCTTTCCAAATCATGTCCACTCAACTGAATTTACCACAGGTGGACTCCAATCAAGTTGTAGAAACATCTCAAGGATGATCAGTGGAAACAGGATGCACCTGAGCTCAATTTTGAGTGTCATGGCAAAGGCTGTGAATACTTACGTACATATGATTTTTTTTTTCTTTTTTTATTTTTAATAAATTTGCAAAGATTTCAAACAAACTTCTTTCACATTGTCATTATGGGGTATTGAGGAAAATAATGAATTTAATCCATTTTGGAATAAGGCTGTAACATAACAAAATGTGGAAAAAGTGAAGCGCTGTGAATACTTTCTGGATGCATTGTAAATAACTCCTTGAGATAACAAGTGCAGGTTACCACTTTTATCAGTGTGGTTTAAGTGTCTAAATACTTTTGGGGCCACTGTGTTCTTATGTGGAGCAGGATTTAGGACCAATGAGATTTCACTGTGGACGGGGCTACATAGTGCAACGCCACACAGATAAAAATCAAGGAACAAAAAAAAAAGTAATGTTGCTTGTCACAGCTGACACTGGTTATGATGAAAAATCCTAGCCAGCACATAGAAAATTTAGCTTTTATAACTTGTTGCTTTATTGCGGCATGCCTGGTGCTAGGACAAGAACAGAAAGGACACCGGCTACCTTTCCAATCCCTTATGCAGGTAGAAACTTTAGATCACATGTCAGTATGCCTCTAGCACTTCCAGAGGGATGTTGAGGGTATGAATCTTGCTCAAGGGCTTTGGTTTCAAGCCCTTATGGTCAATTTCCCCCACTAAATGAGTGGGATGAATTAAACCCCCTCAAGCGAGAGGTTTCCATATTTCCCATTTGGTAATGCTACCTTACAGACTCTTTGCAGTGTGTGGGGGCTGACCTGCACAATGCGGGACTCTAGATGTTCAACAGAAAGCTGTTCTTTAGGCTGCGCTGTGGCACTCAGCATCTGTCTCTTCATCACACTGTACTTCTGTAACGCTCGCTGGTGCTCGTGCAAGACCCCCTTCTCATGTCGCTCACACAAGTCCTGTATGACACCACAAACAAACTTGTAAAACAAAAACTTGCTGTTTCAGAGCTGTGGCTTAGTGGTTAGAGATTATGCGCACTGAGATGAAGTGCTCAAGCAGGTGATCCAAGTTCGGATCTGGCTCGCAACATCAGAGACTATTTAGCAGAGACGCACCACTTCTATTAAAATGAATGGGAGAAATTGGAATGGCCAAAGGGTGTAGAAAAGGAAGCCCTGCCTTCAGGTAAAATAACTTATTATCTTTTAGATACAGACATCGCTTGTCAATCAACTTGAGAATGTGTATGTGCATTAGCTAGACAAGCCAGGGAAATAATTTTTTTTTTTAGCTTAATCTGAGGTAAAGTAGCGGAATTTATGATACCTGTGTTGTCAATCTTGACTAAACATTTTGGAGATTTCTGTCTTTCTCCATTCAATTTGATGGGAGCTGTACTTGTGTGCCACTTGTTTTCATAGAAAATAGCTGCGCAGCCTGCCCAAGAGCATTCCAAAGATTTACACTGAAAGGGACTTTGGCAACATTTCCCAATCCTGTTTCTATTACATCCAATTTAAAGGAATAATTGACAGAAAATTACACAACACTGCTTGCAAAAAGCAACATTAAAGTGATCTAAACTCTTTGTGTGCAATATTTAGAAGCCACATGATAGGTTTTTGAGTAGAAAAGGGAATTGAAATTTAAGTCGTCATTTGCTCATTTGCTGAAAATATTCCCCTCCACATGTCAAATTCTTGTTTGCAGTCTCATGAAAAGTCATTACAACAGTACAAGATGGCAAAATCATAAGAAATTGTACGAGTTGGCTTGTAAAAAACGTACAATAGAGAAAAAGAAACCAAATATAACCCTAACCATAAATTGTAACCCCAAACCCTAAACCTAACCATGATTTTAATAGGAAAAGTACTTTTGTGTACCATAGAAGAACGAAGAACATTGTGTTTGCAATGAGACGAGTGAAGCGTATTACAGTCATTTGTATTGCTTAAGTTAATATGGAATGAGTAACCACATTTTTTCACAGACCTTTCCTATCTTAAAATAAAGTGTTGGATAGGAGACTTGCCAAATTTGATGTCTGTATTGTATCAATTTGAAATTCTGTTTGTTGATTGGGAATAAAAGTCGAATTCCTTTCTTATGATCCAAGTCATACGATATCATATGATTTTACCATCTCGTACAAATTCTTACGAGTTGTAATAGTTGTGAGACTATGTTGTACATTCTATCATGGCGCACCAGGTTTGACATCAAACATCATCGATTCTTGCGTCTCATTACCAATTACAATGTGCCATTTTTAATGTGCGAAAACACAAATGAAATTTGAGAGCTGTGACAGAAGGGAAAATTATCAACAAATAAAATCTTAAATTTTAAGCTTTTGAGCTCAACACACAAAGCTATTTTATGGCTTCAGAAGACTTTTGCATCACTTTTATGCTACTTTCATGTTACGTTTTGGAGCTCAGCAGCCCAATTTTTATTTTTGGGTGAACTATTCCTTGTAACTATTGCTGTATGCATTTTGCCCATTTGTTTTATTTCTCCTTCTAAATGGACACAAAAGGAAAAGAAAAAAACTTTCACAGCTGTGGCTAAATTTCACAGTATACTCACCCGGTATGACTGCAGGAAGTCCAAGAACAAGTTCAGTTTTTCCACCACATCATCTTCCTCTCTTCTGCCCTGTGTTAAATTAACAATTAAAATATCTCTGTAGCAGTTCCCATGGGATGTGTGGGTGCCACAGTACCTGTTGTGCAGCTTTTTCAGACAGAAGTGAGAACTCAACAGAGAGGCCTTTGACAGACTGTCTGAGAGCACTCCAGGGACTTTTGCAGGAGGTCAGGACAGGCACAGGTGACTCATCTGACCCCAAAGACCTGGAATGGGGTGAGACTGAGGCTGAAATCTATGGCTGATCATAAACATCTGACAATCAAGCTCTTTCAATCCACTACAATAAAAAAACTGTAACACTTTACCCTAAGGTTCCATTTGTTAACATTAGTTAACCTTAGTTAACATGAACTAACAATGAACAATACTTTTAAAGCATTTATTAATCTTGGTTGTTGTTAATTTCAACATATACTAATACATTTATAAAATCAAAGGTTGTATTAGTTAACATGAGTTAAACACTATGAACAATTGTATTTTTATTAACTAACATTAACAATGATTAATAGATGATGTAAAAAATATGTTGTTCATTGTTTATGATACCTAATGCATTAACTAATATTAACAAATGGAACCTTATTTTCAAGTGTTATCAAATTTTCTAACAGAACTGATGTTACATGTGTGACCTTTTTATTTCTAAGGGATAGTCTACAGTCAGCCAATCATCATCATAACAAACAATGACAGTGATCATTAGGCTTCACAGTCACAATAGAAATGACCCTGAAGAGGATATTCTATGATGACTGTCATAAATGTGAAAGGATATGGATTTTCAGTGGTTGATCCTTAAATAATTACATTCACCAAGCAGAAATTAATGTTTTTAGACACAGCACTCAGTATGGGCTAATACCTGAGCTCCTTCCCAAACATCTGCAGATCTGTGCCGTTCTCCTTCAAGCGCTCTGCCATTCTCTCAACTCTGTCCCGTAACTTCTGAAAACTGCTATGAATATTTCTGATCAGCTCCCTGCTGGATGAAAATTGAACCTGGATATCAGCAGGGAGGTAATCCTGGGGAAATCACAACAAAGACAAGCAACCACAGTATTACATTACTACAGTACAATGAAATATAGAATTAAAATAAACTAGGGGAAACTATGAGTGAACAAATCCAGTTATATACAGTAATACATTTCATAATGTGACATTATAACATACTGTATGATGATGGACATAAAACTTCCATGACATAAAAAGAAAAGTTGATTCTAACCTTGGCCTGTGTTGCATATTTGCAAGTCATAAACTCATCGCCCAATTTTTTGCAAGCATCTCGAAGCTTAGTTTGGACATCCTGTGGAACATAATAATGGAAACCATACAGCAGAGAATAAAGTAATCAAATCTTCTCTAGCAACAAATGACATTTGTAATGAACTGTTTAATGCATTCTTTCTTGCAGTATAACAAATTTCATATGATCTCACAAACATTTAAAAGAATAGTTCACCCAAAAATGAAAATATTTATACTGTATAATATAATGAGAATTTACTCTCCCTCAAGCCATCTCAGATGTGTATGACTTTCTTTCTTCTGCAGAACACAAAGATTTTTAGAAGAATATCTCAGCTCTGTAGGTCCAACAATTCAAGTGAATAGTGACCAAAACTTTGAAGCTCCAAAAAGCACATAAAGGCAGAATAAAAGTCATGCATATGACTCCAGTGGTTTAATCCATGGGTCTGTTCCAAAACCTAGTGAGCTGCCTCGCTGTCTCCTGCCTACATAGGCAGCTGTCTTCTGTGGAAGCACCCTAACTGAAATGGAGCCTCATAAAAGAGCGATTTGGAATGCTCTACATAGACGGCAGCTCCATGCATCTTTCAAATAGTGCTCCTCATATGCAGCACACGGAACACTCGACTCACAACTGATTTCAATACAGGCGACGTGAGAGGAATGACACAAAAACTCTAATGAGCATAAATACACATAGCACACACGTTTTGGGTAAAATGGTCAGTTTTCTATGATATTAAACTATTTTGTAACAATATTTTTCAGCATTGAATGGATTATAAGTATATTTACAATGGAAATTTATCTCACTTTGTCCACCATCTTTGATTTATTCTTCCAATGAGCTCATCACGGTGCATTCTGGGAATGCCTAGCCAGGGAAGGATACATATGATCATACCTTAGAAGTTGGGCAAAATGAGCTATCTTAAGAGGCAGCATAATTAAGATACCTACCTTTTGGAGCAGTCTTTGCATCGGGAACATGCCTAAAATGCCTTAAAGTGCAATTTTTTTCCCCATTAAAAGGTTTTACTACTAAATTAATTAATTGTAATTCTGAAACATATGTATTAAATCATGACTGCTCACATGAGATGAAGACTCAGTAACTTTATAAAAGCTGTTTTATTCTACATGGGGCAGGGGTGCCCTCATGGTTTCTGCCATTTTAGAATCACATGACCAGCTGAATACTACTCGCTAAATCTCAGTAACCGTCTTGTAATTGGACACTTTCACTCTTGGATTAAATTAATCATGACTGACTGTGAATAGTACATTTCTACAGTGGCATATGTAACTGAAAACTATTGATTTTGAATGATGCTGCATCATCATCCACACCACTAGGTGTCACTGTAAGTCCAAGAAGACACGAGCAAAAAGTTACTGAGTGCACCTTTAAAATGCTGCTTCCGGAGACAGCTCACTAGGTTTTGGAACAGACCCCATGTCTTCTGAAGCGATCTAATCAGTTTTGGGTGAGAACAGACCAAAATGTTGCTCCTTTTTCACAGTAAATCTTGAAATTAGCCATCACCTATGCGATCATGATTTCAAGCTCGATTACACTTCCTAATGCCATCTAGCCTCTGCACATGCGACAAGCACTAGGAAGTGTAATCAAGCTTGAAATCATGACTGTGCCCAGAGACTGCAATGGCAAGATGTACAGTGAAAAAGGAGTTATATTTTGGGAAGAAGGACAGCCGGAAGAGCAACACCTCCTCTCCAGGGAGGGAGGGGAGTACATCAAGCCGGAGGTTTCCCCGGCCTGAATCGGGTGGTGAAGCAGTGTGACGAGGAGGAGGGCGTGGCCAGGCCGTGAGGACGCATGCCCGGCGATAAATCGTCCTAATCAGCTGGGAGGGGGATAAGGATGAGCCGGAGAAGCCAGAAAGAGAGAGAGAGAGAGAGACGCACTAAGCTGTGTGTATGCATCTTTGTTTGATTTGCATTTTATGTTATGTTTGAGTTCATATTGTTATCAAAGTTTTACATTGACTGTTCAGCTCCTTGCCCATCTTAAGAGCCTCGGTACACTGGGATATCATGAGGGTGAGTAAATGATGAGAGAATATTATTTATATAGAAATTCAAATAGTGTTTGGTGTTGAGAAGGTAGCAGAAATGAAGACCCATACAGAGCCGTTGAAAGTGAGGAATGTCTTCACCAGCTCATCCTCGGAAAAGAAAGGGTGTCTTGCCACAAGATTCAGGAACCTGCCCAGAGCACGTCTCCGTCCTTCAATGAACTCTCGTTCTGACATGGAAGTCAGGACTGCAGCAGGGCCAAAGATCAGAGAAAAGATTAAACTTCCCAGAAACAACATAATATACTCCTTCCATTAATAAAACACAGCAGGGAACATTTTGGTACTCAGCTACTACGGAAGTACAACTTGCTGAGATCTGCGAAAATCAGTTTGTTTTTTCTTTTTAACCTTGGCAGCACTGCAACTGTTTGTCTGGTCCGTTTCCAGAAAACATTGAATGTTGCACCACGGTCTATGTGGGAACTAACACTATAATCTAAAGATTTGATTACAAGCCTTTAATTCAAAGCCTCAGAGATTTTACGGTGTATAAAACAATGTCCTACCTCCTTTCAGCACTCTTTTGGGAGGCAGTGCAGGCACAACTCTGTAAGCATATCTCTGGAGTAGGAGCTCATGGAAGATGTCAAAATCACTGTATCGTCGATAGACTGATACTTTAAAACGCTGGAAAAATTAACATAGCACAAGAACAATTAGTCATGCATTTGAAACTATCAACAGTAACTGTTTTAATGAGTCAGCATGCTAAAAGATGAATTTGTGGTTTTAAGGAACATGTTTAAGATTATGCTATATGCACGCTGAATGTCTTTTTGATGTTGTTTACACCTGGTATTTTTCTTCATCTCAAAAACATCTCCAAGTGACCACTTACTAGTGGTTGTCTATTTTGTATTTTTCTAATTCAATAAAACATTTTCCCCAAAAATATATTATCAACCTATAGCAATTTGAATAAAAGTTGTAATAATTAAAAAAAAAATTTACATAAATTTCAGAATTTCTAAGCATTTGTCCCACTATTGCTTTAATGGCAGCACACAATTTAGCTGGCATGGATTCCACAAGTTTGTACAAAATCTGATGACCATGTTATCCCAACATGAAATCCCTTTTTTTTTTACAAAGGGGTTAAAGGGATAGTTCACCCAAAAATAAAGATCCTCTCATCATTTACTCACCCTCCTGGCATCCCAGATGTGTATGACATTCTTTCTTCTGCAGAACACAAATGAAGATTTTTAGAAGAATATTTCAGCTCTGTAGGTCCATACAATGCAAGTGAATGGGTGCCAAAATCCACATATAGGAAGCATAAAAGTAATCCATATGACTCCAGTGTTTAAATTATTGTCTTCAGAAGTGATATGACAGGTGTGGGTGAGAAACAGATAAATATTTAAGTAATTTATCATTATAGATTATCCTCCCTGCGATATGCATGAAGACTGTGAATCACCAAAAACACAAGAAGAATGAGAAAGTAAAAGTAAAGTGGAGATTGACTGAGCAGGTAGGAGAATTTATAGCAAAACAAATACTTAAATACTGATCTGTTTCTCACCCAAACCTATCATATTTTTACAGAAGACATGGATTTAACCACCAGACTCATCTGGAGTACTTTTATTTTGCCCTTGTGTGGATTTTGGAGCTTCAAAATTTTGGCATCCTTTCACTTGTATGGACCTACAGAGCAGAGACATTCTTCTAAAAATCATTGTTTGTGTTCTGCACAATAAAGAAAGTCTAACATATCTGGGATGGCATGAGGGTGAGTAATAGTGTCCCCGTCACTATACTGGGGCTTTAGGACCCAGACAGACCACAGTGTGAGCACTCCCTGCTGGCCTCACTAAGACCATGAGTACACAGATACATGAGCACACAGTCATTCAATGTTTTCTGGGATGCATGTGGATATTCTATATGTCTCTCACCTCACTGGTGACTTGATATTCCACATGTTTAAGAAACAATCCCTTTTTCTCAGGGATGAGTTCAACCTTGATAGTGTCCTTACTCAACAGCTCTGCCAGAGTCAAAGACAACATTAGAGGATTCTCTTGAACCAACTGCAACTTCAGACTCTGCAGCTCCTTCGGTTCTCCCAGCTGAGGCTTCGGGAACTCTTTAAAAATGAGACACACAACAGAGAATGTATTAAGAGAGATGTAACAGCAAATTGTGTAACTAACTAAATTTAGCACATTACACAGTGAATGGTCACATTTCTGTGCTTAATTACATTAAAGAATAATGACAATTATTTTCTTCCTGGCTCTGTTGCTTGACAGTCTTGTGGCAGCACATACTGTAAATAACAACTGTTAACAGCACTACAGAAAGGTCATCAACTGATGTGATGAGGAATGAGTGAAGAACAATGTAATGCTATTTGGAGCACACAATGTTTATTTAAAAAAAAAAAAGAAAAAAAAAAAGAAAGCCCTGCATGCATCAGGCTGGTCAAGATTTCTGTGGTTTGTGTGTCAAATGTAGAAATGAAAATCTCAAAAACGGCAAAAAAATAACGACTCTGCAAAAAAAATTTAAAAGCGGTCTCAGCAGAGTCAAACCAGGGTCTGTCCTTGTGTTTGGTGGAATGCAAAGAAATGTTTCTTGCCAATTCCACAGAGAGATATGCAGTTGCAGTTGCAAATGGCATGTGATGGATGGGAATCTTGTTCATGCTTGGAGGAGAAAACAGAAAACATCACTAATAAAGTGCACAGTTAACTGTCATACTGGTAACACCTGAATCAACACAAGAGGCCTAGAATAAATAGCACTGAATAAAATCGTTAACCTTTGTTACTCTAAAATGAACTATATGTTATAAAGAAACACTAAAATAACCAAATTTCAAAATCTCTTAAAGGAATAGTTGACCCAAAATTGAAAATTCTGTCATCATTTACTCACTCCAAACCTGTTGTTCCAAACCTGTATGACTTACTTTCTTCAGAGGAACACAAATGATGTTAGGCAGAATGTTAGGGACAGACAACCACAGTCACCCTTCACTTTCATTATATAGAAAAATAAACCTTTACAAAAACATTCTTCAAAATTTCTCCTATTTAATACTACAGAAGAAATAAAGGAAGTCATACAAGTTTGGAACCAAATGAGGGTGAGTAATTGTGAACTAACCCTTTAAAGGTGCACTCAGTATTTTTTACTCATTAAAAACATTTTACTCCATTTTATTTTGAAACATATGCATAAAATCATGACCACTCACTGATAACATATCAGTAACCTTATTAAAGCTTTTTAATGTACATGGAGAGGGTCCCCCTAATGGGGGCTGCCATATTAGGATCACATGACCAGCTGAATATACTACTCGCTTTTATTCTGTATTGGAGACTGTCACTCATGGATTAAATCATAGCTGACTGTGAATAATTAATTTCTACAATGGCATCTGTATCTGAAAACTAATGATTGTTGAAAAAAAAAAGTTATAAACTTTCTGAATATAAATTGAGGTTCCATCAGAGATGATTGTTGTTTATCATACAGGCAGGCACAGTAAATATATAACTTCAACATACTGAAGACTCTTTCGGATGTGCAGAATTATTTTTTTCTCCCCCCCTTTAGAACATGTTCAAAGGAGTGTTAAAACTCCCATAATGCATATTAAGCTTTGTTCTAGTGCACATTCCTCAAACAAATTGTGCCGCTGAAATGCGCCCTGTATGCAAATCAGTTTGGGACTTCATGTAAGAGGCAATATAGTACCACATGACACGATATACAGAGGACAATTTTTATGGAGAGTAACTGGGGTTGCGGACTTAAAGATGACATCTCATTAGGCTACACATTTACTGAAGTCAGCTGAGGAATAAATCCACTTACCTTGAATGAAATTCTCCAACAGTTTGGGACTTGGCGGCTTTCCTTGCTGGGCAAGGGCAATGAGAGCCAAGCCTTTATACAGCGATACTTTGCTTAGGAACCCATCGCCACTTTTTACATGTTCAGTTATCTAGAATAAGAAAGAGATATCTGCCATTCTGTGCAGCAAATGTCATGGTTGCACAAGAGAAACCAACAAAAATTCAAAAAAATTTAATTGATCCTGGAGCTTTATTTGAAGTGAGTCACTAAATAAAGCATGTGGTATGAACTTTCACTGCAATGTCAGCTGTAATCTTCCAAACCACAGAAATATCAGGTTCCTGAAGCCCACCTGGTTCTGAACTGTGACGGAGAGAGCAGTTCTGCTGAGAAGCCTCTGGAATACATTGATCTGCACTCGTTCATCATTTCTGCTGCAGATGGCTTGATGTACTTCTCGGTAGTACAATGGGACTGATCCTAAAGTTGAAAGACCATCAGAGCTTGAGTTATATGTGTTGCTCAAACACACAAATTGATATGACTGATAAGGATTTTGACTGGTACTACCATAACCAGAGCAAATGTAATTAAAGTTTTTGCAAAGTAATGTCATTATGAAAGCAATTTTCTGTCAGAAGACTTTTATTTTAACTCGAAAGATTTTCAGATTCAATTAGCAGGACTAGACTTCCTTATGACTTGTGTTCAAAGACAATTAGTGTCTAAGAGGCGGTTCACAACGAATGCGTTTTTGCGTCCATCTGTGCTCTTTTTCAATTGTAAACCATTAAAATTACCACTGCATAGCATCTTGCTGTCTTTCAGAGTCTCATGCTATAGCGTCACGTTTTTTAGATGCAGTGCCAGGTTCTATATTCTTGACACTGCGTCTAACTTTTTTTAACGCAAGGACGGGAACGGCCCCTTAAACTGTAACACTGTTGCACAGAAACCCAAAAGCACTGTGTGTGGTACAGTGACAGTATATCAAGGTACTTTCATGTACACTGTACCATGATGATACTGAACGATACGCCTACCTTAAAGAGTACCATGGTACAACCCCAATTCCAAAAGAGTTGGGACAGTATGAATAATGGTAATAAAAACAAAAAGCAGTGATTTGTAAATTAAATTCACCCTTTGCTAAACTGAAAACACTACAACTACACATTAAATGAAGTTTTACCTTGTGAATTTCATTGTGTTTTGAAAATGTATGGTAATTTCAAATCAGATGATTCCAACATGCTCCAAAAAAGTTGAGACAGGGGCAATTTAAGACTAATAACAATTTGGCAAGTTAAAATAGCAAGGCAATGTGAAACAGGATGTGTTAAAAAGGTGAAGCAATTGTGTCATAGTATATGAGGAGCCTCCAAAAACAGTCTAGTCCTTCAAGAGCAAGGATCATTCAAGACTTGTCAATTTGCCAACAGATGCTTCAGCAAATAATCCAGCACTTTGAGAACAATGTTCCCCAAAGACAAATTGGAAGGATTTTAGGCATTTCACCCTCTACAGTGCACAATATAGTTAAAAGATTCAAGGAATCTGGTCAAATCTCAGTGTGTAAAGGGCAAGGCGAAAACCACTTCTGAATGCATGTGATCTCTGATCCCTAAGATGTCACTGACTTAAAAAAACATCATTCATCTGTAATGGATATCATGAACATGGGCTTGGGATTACTTTAGAAAACCTTTGTTAGTCAACATCATTCGCCACTACATCCACAGATGCAAGTTAAGACTTTACTATGCAAAGCAGAAGCCATACATCAACACTGTCCAGAAGCTTTGCCAACTTCTCTGGGCTCGGTCTCATCTTAGATGGAAAGTAGAACAGTGGAACTGTGTCCACATTTCAAATAGTTTTTGAAAAACACAGCCATCGTGTTCTCCGGGCCAAAGAGGAAAGGGACCATCCAAACTGATATTAGCGTCAGGTCCAAAAGCCAGTGTCTGTATGGGCCAGAAGTGTGTCAGTGCCCATGGCATGGGTAACACGCATATCTGTGAGGGCACCATTAATGCAGACAGATATGTACAAATTCTGGAGCAGCATATACTACCATTCAGCCCCGTCTTTTCCAGGGACGTCCTGGCATTTTCAGCAGGACAACTTCAAACCACATACTGGCTGAATAAGCAGAGAGTGCGGGTGCTAGATTGGCCTTCCTGCAGTCCTGACCATCTCTAATTGAGAATGTGTGGTGCAGCTGAAGTACCACTTTTTAAACTTAACAAACTTCTGTCTTCAGTGCCTAAATGCTTCATAAGTGTTATTATAAGAAATGGTGATGTTTCACAGTGGTAAACACTCGACTGTCCCAACTTTTTTGGAGTGAGTTGCAATCATCTGATTTGAAATTAAATTCACAAGGTAAAACATCATATAATGTGTAGTTGTAGTGCTTTCAACAATAGCAAAGGGTGAATATAACTTACAAATCACTCCTTTTTGATTTCATTAGCATTTTTCATTCTGTCCCAAATTTTGGGGGAATTGGGGTTGTAGTATTACCATGGTAGGCTACAATGCGTCTAATGTTTCTTGCAAAACACTAAACAGCAACATAAGATACCACTGCACTTTCCTGTTGTCTCTATGCAAGGCAAACTATTCCTGATCCATGAGGTCATTGCGTGCAATGTCTAAAGTTTGATTTTTAGGTAATTTTATGTAACATTTAATAGTTTTTCAAATGTAGCAAATTTATGTGTAGATAATGAGAATCCCAGAAACTATCGCCTTTATTTTGAGACAAAATACTACTTGCCATTTTTGGTTATGTTCAAGGCGATTAAATAATAATAATAATAATAATAATAATAATAAACTGTCCAATAAATAAAAAGAATAAAACACATTGTTTTTCTTAAGTGGGGTGAATAGATTAGCTTTTTTTTAAAAATCAAAGTGGGCTAATTTTCATTGACCCAATCACAATGGAGATTAATTTATTTATAAAATACTAGAGATGTTCTGAAATGCCAAATGTGTTTGAAATTAACTGAAAAATGGTTAACAATTTTCTGTTTTGTTTTTGTTTTTTTTAATAAGCATTATCTTTATTTGTTACTCAAAATAAGCATCTTGTTGTCTCAAAAGTAAACTTTGCCAAATACTATTGTCCCTATATTTACACTATAACCCCCTCTGGTGGCTGTTTACCCTAAATCCTTTTAAACCAAGTGTGGGATAAAAGCCCTCCTTGTAACCCTTTGAATAATAATACAATATAATATAATATAATATAATGATAGATAGATAGATATTTTTTCTTCTTGATACACTTTGTGACCAGAAAAAAATAAATAAATAAAACACACACACACACACACACACACACACACACACACGTTTCCTTAAGGTGTTCCTTGATCCCCGTTGTACCCTACATGTCCAAAAAAAATCGTAATACCAAGATATATTTTGTAAGTGAAACCCTGAACAACACTGTGTGTTGGACATGGATTATGGTTACGCAATGTATTTCGTGGCATTCCAATTCGTAAGAATCGCACAGGGACAAAATGTAACTTTTCTTCAAGCAGAAGGATTTGATTGGTTTAAAGCAGATCCCCTTCAGCAGTCTCTATAGAAACAGTGGCAATAATTGTCAGGGATGTATATCAATGCTTGCATAATCAGTGGGAATAAAAAACAATTCTGCTGTGCAGCGCAATTCTTGTACAAAAATACAAAGTTCACTTATAAATAATTAAACTCCATCTAACGTTTCCCATTTCCTTGAGTCGTTAATCGTGACAACTTAAATTGTCCGGTAACGCCACTCAGCAGGTGAAACAACAAATAAAAAAGAACAACAAATAAAAAGGAACAAAGTAAATAAAATGGAACAAGCAAATATATTTGCATAACTCATACGCGTTTTCATTTTAAAGAGACAAAAGTCGCGTACCTTAATCAAAGACGGGTCATTTCTAAAAAGTGTCCGCGAAATTTAATCAAACCTAAAAATAATAATAATCGCAGACCACTGCGAGTGCAAAAACAACAACAACAAAACACGTACACCAAAAGTACATCTAAAACGCCAATATTTAGCTTAAGTAACTGTAATGTATTTTGCTTGCCTTCATTGATGTCCCCTTCCATAGCTCAGACTGTCATGTGAGTGCGATGGCACCTCCATGTGATTTCCTGCAGAAGAAAAAAAGAAAAAAAAGAAAAAGGAATTTCCTTCTTCAAGCTGTAGTGATGTGGAAACACATGGTACACTATGTGACAGAGAGTGTGGGTGGAATTTCAGGTTCAACATGCCCCCCACATACAAAAAGTGTTGCAATTATTTATTTATTTTTATTTTTTTATTTGTGTCATAGGAAATAGTGATCAGTGACATTCTACTATGTTGGATATTAAACGTTTTTATGTCTATTTGTTAATGGGGGATCTGTGGACACAGTAAAGTAGGCTATTTAGATGTTTGGAGTAAAATATATTGTTTTTATTTTGAAGAGACAAGGTAAAGTTAGACCCTTGGGGTAAGATGCCCCAGTAGTGGTGTAAGATGGACCCTTTTCATAATTTGAAATTTTTTGCTATGACAGCAAAATTAGCAAATGTTTCTGTTTATTCCCCTTGATAATATGTTGGATCAATGAATCATCACCAAGTGTATGCTAAAAGCTTATCTATATATGTTACAATTTATAAGTAAATTAACATTGTTCTTAAGGGAGGCATTTTACCCACTCTTACCCTACATCATTATGTGACATTACAGACTGTTTTAGTATGGTGGGAGTGTCTTACCTCTTTCATAATACAACATTCAAATGTTCAATATTTTTTTCTTGTAAATGTTTTTTTAGTATCTAGAATTATTAACTGTTTCTACACTTAACTAAACTAATCAAGATCAAAGATAATACTATGGTTTGACAATTTTACTTGTTTCACCAAAGTTATAAGTGAAGGAAATTGGCCTGCTTCTATGTTAAGAGAATTTTATCTCTGTAATCTCTCATAATTATTTAAGTGAGTAATTATGCTATTGCCAAGGTTTTTAGCCTGCTTATCTCTGTTCTCTTTCCCATTTCTCAGTTCTTCTTTTAATCGAAATACACTACTCTTATGAAGACAAAACAACACATCCTGGACTAAATCCAAAGTTATTTTAGAGAATTGAGAGTAATAGTCATAAAGTTTAATTTGTGAGTTGTATTCCTATGAAGTTTTTAAAATATTATTATTGTTTTTAATATAATTTACAACCAGTATGAGTGAATACATGATAGCAGTTTTTGACAAAGCTGGGGTAAGATCAAAAGGAGAGATTTAGGTCAAAGTTCAATGTTAAAACTGGGTTCATTTTTTGGTTATATGAGAATCTTCCTCTTCTAAGCTTTTTGAATTTCTTTAGTGGCAGCTAGAAGAGTCTCTGCCAGCCATCTTAATTTAATCCTGTAAACCGATATCAGCCAATACAGAATTTAAGTAATATTTACTGTTATGATTTTTAGACATTTAAAATGCACATTCCAATAATAATAATAATTAAAAAATTAAATTTAAAAATAAGATAATCATATTTGTTTTATTTAAATGTAATTGATCGAATGGACAACACATGTCTCAGTTTTAACATATGGTAAATTACACAAATTATTTTGAAAGGGAAAATTACTCTAAAAAGTTATAATGAAATCTCAAGTAAATTTGTTGTGTTGACAAAAAGACAAATAAAGCAAACATGCCATGTATAATTTAAATTGATGCCCATCATTCGTGGGAAGGTGAACACAGTAAAAGCTTGTAAATTAAGTCATGGGAAGGCCCAATCCATAACTCACCTAAGAATAAACACTCAAGGGAGAAAAATGAAAGAATTACACATCTGACTGGCTCCCCCAGCTGAGCCTGGATTCTCCCAAGTCCCCCCCCCTCCATTAACTAACATCTTTAGGAGTTTTGTGTTCCTTGCCACAGCTGCCTTTGGCTTGCTCACTGGGGGCCTAAAACACATGAATTTCAATCGCATTGTTCATTTAAACCACACAATGAGGACTTTAAGGCATTATAGACATTACAGCATCATTTTCTGTAAAGCTGCTTTGAAATAATATGTGTTGTGAAAAGTGCTATCAAAATAAAAATGACTTGATTTGTTACTTAAAATCTAACCAGTAACTGTGGTATTTGGTTGTTAAATTACAAAGTCCATCTGGAAATAATGACTGTGCATTTCAACTGTGTAGTGTTCAGGGTCGTTTCTAAGCGGTATTAGCGACTGCTTAGGGCCCCGAGCCACCAGGAGGCCCCACAAAGCAAGGTTTTTTTTTTTTTTTTTTTTTTCTTGTATTGTTATTATAAAACATAAAAGCTGTGAGTAAGACTCAGACAGATGTTATGGCTAAATTATACCGTTTTAGGGAGCCCCCTTGTGGCCCAAGAGGGAAGGGAGAATGTAACTGCAAGGAGAGAGTTGTAGCTAGATGTGACTGGCACCTGCACGTGTGAAGGGTTTCTTTGGGTTCTCCTCATTTCTTAAATTGTGCATCCTCGTTTCCTTTCCTTTCCTCGTTTTCTTGCTCCATCCTCTTAGGAAAAGAGGAAAGGAAAGGAAAAAAGGACAAAGGAATGGAACAAAACAGATTTGTAATATGAAATGTCCTGCTCACACAAGTGTGAATTCTGAGCGTATTTTTGCGCAGCTGCAGTACCTTGGCGTGCTTGCCATTATGTTATTGAAATTTAATTTATTAATATATTCATAATATATCCAAATTATTCAAGATGCACTGTTGAAGTATGTGACAATTATGGCTTATTTAAAATGCAAAGGTGAAACTTGAATTAAAACTATCAAAGTAGGATTTTGCTTAGGGCCCCCATATGCTCAGAAACGACCCTGGAACTAAGTGATTTACAAAGGTGACTCTCTCAGACTGTCCACAGCACTTAATAATATAAAAACGTTCTCCTGTGTCAACTCCATTTGTCAGATCTAAAATCTTTTTCACTCAATATTAGCCTAGTAAAAGAGTACTTAACATGGTTTAAATTATCATTTAATTCTCTCATATTACAAAGACTATTTGTCAATACTTGCCTCGATGATTATTAGCTAATCTTTAATTCAGTAAACACACCCCAGTAGTAAACTGCCTTTAGTTTCTCAATCCTTTAAATCAGGCATGCATCTTAATACTATAGCCTATTTGGATATTGTATCATTATGTGAATTTTATTTTCCATTCAGTATAAACAGTGGAAAACATCGAACTTCAATGCTATCTGATTTGTTGAGTATTCTGTGTGTAGTATTAGGTGTAACCACTAGAGATCAGCATTCTCAACAGTTGGCTGATGTCGTGATAAGCTTCCACTATCTCAACGTGAGTTTGTTGCGGTGGGCATCGGTCTCGTTGCTCGGTTATTTTTCACTCACAGTGGATTACAGCTCATCTCATCGAGTTTTGTCTGCAGGGAGGAGTGGCGTGGCGTCCACTAACCCAAGCACCGACATTTCGAATTCATAAATCCCTTCCCCGGTCATTTAGGACTAATAAGGACAAAGGAACGGAGGATTTCCACCGTGGGAATGACGAAACCGCAGAGCCATCGCTTTGCAGCAATCTCGGTCAATGACTGATATCAAACATAGGAAATACATCTGAAAAAGGACTGGTATTGAGAGCCGCCTAGAAACTGGGTCTCGGATCTCTGAAGGATTCTCAGGATTGTGGCGTCCATTCATGTAGTTTTGATGTATCCAAACAATAGGCAGTTTGGAGAGGAGGGGAAGTAGGAGCTATCTGGGTTGAAATACACGCTTCTCTTGTGTTCACCTGCCACCCAGCAGTGCATAGGAAAGCTGAAGTCCTGTTTAATACTACTAGACTTGAGATCTGAGCAATTCAAATATCCATTTTGATTAAAGCCGGTTATTCTCTAGGGACTACAGTCACTTTAAACATCATCACGTCACTTTTAAAAGGGTCCATGTATATCACGATGGACGAAGCACGCTAAATATTTTTGTTTTACGAATGCAGGGAAAAGCATCGTGTCAGTTTGTAATTTAATGACATTGTTAAAATCCGGACGCAAGTGTTGAACTTCCTGATTTTGGTTCCTCTCGGCTGTTCTGGTGTGGTGTTATCATAAAGATTATGGCAGCCGTTGTGAACTACTCTCCACCGTGGTGGGTTAACCTGCTGCATAGACTGCCTCACTTTAATCTGCAATTTGAACAAACCAGTAGTGATTTTCGCCCAGAGGACTCCTCATATCAGCAGGTAAGTTTCTGCATTACCGTAACACTCCTATGGCTGGATACAGCCGCACATGTTGACCTAATGCTTCAGTCATATGCATATTGTGTTGGAGTTATGTTGAAAAGTTACAGGATATGGATTATGTTTTTCATACTGAAAATGAAGCCTACGTTTAGGACCATTAAGTTTTTTTTTTTTTTTTTTTTGTGTTTATTTATTTTTACTTTTACCCGTTCTCATTACCGTATGGCGTCTTGACGTTTTATTTGTTCTATTCCCTTTGTTTTTAATGATGTTTCTCATTTCTCATTACAACACAGTCTTTTTTACGCTATTACACTAAAAAGATGCCGTTGCACAATAAATTGTTAAATTAAAATCAGAAAAAAATGAAAGGTGGTACCAAGGGTTTAGGCTACTTTTTCATTTTACATTTACTATTCCCATTGTTTTCAATTATGTTTCTCGTTTTGCAACAGTCAGTTATTATTATTATTATTATTTTGACTGTATTACAGTAAAAAAAAAAAATGCTGTTGTACAATAAATTGTTAAATTAAAATCAGCAAAAAATGAAAGGCTGTGCCAAGGGAGTACTTTTTAGTTTTACTATTCCCATTGTTTTGAATTGTTTATCATTACCGTAACACAGTTGTGTTTACTGTATTACAGTAGTAAAAAACATATTCTACATGTAAAATATAGCAATTTCTATGTATTTTGTTTTTCGAGTAAAATAAGAACAGGACATTTTTTTTGACAGGCTTCGTGAAAATCACCTATACTGTTCTATTTACCAATGTGGTAAATATTTTGGTATAAAGCCTATTTCTATGCATACATATTCAATTATTTGTAAACCCAAGGATTGGTACTATATGCTACCATTTTGAAATACATTGCGCAATACATTATTGCATGATTGTTGCATTGCATTTCAGAACTGTCCTGCACTCAGGGAAGGTAGCTTGTCTTTTAAAGTGATTACAGAAATCTTTTTCTCTTACATTTCTATGCCCATTTCTTTGTATCATAAAAATGGTCTAATCATTTCATGGGACAATAAGCGCAATCAACCTTTATGATTGCTTCATAATTGCTTTTGCTAAACCTCACATCTCCTCTGTTTTGAACACGCCCAGACGTGGCTGGTGAAGTTAGGTTTCCAAGCACCCTTTGAACTACTAGGCTGCAGTCTTTCATCATAGAGAGACAACAGATGGCCCACAGACAAGCCAGGAGGGCCATAAGCCTGGTGACAATTCTTCTAATCAAAGCTCCTTAAATCACGTTTAGCCTTCATTGGAGGCCTTACATGTCACTGAATTCATGCAGTGTTGGGTTAAACTAAAACTCAGCAAAAAAAGAAACGTCCCTTTTTCAGGACACTGTATTTTAAAGATAATTTTGTAAAAATACAAATAACTTAACAGATCTTTATTTTAAATGATTTAAACAATGTTTTCCATGCTTGTTCAATGAACCATAAACAATTAATGAACATGCACCTTAAGCAATTAAGGTCACAGTTATAAAAACTTTGGACACTAAAGAGACCTTTCTACTGACTCTGAAAAACACCAAAAGAAAGATGCCCAGGGTCCCTGCTCATCTGCGTGAATGTGCCTTATGCATGCTGCATGGAGGCATGAGGACTGCAGATGTGGCCAGGACAATACATTGCAATGTCTGTACAGTGAGATGCCTAAGACAGCACTACGGGGAGAAAGGAAGGACAGCTGATCATCCTCGCAGTGGCAGACCGCGTGTAACAACACCTGCACAGGATCGGCACATCCGAATATCACACCTGCGGGACAGGTACAGGATGGCAACAACAACTGCCCGAGTTACACCAGGAACGCACAATCCCTCCATTAGTGCTCAGACTGTCCGCAATAGGCTGAGAGAGGCTGAACTGAGGGCTTGTAGGCCTGTTGTAAGGCAGGTCCTTACCAGACATCACCGGCAACAACCTCGCCTATGGGCACAAACCCACCTTCACTGGACCAGACAGGATTGGCAAAAAGTGCTCTTCACTGTTGAGTCGTGGTTTTGTCTCATCAGGGGTGATGGTCGGACTTGCATTTATCATCGAAGGAATGAGTGTTACACCAAGGCCTGTACTGTGGAGCGGGATCGATTTGGAGGTGGAGGGTCCGTCATGGTCTGGGGCAGTGTGTCACAGCATCATCGGACTGAGCTTGTTGTCATTGCAGGCAGGCTTAACGCTGTGCGTTACAGGGAATACATCCTCCTCCCTCATGTGGTACCCTTTCTGCAGGCTCATCCTGACATGACCTTCCAGCATGACAGTGCTACCAGCCATCCTGCTCGTTCTGTGCGTGGTTTCCTGCAAGACAGGAAAGTCAGTGTTCTGTCATGGCCAGTGAAGAGCCCGGATCTCAATCCCATTGAGCACGTCTGAGACCTGTTGTATCGGAGGGTGAGGGCTAGGGCCATTCCCCCAAGAAATGTCCGGGAACTTGCAAGTGCCTTGGTGGAAGAGTGGGGTAACATATCACAGCAAGAACTGGCAAATCTGGTGCAGTCCATGAGGAGGAGACGCACTGCAGTACTTAATGCAGCTGGTGGCCAGACCATATACTGACTGTCACTTTTGATTTTGCCCCACCTTTGTTCAGGGACACATTATTCCATTTCTGTTTGTCACATGTCTGTGAAACTTGTTCAGTTTATGTCTTAGTTGTTGAATCTTTTTATGTTCATACAAATATTTACACATGTTAAATTTGCTGAAAATAAAAGCAGTTGAAAGTGAGAGGACGTTTCTTTTTGGGCTGAGTTTAGTAGGTAACTTTGTATAGAGTGCTCATGAAATGAGACAGGAATTAATCGTACCTTTCCATCTACTTCAACCCAAGCAAATGCAGCCTGAATGTTTTGAATGACAAGTTATGTCATCAGAATGAAACTTAAAAAGTCAGATGGTACAATACAGAATGAGGCACATACTAATCATGTTATGTTTAAGGGGATATTTCAAGGTGTTTTCACTGTGGTCTTTGTTCAGTTACAGTAGTGAGCTGATTTTCTGTAAATGGTTTGTTTCATATGAGGTGCTTTATGTGACATTTCTTGATTAAAGGAGGAGCTGATAACTTGTTTCCTTATGCTTTAAGCATTCAAACAAGTGACAGTTAGTTTGGTTGGTCCTAATGACTTCTAAAAGTAATATAATCATTTTAATTACGTTTTTGTAAAGTTCTGCCTACGCATTAAGAATAGTTCCCCTAGTTATGCAATATTAGATCATAGTAACAGGATCTGACTTGTACATTTAATGTAGATTTTGGACCTGCTGTTGATACTCATCGTGTTGGTTCTGACTATAAATACTTTATGGATATAATGAATCTTATTCAGACATATTAGACATTTGCTTCTTCAGTTGTAAGTCTAGTTTCTACCTTATAGGCCTAATATGGGTTTACAAACTCCACTTAGAAATGAAATGACAACAGTAACAAAGAGAGGAACATTTTGGTGTTCAACTGTCCTGCTTTAGTCAGTGCAGACTTTGTTTGTTCAACCTTTTAAAGTTCACATGAGGGTGAGAATCACTTCCCATTTCAATTTGAAGTGTAGTGGAACTAGAACCAAGGCCA
Organism: Myxocyprinus asiaticus; assembly: GCF_019703515.2. NCBI lineage: Eukaryota > Metazoa > Chordata > Actinopteri > Cypriniformes > Catostomidae > Myxocyprinus > Myxocyprinus asiaticus. Next base: position 19,958,012 of record NC_059356.1, read on the forward strand.
GAATTAGTGCATTCATTTCTCTGCTGTAGCTGTCAGTTGACGACCAACTTAACGCTCAGCGTTGTGATTAAAAAATCATATTAATGACTTCTTGCATAGTCCTAATTATGATTACCACCTGGAAGAGAGGACGTTTATACAGGGTTTACTTGGTTGGTGTTGCTAGTTTAAATAAACTCAACCAAAGAGATGCTAAAAGCTGCTCAGGAAAGCGGCTGAGACCGTGAGCAGAGGTGAATCTTAAGAATTCAGTTATTCTTGCTCAAAGCATTTAGCTAACACATTGTCAGATAGATAGCCCATCTGCAGATTTTACTTTATAATTAATTCATGAACATTGCCCTTTGCAGCTCAGAGTTGTCATACATTCTTCACTTTTACCAATTAAATAATTTAAATATGACATTTATGTTAATGTAGAGGAAAATCAATATAATTCTGCTTTCAATATTTCAGCCATAAACTGGATTAGCCTCAGCTTGATTTTGCATATTTATTCATCCCTAAATGCATAAGTAATTTGAAAAATGTCTTTGTAGAGCTGGAGTGAGTAATTTCTGCGCCACTGCCAGCCCAAACACTATTACAAAAACAATGCTTCCAAATATAAGGTTTCTCAAACACTCCACATATCTTCCATTGTTTGAGCAAAACAGATCGTGCTGCGCCAAACTCATGCCATGGGTTGAGCCAGAAGTTGGCCTGTTCAAACAAATAAAGCAATGTTGAAAGCACAACTGAGGCAAAATATTGATAGGATTTCAGGGAAATAAACATGTCACTTATAGTTGTTAACACATTAAGCTGGAATAGAAGTATTTTAACATTGGAAAAATTACACACATCAGCTTTAAGCCTCTATTACAGATTGTCAATATGGTATCACACATTTATGAACTTTCTTGCGTCTGGGTCAACCATTAATGTCATCGACTGACCATACATACACCTTTGAAAACGCCAGAGAAAACAAGGACCAAGATGCACACGCAGCTTGTATGAGCTGTTTGTTCTAGGTAGCATTTGTCTTTCAGTCAGTCTGCACAAAGTGTATGATAACAGACAGCACAACTGAGGACGGGGGAGAGGGAAAACCTGCTCTCCATTGATTGGCGCATGTTCACAGGATTGGAATTAACTAGAGATATCATGTCGTTTTTCCACTAGTTAGAGGTTAAGATCACTCCTGATGTCCCAGTTGGGGGTGGTTTGCTTGATGCGCTTATCTGTGAACTTTGTCCTACTTGTAATTTTAGCTAAAATTATAACTTTAAATGGACTATTTCCAACCAAAAGAACAAAAGCAGCCTTTTTTTTTTTTTTTTTCCATAGTAACATTTATTGTTACAACTGCCTAAATATTCAGTTCTTGATGACTTCTAGGCTTGTAGTGAGGGCTGAGATGACAGGTTATTAATGTTGCTCAGTAGAGTGTGTCAAGGAATGTGAAGCTGCAAAAGCTAATGCATGTGCTGAAGTGACTTTGGGAAATAAGTTCAAGATACCTTTTAAACAAGAGTTTTCTGACACTGTTGGTGTTACAATAATGCATGTTGTGACTATTCCAAATAAAAATGATGGCAAGATCATTTTACATATCCATGTTTGTTAGATTTTGGTAATATCTCAGTCTGTAACATTAAAGGCAAAGTGTAATTTCTGCGCCACTAGCGGCACCAAACGAAATTGTAATTTCTTTGTTTGAGTGACCTAACTAGGCACAACATAACAACATTAGCACAACCAATGGCTTGAGTTTGTGGCAGAACTACCTGTTTGAACTACAATGGCTGGGAGGTTTGTCAAAAAAAAAAAAATGGAAAAAAGATGTTTAACAATTCTTTGGAAACAGTCATTACATCCCTCTATGAACATGTTGGAGGAAGAATCGCCATTGGCTAGTCAAATTTTTTTGTACTCGCCAGACTTTTGACAACATGTAAGGATAATTCAACTGAAAAAGATATGAAGAAAACTGAGAAGGGGGCATTTTCACACATTTTCATATTTAACTTTGGAACATTTGAATCACATTTTAGCTTGTGTACAAATTTCACATTTTATCAATTTGTATGATGTCATGAAATTGCATTAATAATGATACAAGCTGTTGTCACTTTGAAATTTCATACTAGTTTTTAACAAAATATTCACAATAGAATTGGAAGCAGAATAATACACATACAAATTATTTAATAATGGTATATAAAATGATCATTTAAGTGCTACTATATCAAAACTACTATGCAAAAACAAAAAACAAAAAAACCTTTTACCAAACCCTTGCATAGATGCAGCATGAGTGTATTTGTAGAATTCTTTAATATTTACAGTGTTTTCTGAAGTTAAAATATTTCACAATGTATGATTGTGCCTTTTAAATATGTATTTACACATTTATTGAACTTACTACATTTTGTAACATGTTTATATGCTCTTGTGTGATTTACATTGAGTTTACATTGATATGTATAACAAGCAATAAATTGGTACTGTCTCTTTAAGAGAACCGCGAGCAAATGATTATGGTTGAATGAGCGCATCGCGCACACGGTTGTTTTTCCCTCATCTGTGCCATGTATGATAAGAATTAATGTTTCTTTTTTATCTTTTTGATCACCAACTGACTGTAAATAACTGAAAGGGTTTTAAAGGAGACAGTAAATGAAAATGGTGTGCCTGGATTTTGTCTTTGGACACACAATACACAGAACGAAGCAAAAGGAAACTTTTACTTGTATAATGTATATTGACGTAGATATACAAATATTTATTGTACAAGTTCTCAAATTCAAATCTACAAGCTCTCGAGTTTTACAGCGCTTTTACCTTCTTACAGACGTCCAACAGGCATGTTACTGGTTTGTATTCATACTTTAAAATGGAGAATGTTGTGAAAACAGTCTGTGGAAAAGTTTAACTGTAGTCAGAGTTGACATTGTTAAATGCAATGTCAGTGTCATTTCATGACTCAACTAAAGTAATGGTGACAGCATGATCATGACAGATCCGGTCCCACTGCAGCCAAAAATGGTAAATTTCCTTCAGAGTGCGCGCTAACGAAACACAACACGCAGTAAAAGACGAGGCTGAATCCAGCTTCTTAATCGGCAGCTTCTTGTTCAGTAAAAGGATTGCAGTGCTTAAGTTCTTCTTCGCCACTACACAACTCAATCTCTGGTGAGTAAAATCTGAATGTTTTCTTGCCAGTGGTAAGTAACAGACATGTTTTAGTCACATAGTGCGAAATTTGGTCGCATATGCGAGCGATTTACTTGTAATGTAGAGAGCTGCATTATCTTTGGAATTCTGTTTGATGCTGCCATTGGCTGAAAGCTGTCTACCAGTTTTCAGATTGGTTAACATAACAGACAGCTCATTAAACTTTGGGGACACCATCAAGTCTGTGAACTCCATGCAGGTGCACAACATCAGTGCCTAATATTCTAGTTTAACCTCACCTTTTCCCATCCCAAACCCTTGTCTTGGACTATTAATGGGTATTGTATTCAGAAAAGCATGTCACATGTTTAACTAAGGCCAGGGCTGTGGGAGTTTGAGCAGTGCTTCTCACAAAGATGTTGTGGATGAAAGCCAAGTGTTGAAAGGAGGTTCAGTCAGCAGGATGATGGATGAGACTGGAATTCCGGGTTTGTTTGGGTGAGGACAGCCATGCCAGTGAACAAGGTGGTCACACAAGGCCAGTTTGAGCATTGCCATTGGGTATACTACCAAAAGCTGATTAGCTTATGTAGTTTTGGGAAAACATCTACTCAAGTTATAGGGTCAGTAAGGCGAAATTTTATTTCCTGAGTTGAGAATAGATAAACCATAAGCAAACATGCTAATCCAGAACAGACTTGGTGTTTACTGTAATTGATAATGACTTGAAACATGTTGTGGCATTCTCATATTCAGTCAAAAGAAAAAAGGAAAAGCTGCTTTATTAAATCATCCCTAGTCATGAGTTTATTCTCTGGTTGCAAAGGCCAAAGTTCCATCTAACCAGGTTTTGCTGGAGTCTTGAATTAAATTGAAACAAACAGCACCATCATAGGAACATTTGTAAGAGTAATTCTCTAGATCTGTAAATAAGGCCTAATTTTGCCAAACGCTTTTCAGTAGCTCTATTTGAAGGATGGACTATTAGAAAGTAGTTCATCATTCTAATCAAAGGTTTTCCAGAAATCAGTATCAACCACCAAATTCCACTCAAAGCCTGCAAGAGATTGAGTCTGTATTGGGTTAACTCGGACCCAAATAAGATTGTCATGACAGCTGGATCTGACAATCATTCTACATCCAACCAGATTTTTTAAATTTAAACATTCCTACTTCATTCATGGTCTTTAAGACCCCATGACATGGTTTGACAAGCATGGTTTTCTAGTTTCCAATATCCTTTTGGTTGAGTCACAGGGCAGCAAAATCACACTTGACATATTCTATGGATGAAGGCATTGAAGGCACTTTATAAATGTACAAGTTCAAGCCACTTCCTTTGCAACCAATTGATGTTTGGAAAATTTTCTTTTGAGCTTTAGGGCTGCTGAAGACCATAATTTTCTGAAGACCATAATTTTCCACTTGCTGTTACCATTTTGAGGCATATTGTACTGATAGTTTAGGGCACGAGGATGTACTCATTCTAGAGCGCATTTAAATGGACAGAATTTTGCATACTCGTAAGTCATCAATATTTATGGTTAGTAGAGATTCATTTTTAATGCTAAAAGTCAATTTTGTCAACTTTTGTATCAGCATATAGATGGTTTCAAAGTGAACAGACATCGACTTTAACCTCAAAACTCCATAAGCACTGCAATATTCTCATGCCTCACTGGTTAAAGTTCCTTTCTGCTAGTGGTGGGAATGTGGGGTTGAGCTCTGCGTGAAGTGAAAATTTGTAAAACAAAAACCCTACATGCTTTCCCACTCCCATGCACACTCCAGAGTCTGACTATGGGGGAGGTTGGAGAAATTCGTGACTGGCCTCTTCATGTCGTGGGGGGAGTGCTGGAAACATTTTCTAATTTTTGTTAATTCTAGCCTTGGTGTTTGAATTATTTTAGTAATTCCTGAGCGTCATTCACAGGGACGTCGTTTGGAGCACAGGAAGCGAGAGCAAGTAATGCTGCTAATCTGTTTTGTCAATGTGTTTGCATGGTGTGATACAGACTGACGAGGCTTTCCTGTCATCAAGCCAGGCAGGAAACACAAGCTGCCTCTCACTGTGACACACTGCCAATAAATTCATCATGTGATAGTCTGGTTATGAAGTATTTGTGATGTAGTAATTTGTGTAATGCTGTAAGTGCAACCCTTTTATGAAATATTAATGTCTCTGTTTTTTATTAGACTCTGTAAAATCAAATCCTGTTTGATCTGCTGATTCATTACTTTTATAGTTTACCTTTACAGTTAGGTGTTAACAACTTACTTCCTGTTGGGGGTGGGATATTGCCTTTCAATGTTCCTTCAAAGGTTAAAATGCTTTTAACGTCCTCTGCAAAAGTGTAAGGGCTCAGATTGCTTCTGGTTTCCCAGAGAAATCTTTGACCTAGATTTAGCCCCAATTGCTGCTCTAACTGCAAATGAAAATAACCTTACTTTTTTCTATGACAATGTGGAATATATGGCTCCCAGAGGAAATTTTAATTAATGGAAAGGGATGCACTGGGATAAAGGATCAACCTGTATATTTTGGGCTTGGAGAATAACTTTTTTTTTTTTTTTTTTTTTTTAAGTTTAAAGATTAGCTTTGAAAATGGAATAACCTGGTTAGCTTTGCTTTTAGGGATCAGTTCGAACCTAGTTATCAGCCCAAATTTGTTATCATTAACACTGCAATTTATTGATCCAAAGCAACCAGAAATCATTCAATTGAGGGGACAAGAGCGACAGAGGCAAATGCAAATATGCAGAGATCCAAGGCTTCGACTGACAATTGGAGTGCAGTCAGTGACACTCTAAAGAATAGCTGTAATTGTGAGTGCCCTTAACAGTCACTTGTAAACCATGAAAGTTACAAAGAATATCTGAAATCAACAAAATCATCTCAAACCTTTAGCCTGACTTGTTTGATTTGCAATGGGACATTTCTTGTCATTGTCAATTCTAATGTAATTTTCTAATTCAAATGACATTCATTCAAAAAATTCTGGGTGCTCTATCCTTGACTGCTATTGTATGTTGTTTAGGAGTATGTTTCTATGAGAGTTCTCTTGTGCTGTAGTCCTTTCCAGACACGGCCAGACTGAATGAAACAGTCTTTCTGTTTGACTGCTGTGACACCGTACTTGAAAGAACCTCAGCCAGAGTCCCACAGGAGAATCAAGCCCTTTCACAGACAGCTCTGAATTGAAGCTCAGTCAGACAAACGATTCAGAGCCACTTAACTAAGCCGGATTCTCTTTTACTGATTTTCTGAATTGTGTCTCAAGAGATGATTGTGTTATAGTGTTTCCATTCCACAGCCAGAGGAAGTTTGTGGGAGACCAAAAGATTTAAAATGTACCCGATCACTAGTATAACTTTACACATTCCAATCTCTACATACTCTGAAATTTTACATCAACTGTTTGAAGAGAAATTGCTAAGTAAGTTAAAGTCAATGGGCACCTCGGGTTTGGCTCGAGCTCGAGCCCTCCATTATGGACAGCAAGCCAACTATTTTTCCATTCAAAGATTACATGAACATGCAAACTTGTAAATTTTATATTGTTTTTCCAGCTGAAGTGCTTTGCAATGGGTGAATAGGAAAAACGCAGTTTGTGTTTGATTTTCTCTAAAAAATGAATGCCCTCTAATGTGACTGGTTGGACAGTTTCTTCGTTTGATATGAGCTCTGTAAGTTAGGTTTCATAATTCAGCATAGTTATCGATAAATCATGTTCAGTTATTAACACATGTTATTTGTTAATGCTGTTAAACCTATAAATAAACATATCGTGGTTATGTACACAATTTGGCAGAAAAAATACAGTAATTCCCTGCACACTGTCGTGGCTTGCAGATCTTTATAAGCTTACAGCATTTCAGTCAAATACCTTCTTCAGGCATTCTGTTTATTTCTCTGAAGATTCTTGCAGTTGATATGAAAGGATATCACTGTTACTATAATTTACATGACAATTTTCACCAATGATGCTGGTGATGTGTTTGACTGAACCAGAAGGGTTAATGGTGGTGGACATCCTCCTGCTGGCATGAACTGACATTTTTTTACACTAAAGTTTCATTCTATTCGAAGCGTCAGACTATTTGATTCACAAAAGAACTTCAGATGGCAGCCAAAAAAAAAAAAAAAGAATTTGTGATTTGAATGTACTTGAATGCACATTTTAAACCGCTTTAATTACTGTTCCACATATTCCTATTCGGATGTGCTAGTAAGTCTGGTGCCATCCTTTATAGGGCATTTTCATGGGCGTGGATTATGATAATTGTGAAATGAACCTGTACGTGTGCCCCATTTACGAATGTTACACACTAACATACACACTTTTAACTAACAAATCTGGTGGGTATGAAGCATTACTGAATCTGGAGGAAAGTTTTCAGGAAGGTCCATTTTACATGCAAAATACTCTGAATTTACTCATATTAATGATAGTTTCATGAATGAGGCCCAATGAATCCAGATTATTCTAAATGAAGGAGCGTGTGCATTAATTACTGTGAGTAATTAACGCAGGCAAACCATCTCCATATAATGGCTTTCAGCACCACCGCACCTGTACAGTTGTAATATTTAGACAAATATTTAGCAGAAAACCATCACACAGTAAGTCAGAGCTGTACAGCAAAACAATAAGAATGATTTTGTAATATGTACCACTGTAGATGTTGGATGTACTGAAGGCGTTCTTGAAGTGCTGTTTGTGCAGGAGCATTTGGTGCCTCATCACCCACAGATTCAGGCTGTGCTTGTGGTCCGTAAGGCAGTGCTCATAGTGGAAATAAATAATTTGTTCGCCTCTTGCCTGCCTTGGTTGTGGTAGCCATTTATCAAGCTCTCTTTCCAGAATTGAACCCTGATTCCCTGTAACCCATGGTCACCATGGTAGGCGCCTAAAGTACCATCGAAAGTTGATAGGGCAGACATTAGAAGTAGTTTTCATCGATCAGCCATAGTTAGACTCAAAGTGGACCGGTTTGGTTTTGGGTCTGATAAATGCACGCATTCCGCTTGTCCACAACGTGGTTCTCTGGGGTGTCGTTCACAGTGTTAAATCAGCACGACTTATCCCTAGCTCGAGCTATAATGCACATATTTTTTTACTCTGAAAAAAGAATATATAGTGCCTTGCAAAAGTATTCAGATCACTGACCAATTATGTGTGGGGGTTGAATACTTATGCAAGCAAGATATTTCAGTTTATTTTTCATAAAAATATTTCCCAAAAAAAAAAAAAAAAAAAGTCACCTTTTAAATCATTGATTTTGAGTTTCAGTGTTTCCCACACCTGTGGCTTTTTAAATTGCAATTAGTGTCTGTGTATAAATAGTCAATGAGTTTGTTAGCTCTCACATGGATGCACTGAGCAGGCTAGATACTGAGCCATGGGGAGCAGAAAAGAACTGTCAAAAGACCTGTGTAACAAGGTAATGGAACATTATAAAGATGGAAAATGATATAAAAATATATCCAAAGCCTTGAAAATGCCAGTCAGTACTGTTCAATCACTTATTAAGAAGTGGAAAATTCGGGGATCTCTTGATACCAAGCCAAGGTCAGGTAGACCAAGAAAGATTTCAGCCACAACTGCCAGAAGAATTGTTCGGGATACAAAGAAAAACCCACAGGTAACCTCAGGAGAAATACAGGCTGCTCTAGAAAAAGACGGTGTGGTTGTTTCAAGGAGCACAATACGACGATACTTGAACAAAAATGAGCTGAATGGCCGAGTTGCCAGAAAGAAATGCCACAAAAAGCCTGGTTACAATATGCCCGACAACACCTTGACACGCCTCACAGCTTCTGGCACACTGTAATTTGGAGTGACGAGACCAAAATAGAGCTTTATGGTCACAACCATAAGCGCTATGTTTGGAAAGGGGTCAACAAGTATTGTGCTCCTTGAAACAACTTCAGCAAGTTTCTCCCATCTCCACACATGATCTCTGGAGCTCAACCAGAGTGACCATCGGGTTCTTGGTCACCTCTCTTACCAATGCCCTTCTCCCCCGATTACTCATTTTGGCCAGGCGGCCAGCTCTAGGAAGAGTCCTGGTTGTTACAGACTTCTTCAATTTAAGAATTATGGAGGCCACTGTGCTCTTGGGAACCTTCAATGCATCCGAAAAAATTCTGTAGCCTTCCCCAGATCTGTGCCTCGACACAATCCTGTCTCTGAGCTCTGCAGGCAGTTTCTTCAACCTCATGGCTTGGTTTGTGCTCTGATATGCATTTTCAGCTGTGAGACCTTATATAGACAGGTGTGTGCCTTTCCAAATCATGTCCAATCAGTTGAATTTGCTACAGGTGGACTCCAATCAAAGTGTAGAAATACCTCAAAGATGATCCAGAGAAATGGGAGGCACCTGAGCTAAATTTCAAGTGTCATGGCAAAGGGTCTGAATACTTATGTCAATGTGATATTTCAGTTTTTTCTTTTTAATAAATTTGTAAAGTTATCAAAAATATGTTTTTTTTACTTTGTCATTATGGGGTTTGGAGTGTAGATTCATGTGGGAAAAAATAATTTAAAGCATTTTAGCATAAGGCTGCAACATAAAATGTGAAAAAAGGGGTCTGAATACTTTGTGAATGCACTGTATACAGTATATGTGTGTGTGTGTGTGTTCAGAACTTCTTAACCTACTTCAAAGAATTCTCATCAAAAAATCCTCCACGTGCAGCAATCGCAGCTTTGCAGATCCTTGGCATTCTAGCTGTCAGTTTGTCCAGATACTCAGGTGACGTTTCACTCCACACTTCCTGTAGCACTTGCCATAGATGTGGCTGTCTTGTCGGGCACTTCTCACGCACCTTACAGTCTAGCTGATCCCACAAAAGCTCAATGGGGTTAAGATTCATAACACTCTTTTCCAATTATCTGTTGTCCAATGTCTGTGTTTCTTTGCCCACTCTAACCTTTTTCTTTTTGTTTTTCTGTTTCAAAAGTGGCTTTTTCTTTGCAATTCTTCCCATAAGGCCTGCACCCGAGTCTTCTCTTTACTATTGTACATGAAACTGGTGTTGAGTGGGTAGAATTCAATGAAGCTGTCAGCTGAGGACATGTGAGGCATCTATTTCTCAAACTAGAGACTCTGATGTACTTAGCTTCTTGTTTAGTTGTACATCTAGCCTTCCACATCTCTTTCTGTCCTTGTTAAAGCTGGTTTTCTTTTGTCTTTGAAGACTGTAGTGTACACCTTTGTATGAAATCTTCAGTTTTTTGGCAATTTCAAGCATTGTATAGCCTTCATTCCTCAAAACAATGATTGACTGTTGAGTTTCTAGACAAAGCTGTTTCTTGTTTGCCATTTTTGACCTAATATTGACCTTAAGACATGTCAGTCTATTGGATACCGTGGCAACACAGAAACAAACACAAAGACAATGTTAAACTTAATTTAACGAACCAAATAGCTTTCAACAGTGTTTGATATAATGGCAAGTGCTTTTCTAGTACCAAATTAGCAATTTAGCATGATTACTCAAGGATAAGGTGTTGGAGTGATGGCTGCTAGAAATGAGGCCTGTCTAGATTTGATCAAAAATGATTTTTTTTTTTTTTTTTTTGTAATAGTGGTGGTGCTGTTTTTTACATCAGTAATGTCCTGACTATACTTTGTGATCAGTTGAATGCCACTTTGGTGAATTAAAGTACTAATTTCCTTCTGAAACAGCACAATCTGTACATTATTCCAAACTTTTGGCGGCCAGTGTATATACACTGCCGTTCAAAAGTTTGGGGACACTTGACTGAAAAGTTTCTCATGATCTTAAAAATCTTTTGATCTGAAGGCGCATGCTTAAATGTTTGAAATTAGTTTTGTTGACAAAAATATAATTGTGCCAACAAATTAATTTATTTCAATACAAAACAAAAGTGTAAAAAAAAAAAAAAAAAAGATTTTGAAATGGTTGACTTGGACCGAATAATAAAGAAAAGCAGCCAATAAGTGCCCAACATAGATTGGAACTCCTACAGTACTGTTTAAAAAGCATCCCAGAATGATACCTCAAGAAGTTGGTTGAGAAAATGCCAAGAGTACATTTCTGCAAATTCTAGGCAAAGGGTGGCTACTTTGAAGATGCTAAAATATTACATAGTTTTGATTTATTTTTGATTTATTTGGCCACAACATAATTTCCTGTTCCATTTCTGTTATTCTGTTGATTTGATGACTTTACTATTATTCTAAAATGATAAAAAAAAAATAAAAAAAAAAATAGAATAAAGAATGTGTAAATGACTCCAAACATTTGAATGGCAGTGTGTGTGTGTGTGTGTGTGTGTGTGTGTGTGTGTGTGTGTGTGTATATACAGGTGCATCTCAATAAATTAGAATGTCGTGGAAAAGTTCATTTATTTCAGTAATTCAACTCAAATTGTGAAACTTGTGTATTAAATAAATTCAATGCACACAGACTGAAGTAGTTTAAGTCTTTGGTCCTTTTAATTGTGATGATTTTGGCTCACATTTAACAAAAACCCACCAATTCACTATCTCAAAAAATTAGAATACATCATAAGACCAATAAAAAAAAAACATTTATAGTGAATTGTTGGCCTTCTGGAAATTATGTTCATTTACTGTATATGTACTCAATACTTGGTAGGGGCTCCTTTTGCTTTAATTACTGCCTCAATTCGGCGTGGCATGGAGGTGATCAGTTTGTGGCACTGCTGAGGTGGTATGGAAGCCCATGTTTCTTTGACAGTGGCCTTCAGCTCATCTGCATTTTTTGGTCTCTTGTTTCTCATTTTCCTCTTGACAATACCCCATAGATTCTCTATGGGGTTCAGGTCTGGTGAGTTTGCTGGCCAGTCAAGCACACCAACACCATGGTCATTTAACCAACTGTTGGTGCTTTTGGCAGTGTGGGCAGGTGCCAAATCCTGCTGGAAAATGAAATCAGCATCTTTAAAAAGCTGGTCAGCAGAAGGAAGCATGAAGTGCTCCAAAATTTCTTGGTAAACGGGTGCAGTGACTTTGGTTTTCAAAAAACACAATGGACCAACACCAGCAGATGACACTGCACCCCAAATCATCACAGACTGTGGAAACTTAACACTGGACTTCAAGCAACTTGGGCTATGAGCTTCTCCACCCTTCCTCCAGACTCTAGGACCTTGGTTTCCAAATGAAATACAAAACTTGCTCTCATCTGAAAAGAGGACTTTGGACCACTGGGCAACAGTCCTGTTCTTCTTCTCCTTAGCCCAGGTAAGACGCCAGGAGTGGCTTAACAAGAGGAATACGACAACTGTAGCCAAATTCCTTGACATGTCTGTGTGTGGTGGCTCTTGATGCCTTGACCCCAGTCTCAGTCCATTCCTTGTGAAGTTCACCCAAATTCTTGAATCGATTTTGCTTGACAATCCTCATAAGGCTGCGGTTCTCTCGGTTGGTTGTGCATCTTTTTCTTCCACACTTTTTCCTTCCACTCAACTTTCTGTTAACATGCTTGGATACAGCACTCTGTGAACAGCCAGCTTCTTTGGCAATGAATGTTTGTGGCTTACCCTCCTTGTGAAGGGTGTCAATGATTGTCTTCTGGACAACTGTCAGATCAGCAGTCTTCCTCATGATTGTGTAGCCTAGTGAACCAAACTGAGAGACCTTTTTGAAGGCTCAGGAAACCTTTGCAGGTGTTTTGAGTTGATTAGCTGATTGGCATGTCACCATATTCTAATTTTTTGAGATAGTGAATTGGTGGGTTTTTGTTAAATGTGAGCCAAAATCATCACAATTAAAAGAACCAAAGACTTAAACTACTTCAGTCTGTGTGCACTGAATTTATTTAATACACGAGTTTCACAATTTGAGTTGAATTACTGAAATAAATGAACTTTTCCATGACATTCTAATTTATTGAGATGCACCTGTATATGTATATGTGTGAGTGTGTGTGTGTAATATATATATACACACACACACACACACACACACACACACATACATACATACATACATACATACACACATATACACTGCATGCCCAATTATTAGGCAAGTGAGTATTCTGATCTTATCATTATTTCCATGCACATTTTCCAACTCCAAACCATATAAACTTATTACCATATAAACATTTTCAGGTGGTATGTATTTGTGTTATGAGGGAGGGTGTGGCGAAAGTGACTAACACCTTATATCAAGGTGTGCATAATTATTAGGCAGCTTCATTTCCTCAGGTAAAATGGGCCAAAAAAGAGATTGAACTGACACTGATAAGTCATATTGTATAGTGCCTGTCAGACGGATGCAACACTCTTGAAATAGCTAAACTATTGAGGCATGACCACCAGACAATCAAACGTTTTGTTGCGAATAGTCAACTGGGGCACAAAAAACACATGGAGAAGAAAAGGCGCAAAAGACTGCAGAAGACTTGAAGAATTAAACATGAAGCTACCAGGAACCCATTATCCTGCAATGCTACCATATTCCAGAACTGCAACCTACCTGGAGTGTCCAGAAGTACAAGGTGCCAAGTGCTCAGAGACATGGCCAAGGTCAAGTTTGCTGAAACACGACCACCACTGAATATATTCACAAGTTGAAGCGTCAAGATTGGGCAAAGAAGACAGATTTTTCAAAGGTTTTATGCACAGATGAAATGAGAGTGACTCTTGATGGACCAGATGGTTGGGCCTGTGGCTGGATCACTAATGGGCACAGGGCACCACTTCGAGTCAGGTGCCAGAAAGGTGCAGGAGGGGTTCTGGTATGGGCTGCTATCATTAAGGATGAGGTAGTTGGACCTTTTCGAGTTGAAGATGGACTGAAACACAACTCTCAAACCTACTGCCTGTTTCTGGAATGTACTTTCTTCAAGCAGTGGTACAGGAAGAAGTCCTCAGCATTCAAGAAGGCCATGATCTTTATGCAGGACAATGCTCCATCACATGCATCCAAGTACTCCACTGCTTGGCTAGCCAGCAAGGGCCTCAAAGATGCCCAAATAATGATGGGCTGGTTTGAGTATTTCTGTAACTGCTGATCTCCTGGGATTTTCACTCACACAACAGTCTCTAGCGTTTACTCAGAATGGTGGCAAAAACAAATTATAAATAACATTTATAGCAACTTGCCTGAATAATAACACATCCAGTTTAATGGCACAAACTTTTAAAGATAACTATTGCCCCTTGAGTACTACAGATTGTTACCGAGCAACTCAAGAACGCATGCTAGTATGTTCAACCGGAACCTTTGCGTTGGCCAAGCCCATGGGTTTGCATTCACGTACTTGCATCAAGTAAGCTTCTAGCATTTACATGATGTAATGTGCATCTTTGTATATCATAGTATAATGCATATCTCATAGCTGCTTTTCTTGGAATAAATTGCATTCCGAGAGGAGCACATCTCTTGCAATGCATCCGCTGCAGATATATGCGTCTGGCAGTTGGTACATGTATAGGTTTGTGGTAAATCAAAATGGACAAATAATTCAATAACACAATTAAATTAATGTCTTCTCCTCCCGAATCATTACCTAGCAACAGTGGTAAACAGATGCCATTATTTGATTATGAAACTCACTGACATTCTTTCCCAAATAATACAAAGGGGAGGGTGGAATCTAGACCAATCAGTCAAGCCAAGGGTGAAAACAGCCTTACTGGCTTACTACATAATATGACATTGCTTTTGTTGCCACTGCTTTGTGGAGCACATTGAGATTCCATACATGCAGAATACTTCCTTTCTTTGAAACGTGACTGGATAAAGGGTGGTGCAAATTTCAGGATGATGGCCTACAGCCAGGAGCACTTCAGCACAGTGACCTTGTGTTTGAAATGCTGCTGTTGTTCTTGGGTAGTGGTTTTGCCCTCCAGGGTTTCTCTGTTACACCCCGATTCAACAGATGGAAAGAGGGAGATCCATTAAGATAATCTGCAGAAGTTTACAGTCTGTTTAGAAAAAGCTGAGTCTGGGTCTTTTCCTGTTAGCAGCAAAAGGAGAAACGTGGCAGGATTGAAATCTTGGTAATTACATTGACCTGCTTGGCACAAGCTCTCAGAGGAAGCACGAAACATAGGTGCTTTGACTTGCCAAGTGCCAACTGAGTTGTCTCTCTAATTGATGATGTAGCCTTTAGAAAAGGCATAGTATTAAATGCAACATTATAGGGCTGCCCCCGATAGTCAACCAAACGTTAGTCGATGAGAAGAGTCTTGGTCGACCAAGTTTTGATTGGTCGTTTGGTCGCAGAAAAAACTCCACAGAAAACCGCTGGTTGGACGCTAGGTGGTACTATGGGGTAATTTTTGTTAAGCAGGGTTAGGTTAAGCCTACACAATAAAGCAAGTTTGAACTTTGAACTTTTTTATTTATTTTAACTAAAAATTCAAAATGAAACTGGAAAAAATAAGTGCAATTAAAATGTGTGTTCAACTTTTTGAAAGATGGCTTTACAACAGTTGTGAAGGGTAACATCTCTCTGGCAAAGAACTTCATCTGTGCATTCTCTACCGGACGGGTATTTCATTGTCCGTGAAAATACATCATGTGTGTGAATAAATTTTGTTTTGTTCCCTCCTTCACAATATACATATACATATTATATCGCAATATCCAATTACATCGGCAACCCCCGGGCTGAGGGATTGGTGAATATTCTTGCTTTAGTGATTTTTGCATTGAAAATTTAATTTATTTATTTAAAAAAAAGAAAAACTTATCAAATGCATTTCTAAATTCAAATTGCACTCCAAACGAAACAAAAAAAGCAAATAAAATAATGTGATTAAAGAATAATATAAATATATATATACACCTTTCCATTTACCGTCAGTCAAGCAGAAAATTACTTACACAAATGAAGACATAAAAACAATTATAAATGTAAAAATAATAATTATATTGGTGATAATAATCACTGAAATATAAATCATGGTTCGAGGTGAACATGTTTTTGTATTATTTTATGTTTTAATCACAGATGTATAGACTGCAGAGTTGTTGTCACAATGAACTGCTCTGTGGAAATAAAGCGAACTGAACTCAAAGCACCTCCTGAGCTGAGATTTCTGAGGTCTTTTACAGCATTCTCATAGATGATACTGTTCTTGCAAAACAAAACAAAACAAAAAATCAGAAGACTGAAACAAAGAAAGAATGAGAAACTTTTACATGCACGTTCCATGAGACTGCACGCTTCCGTATTAACATACATGCGCATAGACTCTTTTCTGTCATCTGTTCTTAATAATACAATAAAGTGTGTTTCTTCAAGCGCGTGTCTGTGCCTCTACGGGCAAATTATTTGTAATATTAATTTGATAATAATAATAGCCTAATAATAATAATTTAATACATTCATGGGAAAACGAGCCAAACATCATCTTGACATGGTCAAAGGCATCAGCTATTGGCGATCACTCTGACCATCGTCGGTCCCCGAGATCATCGTCTGTCGGCACAACCCTAATGTGCATTTCTCTATAAATTAACAAAATGTTCAGACTCCTTGCTGGTTTTTCTGACACATTCAGAATCATTACTGCTTTTGCCGGTGTCGCTGCAGCTCGCTTCGTGCGTGCGCTTGTAAAATGTATATTTTAAAGGCTCAATATTACGGTTTAGTATTTCTCTGTAATGTATAACAGTGTTAGCAATGTTACTTAAAACATTCTTTCTCAACCCTGGAGCTCAAACCATTTTCTGATGCCCCCCAATATATATATATTTAATTAAATTAATATCATAAACGTGCGACTAGTTGACTAATGGCTTAAATTAACTCCTACTAGTCGACTAGGAAAATCTTTGGTCGGGGGCAGCCCTACAACATTACAATGGATTGAGCTTTCGTTGATGGTGGCATTCCCATGCTACCCTTGTAGAAGGCTAATGTAATGTTTTGCTTGTTTGAATCTGACCTTTTCTCGATTTACTGCCATATCTGTGGGAACAATGTTAGAACATTTCTCCCAAGTTCACATTTGCTGTGCTGTCCACATTGAAATGACACTAAATCACCCTTTAAACCTCTCATTACTTCCGCTATCTTTTAATAATGCTGATTATTTAATTGCATTGTATTCAAGGAGTTTTTTATTTATTTATTAAAGTTGCAGCATTCTGCCGAGTACACTGAATGATCTAATAGGTTTTGCAAAGACTTTTGTTAAATCACTTCATATAAACACATTATGAAAGGTTGTCAGCTATGCGGTTCTGGCAATAGCTGTTATTTTTTGTAAATGAGGGTATAAATGCAAGCTAATTCGAAGAAATTAGGCATTCCACTGCGAACGAACGTTCACTGTGGGTGAACTCTGACCTGTGAATCCAGATGATAAGACATGTGACCAGTTGAAGATTGAATCGTCACATGCTGACCTTGGCACAGCTTCTCCAAAGAAAACGTAAATTAATTTTAGTTACGACTTAAAATTTTCCAGTGAGATTAGTGCTTGTCTAGTGCTTTAAATGCAATTCACTATCCAGCATCCCAGTCAACACACTACTCTTACTGTCTGTAAAGTGCAGTCTGCTTGATTCTGTTATTTTTGTGTGATGTAATTTTGCAAAGATGTGAACACAGAGAAAGATTCCGAAGAACTCACAAAAGATCCTTTTCTCTTGATGTGCCACTGTGAATAGTGAACATTGTGGTTTTGTTATTTTTTTCACAGTTCATACAGCAGACAGCTTAATCGTGTTTCTAAAATTAGATCACTGTTTAGCCTTTGTCTGCAGGGACTGAATTGTTTTGCTTTTTGGAATTGATTTCCAATTATTCTCTATCGTACAGAAATGTAAATCAGGAATTAAATAATAGACATTCACAAAATTGAATGCCACCACAGGAAAGGAACTGCAGATCAATTGATATTTAAAACACTTCAATAAGAAATCTCCACTAAATGACTTATTGAGTTGTTTCGTTGCATTATCCCTTATTGGAGTCACTGCAATTTTAATTAAGTGTTAATATTTTAACAAATGGTGTGGTAGTCTCAGAGAGACAGATTGTTTTTTATATTGTCATAAAGACCCTGACCAGCATGTAAAATGACCAACCATAGTTGGGATCTAAACACAGCTTTGTTTCCCAGTGGACTTCTAAAAATGTGCACCCTGACACATAGGGCTGCACAATTAATCGAAAAACTAATCATGATTACGGCTACCACGATTATGTAATCGCAAATTTAAGTCTGCTCCTGTTGCGTCTATGGTTTCTATTTACATTGTGTTTTTGCAGCGGTTGAGTATTGTAACCAATCACAGACATGTTTGTTGAGCAAAACAGACGCTTAAATTAGATCCTAATGCGCAAGTTTTAAACACTCTAATACTCAGATACTTGCTTTACATTTCACCTTTGTTTGCAGTGGCACAAGAAAATTAATACACAAGAAACATCACCTGACACTTGAAAAGAAGCTGTAGAACAAAAGCGAAAAATTATATTATTTTGAAAAAAGGAATTGTTTTGGATTCATTGCATTTTGAGCTGCTCACTTGCAATGTAGACGGTAAATATCCTGTAAATGAGCAAAACGTAAACGCTCCCGTTCTAATTAAGGCATAGACGTGGTTTAAATAATTGATTTAAGCTGATTAGATTGCTTTGTTTTTAATGAGAGCATTCACAAGAGTGCAGAACTCTGTGCGGAGCGTCAGTGAGCTTGTGCTGAACTGCATTGAGTGATAGCAGTCATTGTAATGGGAGAGTTTGTCTCGTTGCATGATTTCTGTGTACGATTTATTACAAATTAAATAACAGGTTTTGTCATGTTAATAAGTGGCCAATGTGAATTTGATTTGTATAAAATACGCAATAAAGTAATTCAGCTTAACTGTGTTATAATTTTCTCCTTATTTACAACTTGACAAAGTTAAAAATAAAATAAACGCTCGGTGTTAATCAACCTTAGAATAATACTCAATTTCACATTATGCCACATTTCAGTCTGACATGTTGTTGTCCAATATTATTATAAACTTTCCTTAAGATACTCTAGATCTTTTCAAAGCAAAGTAACAAAAAATAAATTACATAATTTTAGGAAAAAAATCAAATAAATACACAATGAAAATAACACGTCTTACAGAAAATATATTTCAAATATATTTAATAACACTTCTTGCAAAAAAAGACAGAATTAATGTGGAGCGTATTTTTTGGCTTTCATAATATACTTTTAGTGTGCTTCATTTTAAATTGGTAATACATTTATTTTATTTTTTTGGGTTCCTCGGTAGTAAGTGTTATTTCGTAATTGCTTATGCCTCAAAAGTATAGAAAATGGCTATTACTCCCCACAAACTTTGCTTTTGTGACCAGGACAGTGATATTTTGAAATTTACCTATTTTCCAGAACATTCCAGATAGATTCAGTTCTGAGTAAACTTGGAGTAACTTCTAGAACTTTCCAGTAATATAAATAGTAGTGTAAAGACAGGGGCCTTAAGCCCACCAGTTCAGTTTAGTTCCAGCTGCCTAAGTGGATACATATCTGCATTTTTCTGAGATGGCATCAAGAGGCTGCAAGCATCCGGCAGACACATTTTGCTATGTCTGCAGCCAATTTATCAAGACATGAGCGAAAAAGCACTCTGTGGAAGCATCTGCTAAGATGTGTGAGGCCTACAAGGCATATTTCGGCATGCCTGTCGGGGATCAAGATAAACTCTGGGCACCTCATTTCACCTGCGAGCACTGCAAAAAAACATCTATTTTTAAAAGTTTTTAAACTTAAAATGTATTTTGGGATGCCTTTGAGACAGCAGGGACACCAAGGAGCACTACCACAGGCGGGACTGGCCACAGCGGACTGAGTTCTCTGTGGGGAGGAACAACATCAAGTGGGAGCCACTGGTGGACCCCCGGAAGGTGATGATGCCACCACTGCACATCAAATTGGGCGTTATGAAACAATTTGTCAGAGCTCTAGATAAGGAGTCAGCAGCCTTCAAGTACCTTCAAGATGACTTCTCTAAGCTGTCTGAGGCAAAGATCAAAGCCGGTGTCTTCGTCGGACCACAGATAAAGAAGATCCTGGAGTGCAATGAATTCCCCAAGAAGCTTACTTGTAAGGAGAAAGCAGCTTGGAACAGCTTTGTCGCAGTGGTTCGCGGCTTCCTGGGCAATCACAAGGCCGAAAACTATGTGGAGCTAGTTGAGACTGGTGAAGAACTACGGCACATTGGGCAGTAGGATGTCCCTCAAAGTCCATATCCTTGATGCTCATCTTGATAAATTCAAGGAGAACATGGGAGCTTACTCGGAGGAGCAAGGCGAGCGCTTCCATCAGGATATACTGGACTTTGAACACCGCTACCAAGGACAGTATATCGAGAACATGATGGGAGACTACATTTGGGGGCTGATTCGTGAAAGTGATTTACAGTATAATCGTAAATCTTGGAAAAACTACTCGCTTCTACTCACTTTGTAGTCATTTTTGTATTACTTTAGTATAAATACATGTTAATTTGGATTCATATGTTATTTTTTTTCTGACTTTTTGTGAATGAAAAGACGTGAAGTGTGTCCACTGATAGATACGCACGCGCTGCACACATGGTTATTTACATATCGCGATATACACTATATAGCAAAATTTTTATCGTCGCCACAATATATACCGTCATATCACCCAGCCCTAGTACCAAGTAATCTGGTCAATTTAAATCGGCTGTTAATAAGTTTGAATATTAAGTATGTCATATTATTTACTGTATGTGGATCAATCATTTAAGAGGTAGAGACACATATTGCATCTCTGATGGTAGTTTTTGATTTTATGCCACCTTTCTCGGCCTGTAGATGTGTGTTAAATGTGTAGGGATGTGTATTTATCAACCTGTTGCATGTCACACAGACATATTGAATTAAGTAAATACTGGTTTTAACAGTAGTACAGAAAGAACCTTTATATAATTGGTCTAAACCATAGATATCCCTTTAAAAAAAACTTTTATTAGGCCTGACATTAACAAACATTATTACTATATTTAATGCTTAAAAGAAACTGGAGCGCAGCTCATATCCACCATTGAAGTGTGTTACTCCAAAGAACCACACGATTGCCTAATTTGTGATGTCATGGTAATTTAATCTTTTAATCGACAGTAATAATCACAATTACAATATCAAGGGCAGTAGTCAACAATTATGATTTTTGACATAATCTTGCAAACCTACTGATACTTAATTTGCATAGTCAGATTAGAACTTCTCTAGAATCTCAAGCAATTTGCCATTTTTGTGTGCAATATGCACAGTGTTTGGGATACCCTTTTGAGCATCCGCGTGACGCAAATCTCATCATCAGCAGAGTGCTTGAGCACTGAACACGCACAGCCCGATTTTTCTAACCCCACATATTTGAACGTGCTGAATGCACATGCGCCTGGAATTATTTGCACTAATTAGTGGGTCCACAATGTGCGAGATGTTGTTGTCACGAAGAAGCGCTAGAAGAAGGTATAATCGGCAGTAAACGAAGGTGAGAACATGTGTGGGCAGGTCAGGAGATACCTCCGTTTGTATAACTCCAGTTTGAAGGAATATAAAGGCATCTTTATGGGTCTAAACTATGTCCAGTTTCTCATAGCAGTCTTAGCGAGAATGCACCAACCGCCTGTGTATGCTCGAACACTCATATGAAGTATACTATGACAGGCTGAATGCAAACGCTGAGTGTTCACATCAAAATCAACATATACTTTGGGCTAGAATTGTAAAATTTCCATTGTGGTTATTTTTATCTGTCATTATTTACTTTTGCATTATTTCAGCATTGAAAAGTACCTCTACTGTCATGGAGCTCTCTCTCTCCCCCTCTCGTGCACACACTCTTGCATGCACATGTGTTTTTCCTGACGCCATCCTACCTGTGCCTGTTCTGCCACTTGACGAGAACACAAGACCCCGCCTTGGTGACAAAGATTTTTACAAACAGTTTTGGTGTGCTTTTCCATTGCTGGAACCATTATGTAGGAATGTATTATGTATTAATGATGTAGGATGGTTCTTCTGGTAACTAGTAAGAGTAACAATACATATTTTGAGCATCATACCTGTCGAAAAACAACTCGGCAAGTTCGGTGTCTCCATCGAACCCCAAAAACGCCCTCAAAGTCCTCCACCTTGCAAATGCGACGCCAATATTCACTCTGGTTTCACTCCATTCTCTGTCTTTGTGTCTTTTAGCAAGTCTTCAAATTTTGGCAAAGCTAAATGTATTTTTTCTCTGGACATGTCTGTCATGGTTGTTCATATTCTCCCGGCTGACCCAAGTAGCCATGCCCCAAACTCACGCTATATGTTGAGCTAGAAAGAGATGGTTGAGGCTGAGCGGGCCCCTCAAAATATAAACATCAATGTTTTGATAGTGCCTGAGAGGCTCAGTGTTTATACTTTTGAGGGAGGTAAACTCACGAATGGCTTACTTATAGTTGTCAATGAAGAACAAACTAGGATAGTCAAAAGTATTTTGACATCTAAAAGGTACATACTTCACCTTTAACTCAGAAGGGAATTCACGGTGTCAAGTGAATAACGACTTTCCACTGAGAGACGCTAATGCACGCTTCGTTTCTCTCTGCCTGGCTGGCGATTGTTAACGAATCTCACACCTGAAAATCATTTTAAAAATCGGCTTGTGTGGCGCCGACTTAAGAGAATTGGGAAAGTGGCTGTTGGTGAAATACAGGATTTAGTAATCTTACAGCTAATGCCCATATAGCATTACTAAATGTGCTTTTAAGACTTGCATGGTCTTCCAGTCTGACTCATTGAGCCAAAACTTCTACTCTGGCTCTTTTGAACTGACACAATGGTTTTCCCAGCTCTCCTGCGATCACACACTGAGCTTGACAGGCAGCTTGGCACAGGTTGAAAGCCGTATGGAAACTTTGCAATTTGGGAGATTTTAAATGCTTACATGGAAGTTCTGTGGGGCCATGGAGATTTACTAGTTGGATCGCAGGCCATCATGGGCCTCTGTATTTGACCTCATCCCCTGGTAATCAGGGGCACCAGAACTGGTTCGGTTTTGAGGAAGTTGATGCTCTTAAAGTACTTAATCCCTCTGAGGTTGTCACAGCAAGATTGTCAGAGTGTGTGTCTTAACCGAGAATAGCTCTGACCTCATTATACACCAGACTTCCCCTGCAGGTTATTTGACATGTGAGCAGCAGTGGGAGATTCAGCTTAGAGCAGCCCACTCACAATTTGCAGTGTTAAAAGGAACAGTTATGAGGTGTCTGTTATGAGGTTTGTCTTAGTCATATTATAAAAACCAAAGAATCATGAAACCTAAGGTGAAGTAGGTCAGAAAGCTGAAATGATCAGTCAGCACTAATAAACGAATTGAATCATTCAAATGTGCTGTCAAATGGTTATTGCTCTGTTTATGTCGAATAAATTAGGCGTTATTGGGCCAAACATTCTGAACATGGTGAGTAACGGTTCCAGTAGCATTTCCAATTGAGCACGGTTCATTACGGTGGTGGTGGAACGCCTGCAGTGACATGGCCAGTCATTGTTGGTCACTTGCCCAGTCAGTCTATTCCAATCCTGATTTCGCAGCACCATAGTGGAAAAAGTAACTGTAATCATGTCAACAAGTCCATATCTAACAAGAACCTTTTGGCCTGATGGTGGAAAAATGGCTAATGTGTAACATAAGTGTGGTACAATTTTGTGTTCAATTCATTGTTGGAGCCGTGGACCAGTGATTAGCGCACATACTGCGACATAGTTGTTTGAATTTGGCTCATAATATTTCCCGATCCTATAAAAAATAAAAAAAAGCCCCTTAAGAAGATGTGTGTACTGTATGTTTTTGATGTTAATAGTACTTTCCTGTTTTCCAGCTTAATGTGGATAGACATTTATATATAAAACGTTCGTTGTTTAATTTCCCAGAAAACTGTAAACAGAAACACAGAGCCAGCACTTTCTAAACATTGCCATGGTTTTTTTTTTTTTTTTTTTTTTTTTAGCATCCTGACCAGCCCAACGAAGCAACCTTGACTCAATCAATGGCATGTGTTTGGGGCAGGGCTGTATTTTTCTTTTCAAAATACCTAAAATGATTGTTTATTAACTCAACAACGTATATGATTATGTAAATGCTTAAAAAACATATTGCAGAAATAAACGATTTAAGCATAAAACAATCGTCCTGAATACATATTTACCCATTACGCCAATTTTGCTCTCCAGGTAAACACCTTTATAGGCATTCTTATCAGCTATGCAATGTGCACAAGTGTTGTGTGGATGCCTGTTTACATTTTGACATTAAAAGCAGGGAATAATCAGATTATTTAAAATCTCATGTAAACACGGTTTTCTTGAATAAGCAGATTTTTCATATTCATCCTAAGCATATTGCTGTGAATGTAAATGCACTCATTGACCTGTGGTCTTTCTCATCTCCTCTCTTGCAGTCCATCCTGCTGCTGGGCGGCATAGCTTTGGCATGCTTGGCTCTGGACCTCCTCTTCCTCCTCTTCTACTCGTGCTGGCTGTGCTGCCGCCGCAAGAAGAGTGAAGAGCAGCCCAACGCAGACTGCTGCTGCACGGCCTGGTGCATCATCATTGCCACCCTCGTCTGCAGGTGAGTCTAGACTTGTCCTTCTATCTCTTGCAAGTGGGTGTGGTCTCCTGTTTTGACACCTTCACATTTTTGTCTGGTAACGGCTTTATCGGTATCTCGAGCTGAGATTGACACATGCAGTCACTTGTTTGAGACCTGTTCCCAGTGATGTCTAACTGCCCCATAGCTTGCTCTTCATTAAGATGCTTTTATCTAGTGTATCTCAGCTAGCAAAACCCATTCTGTTTAATGGAGTTGGTACATTGTATGAAGGGCTGCAGGGTTTAATTTTTGGAAAGGAACTATTTTCTGCACTAATCTCTCTGTAGTTCATTTAGAGATGTCCCTAGGTTATGGTGTGTTGTATTAACGTCTCTGCCACTGCTGGCTGCAGGCTGGGGTTTAATTCCCCCTGTAACACCAGGTGAGATTACTTTAACTCATAAGAGGTGGCAAAGGCTAATGTAAGGGTTATCCTAGATAGGCCTGTCGCAATAATCGTCTGATCGCGGTTATTTGATCTAACCGTGGTTATTTGATATAACTGTGATTATTGTGCACTTCAAATTCCAATCATATTTTAATGCCCAAATAAGGACACTTTAAGCGAATATATAAATGCCATCATCGGCACGTTTGTGTGTCATTCTTTTGAACTCTGAGCATCACTGAGCCACACCGTGGAATCACGACACTTTTCAAGCACTCTGATGCACGTGCCGGCAGCACAGGTTCACACCAAACTCCCTCGATAATATAAACGAACAAATATAATCTTTCGAATGAACGCAAAGCACTCTGGCTTCATGTAATGGCAAATATTCCTGTTCATAGCGGGTTCATACACGCAGTGTTAATGACACGCAGTTACACAGAGGAGGAGAGGCATGCTTTCTCTATTTCTGTGAAGTGATAAGATTATGAAACTAAATCTCAGAGGTTTTGCTCCATGAGAAATAAGGGCTCATGGGTTTAATCAAAGAGCATTAAAATTAACATGTGAAAGTGAAGAAGTTAGGACAAAAATATTTTGCTATTGCATAATATTATATAATATAAGAAATTATATTATATAAATTTTATATATTTTATTTTAAAAATATAAATTATATGAGTTCCAAAAACAACAGTGTAAATGTAAAATCGACCGAAAAGAGGGACATATTTTATGTATTTAGAAATAATTTGATTTTTAAGTTTTTTCATAAGTTTATTTCATAAGTTTTTAAAACCTTAAAAGGAAATCATATATCCTTATTTTATTATTTGGTTTATGTATTTGAAGATAAATATGTAAAAAATGACTTTTTAAGGTGGAAAAGAGGCAATTAATTGCCCTTAAACAGCCAATTAATCATCATAATCGCAATTATTTGTTTGGCAATTAATCGTCAGCCAAATTTCATAATCGTGACAGCCCTAATCCTATAATAAAAATGTTCACTTGATGCATATGAAATTGTCTTTGGCCAGTAGGCAAATGCATATGTTAATGTTTAGCAAGTGCATTGCATTTTAGATTATTCCCCATTATAATGCAAGTGCCTCTTTCAGAAATGCAACGTCCCTATTATTGTCTATAGTGCTGTTTTTTTCCTCGTTAATGTGGAAATGACAATGAAAAATAAATGTTTTTCGGACAGCCAACCCTTATGTAATCTGTGGCTATTGATTCTTCTGAATTGTGCATTTCAATTCTCTACAGTTCCTACAAAGTGTATTGTCTCTCAAAAACTCATGTTCATTTTTGCAAGTTCATTTTCCTTGAACATAACTAGACAGACATTTTTCTCAAGTCCGTACAGGGATTTGCAGGGGTTTATGAGTATACACACAAATGGTTTGATGTAATGGTCATGAGTATTTACAAGTTACATTTCATGCTTTTAATGCAAATATCATGTCTGAAATGCTGGAATTGTTCAAGTCAGAATATAATTCCATTGTTTTTTTTTTGTTTTGGTTGTAGCAGCAACAGATAATCAGTCATGATTAATTATGGTTTTAATGATTTCTAGGTTGCTTTCCATGATTCATATCATTAACATTCAGATGTCTCATCTGTACTGCATTGATGTGAAGCTTTTGTCAATGATAACAATTGGATTTTGTTTTTCAAGCAAATTGAGAAAATGAGCTTTCGACTCCTTGAGAATTCCTTGTGGGTCACTCCACAGTCATGTGTTTTATTGCTCTGATTAATCACAGAAGGAACTATATTGATTCAGGGCTCCAGACTAACTTTTGAGAGCGTTCTACAGTTGGTGGCACCAGCACCTCATTTGGTAGCACCGGTGCGGGATGGGGTCTGCGGCCAATAAAATAAAAAAATGTAAAGACAGAAACTAATAATAAAAGTGAAATTATTATTATATTGCAAAAATAAGTGCAATTACCAATAATATTGCATATTTTGCTCCACGGAAATGTTCAATGGATGGTAAATGTACTGCTCTCTACAACAGTAAGATTATCTATAACATCTATAAAAGGTCTAATTTAAACATCTAATTTAGACAGGGCTAAATTATTCTGACAGTGTGACCGAATTTGGGATTCTTGTTGATTCAAGTTCAGTCATCTCTTGGAAATTTGAAAGCAAACAAAACCAGTTATATTTTTCTATAATCAGAGGGATTTACACAGAAGAAAAACTAGCTCTATGTCCATAATTCACAAAGGTCCAGGTTTTAAAGCCCTTGATTCTATTTTCCATTTGCCCTTATAACATTTACCATAGTTTATTATTATTATTATTATTATTATAGTTTTAAAAGTGTGTTTGGTAACAAGACCATGATAACCTCAGGTAAAACCAAGCGGATCTTCACTACCATGGATAGAAGTAACATGATTTCTGTAAAACAAACTGTGGCATTTTTTTGTAATGAAAACCAGTACCCTAAACACAATTAAAAACTATAAATACAAAAAATAAAAATGTATAAACTGCCATAGTTGCAATAAAAATGAATGTTATTCCCTCACTCCCATGAGCAGCCACTTTGGGGGAGTGTTTGTAATATGTAAAGTGAGTTTGTATAGTCTATCATTGCTTTCAGTACACAAGTAAAATTATAATCTTATATGTGCGCGTTTACAATTTGAAAGATGCCAGTGGACACATACAGTCAATGGGTTATGCTGCATGCCGTGGTTGAGAGCTCAGGTAAACTCATCTGCTCTGCGGTCGTGCTGCTCTGTCCATTCATCCGGGTGATGCACTTTCCGGTTGATATTGCTTTAGAGAAAACGGCAGCGCATAATCAGAGATCGAAAGATAGAGGAAGATTGGCCAACACTGAAGTTGTACAAGTGCAACTGTGTTTTGTTTTAGGTCGCACTGGCACGACTTCAGTGGTGGGCAATCTTCCTCTATTTTTCGCAAAATGCAACCATTTAGTCGCATTCTGGAGCCCTGTGAATGGTTAGTGAAACGTGCTGAGGAGAAACATTGACTGTGTCGTTGACCATAAGTGTGTCACTTGACAGAGTGCTGAACTGCAGTTTAAAGTGGGTTTGTGCATGAAAAAGACATTACTCGAGACTAAACACTAGAGTGTTTCTGTGGTATTTCACTCCTTATTTTAATTAATCTTCTTCTGAATCAACCATTGTTCTGTTTTCGTTCAAGTGCACTAAAGTTCATTCAAGATTTCTGAAAGTTCCTCTACTTTAAATAAGAGTTGCATGAGCGCGAACCATTGGAAGGATTCATGAACAGACTGAACTGGCAATGCTGGCTTTTGTTTTGATGATGTTCAGAGCGAAGTGGTAGGACAATGCGAAAGAAAAGAATTTGGTGGGAAAGTTGAGGCCGCGCTATTGTCCGGTGCAACATCCTGTCGCAAAAAAAAAAAACATTGCCATGGCAGCGTCTTTCCCAGCATTGCCTAATTTGAGGTTCCTGGCATTAAAGCCTAACCGTCAACAGGACTCCCTCCCTTTCTCACTGACACCCCCTACTTATCATGACCGGTCCACATATTTTTGTGCATGTTAACATGTGCTCACTCTTTAGGGAGCTTGTTGGTGATAAGAGAGCCTGCTGTGTCTTTTGGTGGGCCTCTTGCTCTTTTCAGATGTTCATAGCTGAGCTTTCCAAAAGAAAGACAGGTGAGAAGTTTAGAGTCTCTTTGAGTTACATGCTGGACAGTAAATCTGGCCTTACTCTTCAGTACATGGTCTGCTCTTGCAGCTTACAGTTCAGATAAAGCTGTAAAAGAGCTCCAAGACAATTCTAAAGCAAACAAAGGTTTTCTATTGTGGCTTCATTGTCTCTTCATTGTCTTTCAAAAATCATTTTTGTTATCAAAGAGCTCAGAAGCCCTGACTTATGCTGAATGTGAGGAACTTTACATTGACAACAGGTCATAAAGGTTTGGAGTACATCATGTTGTTTATTGCTGTTGGCAGTTGTATTGGAGGGCAGGGCGGTATGATGGTGGAATAGCAGCAGTTTTTATCCATCTGTGTGGACCTGCACAAATTTGCTCCTGGGAAGTTCATGTGTAACGTTGCTCAAGGACATTTTTTTTTTTTTTATGAACCTCAAGATTTTAGGTTAAAATGTATATGAATATATAAGGTAAAGTATATGTTTTGGTGCCTTTAGCTGTTTAGCTTTTTTTTTTTTCTTTTTCTTTTTTTACCTTTAGTGCTTTAATTGGTTTATTTTAAGTGGTCCTGCATTGTGACAAATAAATGTTTTGAACTACAAATATTCCATGCAGTCTCTCAATTTATATGAGGCCATAAAAGCTGCATGCATAAAAGAACTAGCAAAATGCTGTATAAAAATAGTCTTAGATGGATTATAGCATGCATAGAATTTAGATGGCCATTATTCAAGATGTTATAAATATTTCTCACCCTTTGCTTGTTCGTTATTACATATTTGGTTTTAGATACAAATAGAATACTCTAAGCTGTGTGAACATATTTTGCCATTTTAAAAATCCACAGAATCTACAGAACTACAGACTTTACTCCACAGTTAAGGCAGAAAATGTGAAAGGGGTGTGCAGATTTCAGATTTCATGCAGACATTCATACTTATGTCATGAAGATGAGTCACTTTCAGTCACTCTCTCATTTTCAGTCTCTTTCTATATGACTTGCAGTCCCCCCCCTCTCTGCGCTGTGAGTTTGCATGTTGCAAGCATCTTTCCTTCTGTGAAAGTCTACAAATGCACATCTGGTCCCGTGGAGAAGGAAAGATACAGAGAACACTTTCTACACCATGCTGAAAGACTCCCTACTGATTCTGCTCACAGGGAGAAAGATGAACCCATTTCCAATACAAACAGCATTAGTAATCATCACACCTGTGAGAAACATGACTCAGGATTTCTCATAATGTGATTATAATATTCTCAAAATGTACTGCACTCAGGGTCATTCCATCTCAAGTGGTCCAATAATTGTAAAGTTGGTTTTTATTTTCCAAATGTTTTTTGAGTGATTATCTCTATGTATTGGTTTTTGCAAAACCACTAGTTTTATTTATTTTTATTTTACTTGGTTTAACCAAGACGGTCATCTTTTTGTCATGGCACACAACAAATTTTGTTTATACAGCTGTTTACAGAAACCTCAGTCTCAGCTCAGGATGGTCCTAGCTCCTTGGAACAAAAACTGATCTCTAGAGCACATTACAAGGTACATGGACATATATAAACATTTTGCACATTCTTGTTCCTTAGACTTAGAACTTAAGTCCTAATGTAATGCTCAAGATTGCTCAAAGTTCCACTTTTAGGATCAATTTATAATGGGAAGTGTTCGAGTCTCAGTATTTTTAGAGGATACCTAGGTAATTATAGTGTGCATGCAGAACATTTCAGGTTTGAGTCTTCTCTTATTTATTTTTTTAATGGGGGGGAGAAAGTGCTTTTTTTTTTATTTTTTAGTTTGAGTTTGAGATTCCACTGGTTACAGAACTAGGGCTAGTAGAAATCTGGGGGAAAGTGTACTTTATTCATGCATTTTGAGGAATGAAAAGATGTAATATAAGCATAACAAATAATCAAAATGAACAGTATTTTACAGTAATTATATTTATGATTGACACAATAGCTTATGCTTGTCTATGAGGTCTAAAATGTTACTAACTTTGATATTGGCAACAGTGAAGCATGATCTGTCACATTGTTCTTCAAATCTGTAGTTTAAATCCAAACCTGATCAGATTCAGCTGCCTGTAATTTTCTAGTAATCCTGAAGACCTTGATTAGCTTGTTCAGGTGTGTTTGATTAGGGTTGGAGCTAAACCCTGCAGGACAGTGGACCTCAGGGGCCAGATTTGAAGAACCCTGATCTGTCATGTTGGTACAGGTGTGCAGTTTTTATGGGTGAATAGACTTTATCCAAACATGGAATTACAGTGTTCAGTTGGGTGTTTTACAAATAAACAGTGTTATAAACAGAGCTATGGTGTTGTTTCTCCTGTGATAAAAGCAGTAAGTGACTATAGCTCAGAAGAAAAGGAGTTACTGTGTTCAAGGTTAGGATGTGATGTAACATCAGTTTGTAAGTACCTTGAAAACAAGTTTCTATTGAAATATCATCACCTATTTGGTAACAGTTGTTATAATTCCTTGGAATATCACAAAAAACCTATTACAAAAGGACTGAGAGATATTCGATTAGAGCACATATTAAAGGAAACAAACTATCCTCTTAAACTTGTCCCCGATAGGTCACTGTGTCCCACCTGCTACAAAAAAAGAAGATTCCCAAAGATTCTCTTCAGTAGGTTGACTCAGCTTGTGCTGCTCTTGGAGTATCCCCTGCATCCAAGATTAGGAAGATAAATTCAGATTAAAGACAAAGTGCTTTGAAGCTATTTCTGAAACTTTGAAATGAAATCTGGAAGAATCATTTGATGAGACAGTTCCAGCAGAGAATAACAGTGCCAAAACTCAGTCACCAAAAGAATATGACAAATTAATTGAGGCTCTTAAAGAAAAGTGTGCCATATCAAACGAAGAAGACAACGTTAAAATTTGCAGTCTATTAGGTCTTCAGGATTACTAAAAAATTACAGGCAGGTGAGTTTGATCAGGGTTGGATTTAAACTGCAGATTTGAAGAACCCTGTGATGGATCATGCTTCACTGTTGCCAATATCAAAAGTAGTAACATTTTAGACCTCACTGACAAGCATAAGCTATTTTATGTCAGTAATAAACATAATTACTTTAAAATACTGTTCATTTTTATTATTTGATATGTTTATATTACATCTGTTCATTTCTCAGAATGCTTGAATAAAGTAGACTTTTCCCCAGATTTCTACTAACCCTAGTTCTGTAACCAGTGGAATCTCAAACTCAAAATGAAGTCTGCTATAGAGGTCTTATTTCTGTGAACATTTCAGGTTCCTATCTGGTCCCCTACCAGAGATATACAACCTGAAAGTGAATGGAATTATAAAATATTGCACTTTCTCGTTCCCATAAAAAAATAAAATAAAATAAGAGAAGTCTCAAACCTGAAATGTTCTGTATGCACAATATACTTACCTAGGTACCCCCTAAATTAAGACAGGCTCGAACCCTTCCCATAATAAATTGATCCTAAAAGTGGAACTTTAAGCAATCTTGAGCATTATATTAGGGCTTAAGTTCTAAGTCTAAGGAACAAGAATGTGCAAAATGTTTATATAAGTCCATGTACCTTGTAATGTG
Source organism: Myxocyprinus asiaticus (assembly GCF_019703515.2). Classification (NCBI taxonomy): domain Eukaryota; kingdom Metazoa; phylum Chordata; class Actinopteri; order Cypriniformes; family Catostomidae; genus Myxocyprinus; species Myxocyprinus asiaticus. The sequence goes on from NC_059356.1 coordinate 19,990,457, forward strand.
CTCTAGAGATCAGTTTTTGTTCCAAGGAGCTAGGTCCATCCTGAGCCGAGATATTGAGGTTTTCGTAAACAGCTGTAAAACCAAAATTTATCGTGTGCCATGACACAAGCATGGCCGTCGTGGTTAAACCAAGAAAAATAAAAATAAAAAAACTGGTGGTTTTGCAAAAACTACACAGAGGTAATCACTAAAAACAATTGGGAAAATTAAAAATGGACAAGTAACCTGTATTAGACCACTTGAGATGGACTGGCCTGTCAGTAAGTCATATTTACTTAATTCTTGCTTAAATGGGAAATGGTACACTTATGTTTGGGAAGAAACCTTGCTTTATTGTGAGAAATGTGTGGTTATGGTGAGTTGTTATACAGTAAGTGTCATCATGAGTTGATACATGATTGATTGCCAGATTTGCCTCTTGTTTGCAGCTTGTGTACACTGATAGAATAGATGTGGACAACTTTAAAAAAACAAAAAACAAATACATCTTGTTATGGAAGCTGCCATAAGTTGCCATCTCCCCACTCCTTGCTTTACGTTAATTGGATATTTTGGCTTATTAATACCGACTTCAGCTATCAATGAGAGTGAAGCAATCTCGGGTCCATTTAACTAATTTCCTCCATTTTATTTTATTAATTTTATTTTGCTGCAAAACTCTGTAGAGGCCGCGTACACACAGCAAACGTATACTACAACCAAATTCACTCCCGAAAAATTCAAGTAGTGACAACTGCATTTTCATTAAATTTGCGTAGTGTGTACAGAGCAGAACAATTACCTGTTAGTGCAGTGCTAGAAAATCACAGAAACATGAAAAACCGTGTCTAGACTCATTCGCAGATTTTGAAACATTTGAATGCGGTTGTCACTCCCTAAATTTTGCTGTGTGAACGTGGCCGGATTTCCCCCCCATAATCAGCAGTGAAAATGTGAAAGTCTGCAAATTCCTACTCATCACTTATGAATGAGGAGGAAATGAGCTCATGGCAGTCGTCCAGTGGACAGTCTTCCTGTGGACTCTGTTGATCTAGATGGTCTACATGGACAGTTTAGCAAGAAATTCTTGTAATGTTTACCATCTGCCATCTGAACCTGAGAAGGTTAACTAATGCCAGCGGATTTCGTATTAAATGTACTGTGCTTTCAACTTCTGTTCCACTGAAATAGAATTGTAAGGTTGTGCAATCTTTGAATTTCTTGGAAGAAAATTGTGTTGTAATCTCCTGAGTACTGTTGATGAAGGCAAGTATATTTGAGAGCTTTACAAGAGGTTTCAGTGGATGCATTTGAAGGAACACACGAGTGCTCGAATAGAAACCAGACATGGTTAAGACATGCAGCCTTCTGTCCTGCATCAATCATTCATGAAGAGGCCGACAAGTGATTGTAAACAACAGAATCTAAGTCACGTTACTGCAGATTCCTCTACTGTCCAATAAATCACAAACATTAGTCATCATGAATCCCCATTGGCAAACCATTCTGATTCTGTGAAATGATGTAAATCTCTGTGAAACAGGAAATTCAATGCAAAAACATGTACAGTAGGGTAGAACTTGATTTTATCAATTAGGAATTGATTTGATCGTGACAAGTGAGCGTTGCATACCAGAATGCCAGACCTGAATGCTAGGTTGCTACAACAATTCTAAATTGCTATTTATAAAAAATGCTTTTTATTATTATTAAAAATGGATCCACACCTCTGTCAAAAAGTATTAGACTAATGTATTTGCTGTAAAGCAGCCTGAAGGATGCATTGCAATTGCACAGCAGCTAAAGTTGCACGCTTGGACTTCAGATGTCTGCAGCTTCAGGCACTGCATAAGTGAAGATTATGGAAATCCAGAGCTAGACTCTGAAACCTTTACAGTGTTTATGGTAATGAGCTCATGGCTTGACATTGAAGCCACTTCAAAGGCATAGTTAGCATCAGTCTGCTGCTTTTCTGCAGTTCATTGGGGAATTTTGTATTTTGACCTGAGACGGGAATATTTGAGCTACTAACTTTCAAACATTTCTTCATCAATTTGATAAATCTTTCCAGCTATCCTACCTCCATTATAAAATATACACAATTAAATTTGATTACATCATTGTAAATCAGAAATTATTCTTTTAACTGAACCCCAAAAGATCAGTTGGACAAATGGATCTGTATTAAAATTAGTGATACACGGATACATTCACCAAGCACTTTATTAGGAACACCTGTACACCTAACATCTAATTAACCAAAACGTGGCAGCAGTGCATAAAATCATGCAGATGTGGGTCAGAAGCTTCAGTTAATGTTCATATCAACCATCAGAATGGGGAAAAGATGTGATCTCAGTGATTTCAATTGTGGCACAATTGTTGGTGCCAGATGGGCTGGTTTGAGTATTTCTGTAACTGCTGATCTCCTGGGGTTTTCATGCACATCAGTCTCTAGAATTTACTCAGAATGGTGGCAGAAACAAAAAACATCCAGTGAGCGACAGTTCTGTGAACTGAAAGGCCTTGAAGAGAGAGGTCAACGGAGAATGGCCTGACTTGTTCGAGCTGACAGAAAGTCTACGGTAACTCAGATAACCACTCTGTACAATTGTAGTGAGCTGAATAGCATCTTATAATGCACAGCACGTTGAACCTTGAGGCGGTTGGGCTACAACAGCAGAAGACCACATCGGGCACTTTATTAGGACCATAGTGTCCCTAATAATGTGCTCTGTGAGTGTAATCAACCAATATTTGACCAATTTAAAATTATTGGCATTGGCTTATCAAGAGTAGTAATTTTGGTGAAATCAAAGTTACAAATATTGTTGTATCTGTGAAAAAGATAAGAATGCTTCAAAGTGGCCATCTACAGAAGGTATTCCGTGTTTGTTTCCTGTTGAGCAGTACAACAGCAGTTAAAGAGAGAGGTGCTCACCCCTTGCTTGCTTTGTGAAAGGGGAAGAGATCAGAGGACCATTAAAGAACCAAACCCATCTCACTATAACCATGTGACACTCTACTTAACTAAATCCCCACTGACACTGTCCACTGGTGCCTAATGGGGCTTTTCCACTGCACGGTATGGCTCGACTCAACTCTGCTCACTTTTTGGGGGTTTTCCACTGTGGATAGTACCTGGTACCTGGTACTTTTTTTTTAGTACCACCTCGGTCGAGGTTCCAAGCGAGCCGAGCCGATACTAAATGTGACGTCAAAACCCTGCAGATCACTGATTGGTCAGAGAGAATCGTCAGTACCAGCATCACTGGATTTGCGACATGGGACTTCAACCCGCTAGTTTTAAAGTTAGCAATGGCGATAGCAGTATCATTTTGTTCACGTGACTTTTGAATTGTAAAAAGAAATGGCTGTGCGCAAAACCACACCGTGGTCAGTAAACGAGGTGCAGACATTGCTCTCGTTAGTAGCCGAGGAGAGGATCCAACGAGAGCTGGATGGGGCGACGCGAAGAGGCGGCGTAACTATGACGATCAGCCTATAATCCCACCCACCTTGAGGCTGCACTAAACTGCAGTGGAAAAGCAAACTCAGAAAAGGAAAGCGAGCACAGTCGAGTCGAACCGTAACGTGCAGTGGAAAAGTGCCATAAGATATCTGCTGAGTGCTGTTCTGCTGAGATCTGTCTAAAATATACAGCGAATGTTTATTGTCTGTGATTGCTTTCAGTACACAGTCAATAACATTATCAAGCATAAATATGGATGCAATTGGAAAGATGCAAACTTTATTTTTGATTGCTGAAGGTATACCTACGGTATTGATTGAATAATTGTTTTGTTAACCCAGCTACAGCACAGCCAAAATAAAAGCATGCAAATTACATTTGAAATTGTTAAGTAGAAACACATGAAAATGAAGTAATGTGTTTTAAGCACTGAATTCACCACATCCAACACTATGAGCTTATCACAGTCATCGTGGCCTTAGGCTCACAGTGATATGCTTCCGTCCAGCATTTTTTGCTGTTGAAATGAACTTTTTCACGCTCTCACTGCTCGCTCCGCTGTCAGAATCCACAGTCTCACACATGAGCTTGTCGCTCAGCACCAATAGAGAGTTAATTGAAAAAGCCTGGCCATCGAAGCTCACTCTGCAGCAGTGGACACTACGGTCAGGATGCTGGTCTTTTTAGGGGATGAGTAGAACCTGGTGAGCATGAGTAATGAGATGGCTCTGCTAAAGTGCTCAGTGCAATTTGTCAATGGAGTGTTATTCTCTAAGGAGCATTTAACCCCATTCACATTGATCAACAATCACAGGTCGTTACTACTGCTGTATGTTATGCAACCAAATTCTGCCTCTCAACTACAGGGACTATGGCATTGATTTGCATGAGTCATGGGGCATATTTTTGTTTTTTATTCAAACATTGTTTGCATTTGGTTCACATGTGCCTCTAAAGACCTTAATCAATGTGCTGGATGTATTAGACAGCAGAGGCTCTGAGAGACAGGCTGACAGATGGAGCTTTGATTCATAAAGATGGCAGTGATAACAGCCCACAGCTGGAGGACCATTTATCTTTCTTGGGGTCACACAACACCAAGTGAAAGCACCTTTGAGAGATGGGAGCTGGCCATAAGCTCTCAGTAACTATTATCTCTTTACAAATTGATGTATCTGATTGAATAAAATCTGCTGCCCTTTGTTTTCTTCAAGATATATAGACTTTTACCAACAAGCTGGCTGGCTTGTTTGATCAACCCTTATAAACGTACCATGTTATTATCATACTTTTGTAGGATTGCTTTTTTTTTTTCAGCTGGAAAGGAAATTTGGCTGGCATGGTAATGTTGTTTCAAAATTGAAAGTGAAACTCAGCACAGAACAGATTTGCTTAGACAAACTGGCCTCTTTGGAAATGTGATTTATTTATTTTTTTTTATAGAAACATGCTTCTTATGAACACATTATTTCAAGGTGAAGGCATTGTATACTTCTGCTTTAGTGCAGATGGACAGTATACAAACAATTTGAGAAATGCTGTACATATCACTCATTCCGTTCATGTCCTGCTGTGAGAGATTGGTGTATTTACTGTATGTGGTAGAATCCTTTAACTGTGTTCTTACAGATTATCCACCAGATTTGCAGTGTAGCTGGAATGCTGGGAACTCCTTTGAGACCACTATAATGGGTCACATGACCTTGGCCTCAGGGGACGGCGGGGTGACATCTGCTTTCTGCACGATCTTGCTGCAGCACGCCCTGAACACCACAGTGCATGGAACTTGCATAGAATGAACGTACCATGCATCAGATTAACCCAACTAACAGCTTGTTAACAAAATGTTAGACTTGGTTTAGGGCTAATTTGAGACTGTCATTTAAGTCAGTTCAACTCAAGTGACTCCCTTCCTGTAAAGGGCTTCAAGCATACCAACAACAATGGGTCCTTAGGCATTGCCACTTTATTGTGAAATCATAATATTTAGACTTTGGACTGAGCTGTGGGGTTTCACAATGCAAACTATTGGGCTGGTCAGTTCATGGAATGCTTCTTTAATGCATGTACTCTAGCTGAGAGCTGCGGGGTCTGTCCTACGGTGAATGTCTCTTTGTTTAGCCGAAGAAACCCTGCAGTGGAGTTGTGTGACATACTTGAGGGAGAGAGAGAGGGTGGAGAATGGGAATGAGTGGTGGGACAGGAAACCCCATTGGCATGTTGTGCTGTTGCGCCACCTGGTGGTGAGGCAAGACGTTGTGAAGGGGTTTGACGAGTGGTGGTCTTTGATGCTTCTGTTCGTATCATCTACATCTCCAGTACAAAACCTGTGGGTGGTTCGCTGTAGGGAATGCATTGCTGTGAATGCTCTCAGTGGGTTTGTGGGGCAGAATGTATTGTGACCTGATTTTAAGGCAGGTCAGTCAAAGCTGTTAGCGCAATCGATTCGTTTTAATCTCTCTTCTCCTAGCGCTGTTCTAGTCGCCAAACAGACTGAGAGAGTGGTGTGTTGGGATTCACTGTGCTATCGATCATCTGACCACTATGGGGTTTTTTTGTTTGTTCTCACACCAGTGTGTGCACACACTTGCGGAAATGGAATAGAGCCCCTTTGGGGCCTCAGAAAGCATTTTGATTAGTAGCTATACAAATAAGTTACTGAGGAGGGATTTAGCTCAGTGCTTCTTAACTGTTTTTACTTCAGGACCCAGATTTTACATTGAACCCAAGAGGCGAACCAACATAGTGCTAAAATTGTTTATCACACAAAGGTAAACAAATTTAAACAAATGAAACATTGAAATGTATCCATATTAACATGATCTGCATAGGCCCAACAATATACAAAAATATTAAGTGTTTAATTTCTAAATGTCTCTTAATTTTAGTGTCATGCTCTCAGGTATTAATGTAGCCTTGTCTTTTCTCATTTTTTGTATTTCTCTTTTCTTTTTTTTTCTTCCTTTTTTTTTACCTTGCATAGATTTTTAGGCATGGGAATCGTTAATAATTAAACATTCTCAATTCAGATTCCTCTTAATGATTCTGGTTCCTTAACGGCTCCATTTAATTATTATTTTAGTACTTTTGAGGAAGAAATATTTGGAAATAAAAAAATGCAATTGGCTTAAGTTTTATTGCCCTCAGCAGCCTGTTTGTTTTAAAAAGTTATGTTTATTCATAAAATATATTTGATTTCTTCCTTATATATATATATATATATATATAAAACACTAATTATAACAAAACTTATAATGTGTATCTTTAACTACACAATCATATTATCAACCATCCAGTAATTACTCTAATTTAATTATCACTTGCCTAAACTACACATAACACAGTAACAATTTTTGGTTAATTTCAAGTTGGACATAAATGACTTACGGTTCAGTACATTTTCCGACTAAAAAGAACCAACTGATATAAGTCATTCGTTCTGCAATCAGGCTGCACTGGTGGCGCTCTATATTTTGTGCTGTAGATTAAAGAAAAACAGCTCATACGAGTAATCTGTTCGTGAATCTAGCTACACTGGTCGCTCTGTATGTTTCTACTGTAGACTTATTTTAAATGACTCGTACAGTCATTCGTACGGGAATGGGATTGCACAGGTCGCACTGTATGTTTTGTGTTGTAGATTAGAAAATTTACTCCACTGCTTGACTGTATGTTTTGCGCTGTAGGTTTAAAAAAACAGGCTCAAAGGAGTAATTAATTCCAGAATGGGACTACACTGGTCACACTGTTTGTTGCATGCTGTAGATTCAAAAGAATCGACTCTTATGAGTCATTAGTTTGTAAATCGGGCTACATGGGTCACACTGTATGTTTCACGCAGTTCATTCAGTAGGGAGGCAGCACTGCATCTGAATAATAGCAGGAAATATTGTCAGAGTGTCTAAGCTTGGTGTTCCATCCGCATCAGCGGAAGAATGCACATTCAAGAACCGTTAACGGAACCGAAAGACATAAATCATTTGGTTGCGGTATTTTTCAAAAAATGGAACTGGTTCTGTATACGTTTTCAGTTTTCAACCTTAATTTTGTTTGTGGCTTTTGACAATTAAGACATTTCACACACCCAGTCCATATCAGCATCTGCCTAATTTGGCTAGCTTTTACCAAGTAATAGATGAATTTGCTCCAAAATAAAACACACAGCCTTTGACGACAACAACAAATGATTTTTGGTCATTTTCTCCACTTTTCCAAACTGCTTGAATGCCAATTATTGCTGCTTTTTATGTTTTTTTTTTTTATGTGTGCTCTGTTCTTATTGTCAGGAGTCTGTGTTTATATCCAAGAATTTTCTTTGTAGTCTCCACTGTGTCCTTTACCCATTACTGTTCTATTCCACAAGGTTACCACGGCTATGCTAAAGGCTTCCATCCCTCTGTCCTTCTCCCCGCTTTCTCACGCCTGCTCTCTCTTTGTCTCTTCACAGTGCCGGCATTGCCGTTGGTTTCTACGGGAACGGTGAGACCTGCGATGGGGTTAATCGGCTCACATACGCCCTCCGTCATGCCAACCGCACAGTGGCAGGAGTGCAAAGACTGGTGAGGCACTTATTCTTGCATTGGCATCAGCATGAAACCATAGCTCCCTTCATCCCTTCAAAACACGCTTTTAATTATCTAGATCAGTGGTCCTCAACTGGTTTCGCTTCAGGACCTAGATTTTATATTGGACATCAAGTGGCGACCCCAAAACAGTATCACAACGTTTTATGATACAAAAGAGATGGCAACAGAAATGTCCTTAAAATCTAATGTCCTTTAATCAGAATTTATTATTATTGTTTATTATATTTAATAAACAAGTAATTTACCACACAAAACGCATTATGGTCAGCACAAACCTTGTTTATCCTTGCTGCAACTGAACCCATATTTCATAAAGATATATTTATTATTAATTTGTTATTTTGCTTGCATTACTTTGTCTGCCTAATTTGCCTTGCTTGTACCAAGTGACATACAGTATGCGTTTACATTTGTGTCAAAATCCATAGAATTTGATAGGGTGCACAGTCGTATTGGAAGCGTTTTCTTCTCCTTTTTTATTTATTTTGCTGTTCTTTCCTATAACTATATGATAATATGCTTGGTTGCAATTTATTATTTGCCTTAAGCATTGTTTTGCCCTGTTGTCCACGAGACAGCAAACCTGTCAGAAGAGAGTTTTGGGTCGCAATCCTTCAGTTGAGAACCACTGGTGTAGATGTTCAATCTACAGAAATGTTCAAACACTCACAGGTGTTCTATTCTGTGATCTGTTACTCATGAGAAAATAAGCTTATAAAGCATATTTGTGTGTGTAGGTATCAGAGAGTACGTCAGCTCAGAGCCAGACCGTGGATGAGAACCTCCGGCTACTGAAGGACCAGTATGCAAAACACACAGACTATCTGTCCATCATACAGAAACTGCAGGATCAACGGGGCGAGCTGGTCCATCAGATGACCGACATTCCCTTTTGGAATGATCTCAGCATTTCTCTAGAGGATCTGGCAACCAAGATTGAATTATATGACTGGTACAGGTATGTCATGGAGCATTGACAGCCATTAAATCAAATTAGGCTTTGATGTCTTTCCCATTAAGTGAAATATAGGTAAAAGAAATATGTATCTGACACACTTTATGACGGTCATTTGGGGGTCTAAAACTTCTCACAATCACAAATCACAAGAGGAAAAAGTAGAGCTCAAAGAATTTCTGTCTGTCACGTCAGGCATGAAAAGTCTTCTCTTATTGAGAATAGAAATTAGCATTCTGTTCAATCTCTCGTCAGCTGTTTACATTTCTTGCTGACAGAAATCACTGTGGGATCTGTTAGCTTACCAAAGAGCTTTAAAAAAAGCAAAATAACTTCCTTTGTGTATGTTCCAAAACAGGATAAAATCAGAGACTGTTTAGCCCTAGATCGCTTGTATTAAAATAAATGAGAGAAATTGGAACACTCAATATGGCGTGTGTAGAAAAGGACGTCCCGCCTTACAGGTAAAAGAGCAAGTCACCTTTATAACTGACATTGCCTGTCAGTCAACTCAAGGACATGCATGCACATTAGCTGAACCAGCCTGAAAAATAGCATTTTTTTGTATGATCTGAGCTAAAGAAGCACAATTTATTATACCCTTGTTGTCAGATTTTACTGCTGATTTTAAATTAGATTGCAATATTGACCAACCATTTTTGAGATTTCTGTCTTTCCCCATTCAAGAGCTGTACTCTTGTATCATGTATAGTCATGTATCGATATAAAATAACTGCCCATGAGCATTTCTAAGATGGCCAGAGAGTGGACTGACTTGCCTTGAAAGGGACTTTGATAAAACTGTAAAATTTATTTTCCTAGATTAATCAGCATCGGCCGATCAATTTTCCCGTTTGGCTGATTTGTTTCTTAAGCCGTGACAGCACCAAGAATCGTCTGCTTGCACGTGAAGGAGTCCCCTGAGAAGTAAATGACCAGTCACAGTTTGCCTTGTTGTTATGTGCCATCGTGTCACCAGAATAATAGGCTGGTGTGCAACACAGTCTCATTTAAACGGTCTCGCATATCAGAGCAGCGACAGACATGTATGAGCTTGTTATGTTAAGGTGCTCACGTGTTTCATTTTCTCTCTCTCTCTCTCTCTCTCTCTCTCTCTTCCTCTCTTCAAAAGTTCCCTTTAACTGTTAACTGTCTTGTCTAATGATGAAAAGGCAAATATAAATAAAAAAAAATATATCGTCTGCAAATATGTGCATATCTTGTTTAAACCGATTTATGTCACAAACCTCACAAAACTTGCACAAATCACTTTTTCTTTCTCTGAAGTGTGTATAATAATAACCTGGATATAAACTTTGTCCATTTGACTCACAAATGTTGCACGATGGTCATTCCGTGACATTTCAAGAAGGCAAACCAGGCCAAATAGACTGGAAGCGGTCAGTAGATTGCTGCTCTTGAGAGCAACTTCAAAGTAAACGCACTTCAGGTGTTCTATATGTTAATGTCATATCCACTGTGCACAGTATGTACAATTAGTTTGACTTGTTTTTTTTTTTTTTTGTGAGAAAATGCCATTGCAAATGCGCAAGTATTGTCCATGGTTGCTGAGTGTGCACTGTTGTTATTTCCTTCTTCCTAATGTATTATAATTTCTGTATGTGGAAACAATTACTTAAATGGGAAGATGAAACAGAAAACAGGAGAAACTGCCATCTACCATCTAAAACACACAAAATCTTTTTTTTTCAACGCTAAGGTTTTAGAGTAAATATAATGCTAAATGAAAGTTAATAAAAAAATTTTCAGCCAATTTATGCATGTTGTTTATTATTTTTATCAAATGATGTGATATATATTGCCACTATATTGGCCTATCGGTCCCCCTGCTCTCTGGATATTGGCATCGGCCATTAAAAAAACCATATTGATCGACCTCTAATTCGAATATACAGCTATTATAAAATGCTTATTTATGACTTATGAATAGAAGTTATTATAAAGTTTTTTGTATGGAATGTTTATTGTCTTTGTGTTTGCAGAGCATTGTTAAATGTTGTTATATCACTGCCTCTTTGGAATTTGCTGCAGTAACATTAATGTGTTGTTGTCTTTAGGTGGTTGGGCTACTTGGGTCTGCTGTTGTTTGATGTGCTTATTTGCTTGTTGGTGCTCTTCGGCCTCATCCGGAACTCCAAAGGAACTCTAATTGGGTAAGCTGGATCATATGGGCGTGTCTTTGGCTCATTTGGCGTACACAAAGAAATAAGGGCTTCAGTGCTTCAAAAACTACCAAACGGCTTACAATATTTTATGTACTCCTGTTACTGACTGACAATGGCAGGAGAGTGAATGATTGCTGTGGGGGAGCTATCCACTCTATGCCATTTCATGAAGCCACAATTAATGATATCTCACTGTTTCTCTCAGTTATGCCAGCTAGATTTTGACTTTATGAAGTGTCAATTATCCTCTTCTGTTTTTAGCTCAGACAGAGGGATTCTATTCTCTTGTTCGCTCTGATTTCCCTCTGGGAAGTTTAATTCAGCTATGCCATATAAAAACCTATTATCACATTATCTCTCAAAAGAGTGACAAGCTCTCTGCAATGCCTGAACAACACAGCTTGTAAACTGTGATACATTAGCTCTGTTTCAAAAACTGAGCTGCTTCAGTTCACTGACTTCTAAGGCAACACCCTAACTGAAATGGACCTTCATAAATGACTGATTTGGAACATTCTATATAGAAAGCTCCACAAAGTGTTCCTCAGGTGAAGCACACGGGAGACTTGAAAAACACAATCCTCTGAGAACCAGAAAAATGTCTAGCATAGTCAAATTTTAGGGTTATTTTTTTTTTATTAATGTGGCCATGACAACTTCCTCTCATAGGTCTATAAATATGGATTTAAATGTATAACAGTTCAATTCAGCACATCAAATACAATATGAATAAAATAGTCTTTTGCCAATAAATAGTTTTTTTTTTTTTTTTTTTTTTTTTATCTTATGTATTTTATGCACAAAACACTATATTGACATTTAAAAAAGGGAAATTGTAAAACTTTTTTTGCTGGGTCTCAGGAACTTATGGTAAGATGACATCATAGCTTGTAATGTAAAATAATTAGATCTTTATAATGACAGAGCAGGCTGCATATATGAGAATACACAGAAATGTTAGTTCACACTTCAAATATATCTTATAAAAAGTATATGTCAGAATTTTCAAAGCTCTGTAATTTTTTTTTAAACATTTTTTATATATAGTGGGCATGAATGGCATGGAATGGTGATTGAGAGATATACCTCAAAAGCCTGTTGTATCATATTTGATACATGTAATTTTAGTGGGCTTTTTCAATAAAATAATATACAACATTTTAACCAAGCACAAGTTGTTTATATTCAGAAATACTCTCTTTAAAATATCAATAAAAATATACATTTACTGTCACTATTACTTTATTAAATAAGCTATAATTTATCCCAACATAAGTCACTTTTTGCTCAAGTCCACCGCCATTTTAAATAGATCGATATAAACATTGAAAGCACTTTTTTCACAAATAACCACTTGATGATGCCATAAACATGTGAAACTTGCATGCAATATGTTGTTTGGCTCATCAGCTTGAACAGAGAGTGAAACAGGAGCCTTCAAACATTGTATATCATATTTGATACAGCATTGTAGGGTTAAATGTGGAGCGTGTCTCCTCAAGGGGGTGGTCTCTATCTCCTTGTGCATGCACACCGGTGCCCTCACTGGTCCAGGAACAGAGCAGGGAGGGTACCGGTGTGGGTTAGATGATACTCTGGGGAGTTCCACAGGCACCACGGCCAATGGGCTAGGAAGCAGGTAGCGATGCTGTCTTAGAATTTGGCCAAAAAATATTGTACTATAGAAGGTGGCATAATGTTAGTTTTTTTTTTCTTTCACTCAGGCAGTGAATGTAGCTGCCTACTTTTGTTGCTGCCTACCTTTTGAAACAGCTTTTGCATCGGGAAAGTGCATTTGACATCTTAAAATGCTGTCTTGGTAGGCAGCTGACTATGTTTTGGAGTAGAGCTCATGATAGTTTTGGAACTGTGCGCGTTCTTGAAACTTTCCCCAACTAAATGTTTTTGGTTCCCAAAACATTCTGGGAGTGTTAGTTCATGGTTATAAATGGTAAAACCTAAAAAGAATGTTCACAGAACATTTGTAATTGGTTCCCAAAGAATAACCAAATGGGTTTCGGGAATGCTCTGTTTCCTGGGTCACTTTATTTTTTTTTTTACTTGCAAGTTAGTTTTTTTTATTTATTTTTTAGAGCTGGTCTTCCTCAGGTGCATGGGTTAAGACCGTTCACATTCTGTAATTTAATGGAGAACACACAACTCTTCCACTAGCACTGCCAAAAGACATGGGTAGAGCCATTGTATCTCTTTGGCAATCTTTAACCTACCGAGGTTGCCGTGCATTGTTTCCCTCAGGCTAGTGCTCACATTAAAGGCTGCTGTCTGTCTGGCCTCTATACTGTAGCTGGCTCACAGGTTTCCTCCAGCATATCTTGTTGGTTATAGGTTTAGACATTTAACATTTCACATTCACATTACATAGCAAAAAAGCCAATATGATTTGTCAGGCCAAGTCAGAGGGTAAATGTCAAAATTGTTGATTTGCTCGGCTATAAAAGTTGCTACTTGCTGAAAGCATGAAATCTTTAGGTTGTGATAGTTTATTACTGACTCGAAGCATTTTCATGATACAATCTATGATATTATAAACCCTACTCTCTCTTTAGCCTTTATTTAAAGGTGTTGGTGGAATCATCATTTCCCTGAGCACTTATAAACAGAAATACGTTGTAGAGATATTTATTTAATATCTGTTTTCATCCGGAAGATGAATTTTAGGTTGTTTGTTCACCTGCAAAAGCTTAAAGGGATAGTCCACCCAAAAATAAAAATGATGTCATTATTTACTCTCTCGTGTTGTTACAAACTTGTATGACTTTCTTTCTTCCGAGGAGCACAGAAGGAGATATTAAGCAGAATGTGAGGAACTGACAGCATCAGTCACCATTCACTTTCACTGCATGTTTTTTCCATACAATGAAATTTTATGGTGACTAATGCTGTCAGTCCCTAACATTCAGTTCAACATCTCCATTTTTGTTCTGCATAAGAAAGACATTCATATGGGTGTGGAACGACATACGAGTGAGTAAATAATGACAGAATTTGGTCAAACTAACCCTTGAAACCCTTTAGAAATGCTGCAGTGTGGCTGTTGGGTGTTAGAACGATATTCAGCAAATATATTTGCAAAGTTTTATTTAGAATGTCTGTGAATCCAGTCTTAAAAGTCATAGATGTTTGTTCAGAAAAAGATGCTTAAAATATAACACCATGCTTTACAGATGATGCGCTTCAGCTTTTAGCAACATATCTGTGTGTACTGGGTTTAAGTCTGCCTGGTTGCCTACATAATTTTACCACCGTTTCATGGTTATGAAAATTGTAGTGTCTTGAAGGGTTTTTCTCCAACCAAAACACTCAGCGAAGGGTTCCAAACCTTTTAGAAGAAAACATGAGGTCTTAATGATAAGTTCAAATAATCATTATCTTCGTTCTCTCTGTCTCCCTGTGCAGGGTGTGTATTCTGGGTGTGCTTGCGCTGGTAATCAGCTGGGGCTCTCTGGGTCTGGAACTGTCTGTCTCATCGGTGAGTGTCTCCATGGCAACGCTACTCCATATTGAGGCTGGACAGTACTGTGTAGATGCTTCTATGTTTACAGACCCACTTCCTCTCTGATCTCTCCTACACTTGCTCAACTCTTACCTGTAGGATTATCTGAATCAGCCCGTAACAGCTTACCTTTTGTTTAGCCGCCTATTTAGTACAAATAAACAAGTGCTTTAAAAGGGCCATATTGTGGAAAACAGAATTTTCTTGCTTTTTTTTAAATGGAAAAAAGTTTGAAATAAAATTAAATACTAACTTTAACTTTCACAATGCAAAGCTCCCATCCCAGTTTACCCAGGCCATGTACTGAAACTAAGCTGCAAAACCATGAGGAAAATGTTTAACCCATCAGAAACTGACAATATTGAAGTGACAATATTTACATGTGACCATACAAGTTTTTAATCAACACCTTTTCAGTATTCAGCAACTTGGTGGGGCGTTGTTACTTATTTCACAGGTTAGACTATCCTGAAACTTCATTTTGCATATACAATTCCTAAAGATATACAAACAAAAGCTTTATCTGCTGTTTTTAATTGTTGGTCTTGGTCTATTTAAACATGTTCTAGACTAGACTGTCTCAAAGTTTTTTCAGTGTCTTGTGCCATAAACACTGCATTTTAAGACACCGTGTCGAGATAACAGCAGTTCAACTTAGAAAAATGCATCTCGAAACCCTTTTGTTCTGTTCCATTCTGTTCCATCTAGCTGTTTTTGAATGTAACAAGAATGTGTCCTGTCAGGAATTGTTCACACAAGATGGGTCCTTGTGTTTAAAAACAGCTAGACAGAGTGCAGTGGAATTGAACCGAAGGCGTATTAGCTTATACTACCCCTAGATTCATCCGTCTTAAAATGTAGCACTCATGACACAAGACACTGAAAAACAGTGAGATGCAGTTAAATTCCCAAATATGTCAGTCTGGTGCATGTATGCATATACCAACAATTAAAGTAGTGCAGATGGGATATAAAAAAATACATACTTGGTGAATATTTTGTTTTTGTGCAAGAAACCTTGATTAACATAATATGTTGACTTAAAAAAAAAGGTAGCAAAAGTATAGAGTATGGCCCTTTAGTAATCATAATTTGCTGTTCTCTCTGTTTTTAGGGCTTCAGTGACTTCTGTGCAGCACCTGATATGTACATTTCCAAGGTGACGGAGCAGTACACACTTATCAAGAATGGTGAGTTGTTTTACTCCTTTCACATTTATGACAATCCAGCGATGACATCTTTGAAGTCGCACAGATATTGCATGTTTTGTTTTTTCACCTCCTGCTAGTTTGTGAGTAAGATGCTTTATCTAGCAGGTGTTATTCTGAATCATTTGTGAGTCTGGCTGAATTTAGACTTTATGCTGTCCTACGACTCATGATGGAGGAACGTGTTCTCTGTGGAATGAGCAGTCATGCACACTTTCATTTCCTGTTGGCTGACAGAAGAACTGTTCCCACTGAATTTCTCTTCTTCACTTTATCAGCATTACTCAACACAGCAGTTCCTTTACAATGTGACCTAATTATCCATAGGAGGTTTGGATGCTCTTAGTAAATCATAGTGAAGAGACACATGTGGGTGTTTTTCCTCCGCCTGTGTTTTTTGTGTGTGTG
Organism: Myxocyprinus asiaticus; assembly: GCF_019703515.2. NCBI lineage: Eukaryota > Metazoa > Chordata > Actinopteri > Cypriniformes > Catostomidae > Myxocyprinus > Myxocyprinus asiaticus. Next base: position 20,006,765 of record NC_059356.1, read on the forward strand.
TGTCTGAGCATCCCATTTTGGGTGGCCAGAGTGAAGGAGAGAGAAATAATGATGGAAGGGTGATATAAGGTTTAAAACGGTCACATATTCCAGACAAGTCTAATCTGTGGGCACTGAAGGTATGGCCCATTGGAAAGTGGTCATCGTACACTCTGTTCCCTGACAAGGATTTCTTTACTCTGGCCTGAACACATGTAAATTCCATTAACAATATTAAAATCTTTTATGATTCTGGAGCTGTGGTGCGTGGGTTAGCCCATGTGGTACATGCACATTAAGTTGTGTTGCTCATTTGAGTCTGGCCTGCAGTGTGTCCCAATCTCATTCTTACCCTCGTCCCCATTATTTACTTTACTCTTCTTCACTATGCTATCACGTGCTATCAGTGTAATATACTGTATATACTGTATATGACTATATATATATATATATATATATATATATATATATGTGTGTGTGTGTATATATATATATATATATATATATATATGTGTTGTGGTGCGTGCATGCCGGTATGTGTTGGTGCGGTGGCAAACGTTATTTAAAATCTCTGGTTTAATTCAGTTTTATTCTTACTCTTTTTGGCCTTTGGAATATGAAATAACCAGTGTTGGGTTGATTACTTATGAAATGTAATCTGGTACTCATTACAAATTACACAGCTAAAATTGTAATCGGTAACATAATATTTTAGATTATTATATATACTGTAAATAGGTAATTTAATCTGATTAATTATGTACTTGGTTTACGTTTGGATTATGCATGTTTTGATGATTATTACATTTTAAACATATTAAGTATTAATTTAAACATAAAATCTAACAATTATTTGCTGTTTGTCAGCCTCAGAGAATCTTTGTGATAAAATTAAAAGTACCTTTTTATTTTTTTTATCTGATTATGCAGTCCAGATTACATGTAGTCCATTACTACCCAAAATTAGAGTATATCTAATTGCTGTTATACTTGCTGCCAAGGTTTAGTAAGAGACATTAGGATGACACTGACTTGCAGAGGTTGTACTGTGACCCAATAAATGACCCCTAGCATTTGTGCTGTGCAGGAAACAGAAGTGTGTTTTTGTGTGTGTTGGCCTGTATGCATGTGCGCAGTGTAAATCTGTCAATTTTGGCCTCTGGTATGATTAACCAGTTTGCTATCCTGATGAGAGTACACCAGAGAAGTGCTGGAGAACAGAATAAAGGTAAAAAAAAAAATTAAAAAAAAATAAGAGCACAGGAAGAGAAAAACTGCTGAAGAATGAAGATGACAAACCATGTCAGCCATATAATTTTTGTCCTCTGGGCTCTGGTCTAATATCCCTATCTTTAGTCTTCCTCTTGTGTGCTTTAAATCACTCTTTATATATCTTACAAAAAACTGTCACTGTCATGGATTACGGAACCTATTCTGAATTGCTGAAGTTTGTTTCCTTGATTTGTACACGTTCTTATTTTTGGCATTGAGGAATAAATTGAGTCCTCATCGCTTGCAATGATAACGGCAGGCTTGCTCTTGGGAAGGAATCACACACAAGGCAAAATAAAGCAAGTCCTATTAGAAGACTCAACCCATAAATGGCACGTGGACTGACACTGAAGTACCATCATGTAAATGTATGTTTTAAGCCATAGCTCACACCATTTTAACATTTGCATTCCAGAATTAGTCCAGAATAAGACTGAGCGATAATTCAGCCTGAATGATGTAGATGGAAACCACAGACAAAGAGATCAGTTAAGCTTTGAAAGTGTTGCTCATGGCTATCACTGTCCTACACTCATGAGTCAGCCCGCTGCATATCCTCAGAATAAAACCAAGACATTAATGTGCTTACTGATAGCCAACATGTCCCAGTGACTATCATGCGGCTTCTAGAAGACAAATCTACAGTATTCCATCATGTCTTTTGTGCTGTGCTGTGCTGTGCTGTTTGGCATGGCATCATCTAGGGTCCATATTGTACTCTTTTGTACAATTCATATTTTCCCTGAAGTTCACTTTATGTTAGTCAAGGTCTGCTGCACCAAAAATTTTGTAATTTAGTTTGCAAGACCTTTAATGCCTCCTCTCTTAGGGGCCATTCAGACTGAATGCATTCTTATATCAGAACGCTTGCAAAAGTTGAAGTTCTTTTTGTCCTGACACAGCATCTAAAAAACTCTCCTTCACACTGTCTTTTACTAGAGCAAGTTGCCTTTTTCAAGCTTACATTTCACAGTTATCGTTCCAGAAAAGCCACGTTCACAAATTATGTTTTCAAACAATTATTTTCTGGCAGGTTCTCTTCATCTCATGAATTAAGATCTTTTACAGCCTGTAGTCACCCACGGCATAAGTGTGATTTAAAGATCTGCCTCCTCACAGATTGTGTTTGGTAGCTGCCCCATTGTCTTTATAGCATCTGTAGTCACCCAAAATTACATCCAATTACTTGGTCATTCACAGATGACATTTGTGCCTGTGGGGCTCAGACCCTTTAAACAGGTTATTAATACAGCAATCTGTTTTACCATACTCTAAATAAATGCTGCTCGGTTCAGTCTTTTGTATACAGACGTTCATGCATATAATTAAGAGACCGGTTTATTTTTCTCATCAGTGCCATAATTACTCCATTTATAGGGCAATCAGAGAGGCCAGTTGTATGGGAAGAGAGAATTGGCTTGCTCATAATCTGGTTTTACAGGCACAAGTGCTGCCAGCTTCTCCCTTTGACCAGTGCCATGTGTGTAATGATTGTGATGAAAGTATCACTCCTCCTCAATCAGTGCCCACCACTCTGACGCATGTGTCTGTTTTTGACTCAAGTCTACGCAAACCACCACAAGCTGTACGTGAATGTGGCCCAAGATTCCATCGGCGTTTGGAGGTTTGTGAGTGGGCTGTGTGAATTAGTACCATTTCCTTTGCAGAAATAGAAAGTGTTATTTAAAAAAGAAAATAAAAATTACACTGTAGTCTGGCTCTGCACTGCAGCCTACATCTTTATAATGACATATCAGAGATTAGCCTATTCTGCATTTAAAAATGATGTAATTGTTCAATGTTTACTGTAAATTATTTCTCCTACCCCAACTTAATGTGCAGAAACAACTGTGAGTAAGCCATTTGTTGATTTCCCTTAAAAGTGGCTCTTTACACCTTCGAAACATTGCTCTGTTTGTTTAAGCATACCAACCAGCCCAGAAGCAACAAGGGGCAGCCAATGTGTGAGTTTGGGGTGGGACTATACACCTTGAAGAAAAATTGTTTTTGCAATTTTAATTGGTTATGCTAGTGGTGTAAAAATAACACATTTCACCTTTAAGGCAAATTTTGGCCAATAGATGACTGCCATCTACACCAAAATAGCTTAATAGTTACAGTGATCCCATGGTCATGGAAAACCTGGAAATATTAGGAAGTTTGTGGTTTCAATTGTGCTTTCTAAGCCTGGAATTTAATGAACTTAAATGTCATGGAAGAGTCTTGAAAGTTTCTAGTTGCGATTTATAAATGTTTCTAGTTATACTCTGCTCTATAGTGTTTTATTTGGTAAAACTTGCTTGCCAATCATAGTAATAGTCCAGTTTGCAAGTGAATCGCTCTTTTGAGTTTGATCTTTTAAATATGTCGAATCGCTTCACGAATCATTCTGAATGAATCATCTGGGAATCAGTCTGAATTAAAATGATTTTCAAAACTCATCAGTTATTACAAATGATTGGAAATAGGGCTGCCCCCGAACAAAGATTTTCCTAGTCAACTAGTAGGCGTTAGTTTAAGCCATTAGTCGACTAGTCGTCGCACGTTTTTGATATTCATTTAATTACTTATTATATATATATATTGGGGGGCATCAGAAAATGGTTTGAGTTCCAGGGCTGAGAAAGAATGTTTTAAGTAACATTGCTAACACTGTTATACATTACAGAGAAATACTAAACCGAAATAATGAGCCTTTAAAATATAAATTTTACAAGACATGAAGTGAGCTGCAGCGACACCGGCAAAAGCAGTAATGATTCTGAATGTGTCGGAAAAACCAGCAAGGAGACTGTCTGAACATTTTGTTAATTTATAGAGAAATGCACATTAGGGTTGTGCCGACAGACGATGATCTCGGGGATCGACGATGGTGAGAGTGTTCTCCAATAGCTGATGCCTTTGAGAATGTCAAGACGATATTTGGCCTGTTTTCCCATTAATCTATTAAATTATTATTATTATTAGACTATTATTATTATCAAATTAATATTACAAATAATTTGCCCGTAGACACACAGACACGCGCTTGAAGAAACACACTTTATTATATTATTAAGAACAGATGACAGAAAAGCATCTATGCGCATGTATGTTTGTTTGGAGGCGTGCAGTCTCCTGGAACACGCGCATGTAAAAGGTTCTCACTCTTTCTTTTTTCAGTCTTCTAATTTTTTTTAAAAAATTTTTTTTTTTTGCAAGAACAGTATCTTCTGCAAATGACCTCAGACATCTCAGCTCAGGAGGTGCTTTGAGGTCAAAACAACACTGCATATGATATTTAGGTTTTTCAGAGAATGTTTTTATAACATATATATTTTGTCTTACTGTACTGGCAGAGTTTTTATTGTCAAAACAAGTGAAAAAATCGACCAGTGCTGAAGAAGTAATCCAAAGTATTTAGAATACGTTACTGACCTTGAGTAATCTAATGGAATACATTACAAATTACATTTAACAGTATGTATTGTGTAATCTGTAGTGGAATACATTTCAAAAGTAACCCTCCCAACCCTGCCGGTAGAGAATGCACAGATGAAGTTCTTTGCCAGAGAGATGTTACTCTTCACAACTGTTGTAAAGCCAACTTTCAAATAGTTGAACAACACACATTTTAAATGCACTTATTTGTTTTTTCCAGTTTCATTTGAACTTCTGTTAAAATAAATAAAAAATAAAGTTCAAAGTTTGAAATCAAGGTGTCTTGCTTTATTGTGTAGGCTTAACCTAACCCTGCTTAACAAAAATTACCGCATAGTACCACCTAGCATCCAACCAGCGGTAATACTGGTGTTCGTCATTTTTTTTTCTGCGACCAACCGACCAATCAAAACTTGGTCGACCAAGACTCTTCTCATCGACTAATGTTAACTATCAGGGGGCAGCCCTGATCGGAAAGGTCATGGAAATTTGTTGGTTAAAGGAATAGTTCACCCAAAAATGAAAATTTGCTGATAATTTACTCACCTTCAGGCCATCCAAGATGTATCTGAGATTCTTTCTTCATCAAAACAGAATTTAAGACTTTTAGGATTTCATTTCAGGCCTCCTCCTTTAAACAATGCAAGTGAATATACTCCATTTTTTTTGACGGTCCAAAATGCATATTTAGGGTGCATCAAAATAATCCACACGACTCCAGTCGACAAATAAAGGTCTTCTGAATGCAAACGGTTGATTATTTTTAGAAACAAAACAATACTTATATACTTTTTAACTACAAATGTTCGCTTCTGTACATCTCTGTGACGCGCTCATGAGAGGGATGACGTAAGCTCGTTGGTAAAGTCACGCGTCACGTGGAGGAAGAGGCAGGAAGCGCATCATTGTTTAAATTTTTTTTTTTTTTTAATATTATTTGGAAATAATTTATTTTAATATTTTTTTATATTGTTTTTAAATTGTTTTGGTTTGTGAACGGCACAAGTTTCTCTTTTAAACAATGACACGCTTCCTGACTCTGGACCAACGAGCTTACGTCATCCCTGTGATAAGCGCACGTCACAGAGATGTACAGAAGCGAACATTTGTAGTTAAAAAGTATATAAGTATTGTTTCTCATTTCAACTCCTATCATGTCATGGCTCTTTATCAACCATCTTCCATTCTCTTCACAGATATTTTGCAGTATTACCTTGCATGCAGCGTGGGTCAGGTCAACCCCTTCCAACAGGTAATCATTACTTTTCTTGCTTTCACTCTGTCTTACTTCCCCACAGTCCAAGCCTAAAGGCACCAACAAATGGGCTCTGTTCAAAACGCTAGTGAACTTCCTAGCTGCAGTGTACAGCATTTTTAGGGCTCATAGTCACACTTGATGCAAAGGTTGTTCCAAACAGAAGGCAAAAAAATGATATTGCCATATTACTTTTTTTTTCTTTTCTTTTTTTTTTTTTTGCATTTTGTTTTTGTTTGGTTTTTTTTCTTTTTGTTTTGTGTGTTGTGTTGTATTGTATTTTTCTTTTTTTCGTCTTGTCTTGACTTGTCCAAAATCTAAGGTAGTGTAGAAGGTAATAGGTAATTCCAGAATGCATTTCAACAAACTCAGTGAAAATTTCTATCTAAGATGGTGGACAGCCATAGCTGTTTAATTAAAAATAAGCTACTTTACCCAATATTTGTGTTTACTCTGTGCTATTCAGAGTGTTTTAATCACAATTTGTTTGAGGAGGGCTATTTGTGTGATGCATATGAGTGAGCATTAAAAACATTTGCTGCACGTGAAGACTGTTTCAGTTGAGTCACTTGTGAATTTCCAGTTTGGTTAGGATATTGACTTAGAAAGTAGCTTTTTATGTAGACAGTGTGACATCACTAGTGTTTAGAACAGAGCCATGGTCAGTCTCCACCTCCTCACACTCCATTACGGGGGAAGTGCCGTCTACTGCTTTGTGTGTCCCTGTACATTAGCATTCTGTCCTTGTTCAGAGCTGCTCGATGGAACTGTGTTCCTGTGGCTTGCTGCCCCTCCCTTTAGTTAATGGAGTCTCCTTAAGTCTTTAAGTGAATAATATATGTGCATAATTCAAACAAATCACAGCTCTTAACTGATCATGATTGATGGATTATGTGGGTGACAGCTCCATTATCTAGATGTCATTTAATTTAAATGAAGGTTAATGCCCATATGGAGACTGAACAGTACACTTTGTTAGCAGATGTGTCTAAATAGGGTTCCTCCAGTTCTTATGTATGTAGATGAAATCGAGCCAGTTTCACATCTGAGATGGCAATTAGTTGAAGTGGATACTGCTTTTAGACTTAAAAGGTCTACCTAGGAACATTGAAGAACACTTAAAGAGTAATATTAAGCAATATTAAGCTTTTACTTTATGAAAAGAAATGGCTCTATTTGAAAGCATTGCAAGCTGCCTTGCTGTCTATTGCCTATATAGACTTAAAGCTTCTAAGGCTATGTTCAGACTGCTGGCAAATCTGATTTTTTCTCAAATCAGATCTTTTTAGGCAGACTGTCCGCACTATTAATTGCGAGTGATCAAATCAGATTTGCGCGTTCAGACATAACCAACCTATCTGCATGGGTTGCTTTGGTAACGACGTAGGGGTACCCACGTGACGATGCTTTCAAAACAGATGCGGGAAAAATGGAAGTGCATCATCTCGCTCTCCAAATAAGTGCCCTGTCCAGTCGTGGTTCAGAACTCCTGGAGACTGGTAAATATTGTGATGTTCTGTGCTGCAGTCAACGATTTTTGACGTCATCGTTGTGTGTCGTGTTAAGAGTGACGCAAAAGACCATTTGAAATCCGATTTGAGCAGCCAGAGCGTCCAGACTGAGACACCTCTGAAAAAATCAGATTTAAATCACATTTGAAACCACCCTCCTGATGTGGTTTGAATCAGATTCTGAAAAATCAGATTTCATGTGGTTTTTTGCTGTCCAGACTATCAAAACTCATCTGGATATGCCAAAAATCGGCAGTCTGAACATAGCTTAAGACAACATCCTAACTGTCATAGAACCTCACAAGTTACTGCTTTAGAATGGTCTACTTGGGCATAAACTCTCTTAATGGTAAACGCATAACATGTACAAGAGAATTAACTAATGCTAAGTTGACTCCACTCGAATTTGTTGTTAGCATGTTGCTATGCTGCCTGAATTGCATTAAAAATACATCACATACAAATTTGGGGTAAAATAGTCCAATTTTAATTAGATAGGAGATAGAAGTTTTGCAGCATTTAATAAAATACAAAAACATATTTACAATAGACATTTCACAAGACTTATCAACCTACCTGAATGATTTTTTTCACCAAGCATATTCGTGAAGGATGCATGTGATGCTGCCTTAAAAGCAAAAAGCTTACATAGGTAGTAGAAAGCAGCATAACCAGCTCACTATGTTTTTAAATAGAGCTGTTTCTTTAAACGATGTAAAAAATCATAAAATTCGCATCCATCTGCGCTTTGTCCCCATAGTTTTTCTATGTAAGCTTGCACTAGATGGACATCTGGAACGTTACACTGCTATTTCTACTTGATCTAACTATCTAAAATAAGTTTTGTTGGTGTAACCTAATGTATTCAAGTTGATACAGACATGTTAAATAATATTTTTGACTTGAATCAAACCAGTTAATTTAGATGTTACCACATGAAGCACATTTTTTAGGTTAACATTTTTTTTCAGTGAATGACAGTTTCAGTCACCATTCATTTTCATCACATCTTTTTTTCCATACAATAAAAGTGAATGGTGACTTTCTACCTAACTTTTGCATTGCATGAGCGTAAGAAAGTATGTCATACAGGTTTGGAATGACTTAAGGATGAGTAAATAATAACATAATTTTTTGTTTTGGGTGAATTATTCCTTTAATGTAATAATTGGAACTGAACTATGGTGGAAGGGTTTTCATCATAATTCTTGCCAAACCTATTGGGACACAACTGCCACTGGCAGCATTGAGCGTGTAATTGCTGCTGTCCTTTATATACAAAATGCACAAAGTTTCTAGCACTGTTGCACAAGATTAATTCCACAAGGCTGCTATCATCAACTCAAGTCTCTTGTAAGCTTTGCAAAAAGAAACATGTACTTTCACATTGAATTTCAGCAACTTACCAGCCTGTCATTGAACTTTTAAATATAGAGCTGTTGGCAGACAAAGCTGACACGGAGGCCATTTGGTGTCTCAGATATTCATGTTTTCAAGACCTAAGGTCTCTAAATACTGTGTGACTGTAATGGACTGAACACTTTGCCTTCCTTCACTTGAAAATTTCTTAAAGAGAAGCCTTTGCAGGCTTTAGTTGCCAGGTGAAAATGCACTGTTGCATTATGCAAGCAACTCTCTCCTGCTGAAGTACAAAGAGTAGAGTAAGTGTGGAAGAGGAGCAAGTGTGCAGTGGTCAATGTGAAAAGGAGAAATAGTTCTGCACTGTGAAGGACTCTTTTTCGCTTTGTGTTTTTCACTGCTTTGGAATGCCAATAATAAACATCAACTCTCTTAGAGGTTGCTTATGTAAAGTGTACAAGAGAATGTACAGTTGAGTTGTTTTTAGCATATTGGTAAGCTAAAGACAGATTGCTCTTAAAAGCAAACAAAATAAGGGCCTTGGTAGCTCAGCAATTAAAGACGCTAACTACCACACCTGGAGTTGCAAGTTCGAATCCAGGGCATGCTTCCTAAGCAACCAATTGGCCCGGTTGCTAGGGTGGGAAGAGTCACGTTGGGTTAAGCTCCTCGTGGTCACGATTTTCACTCTCGGTGGGGCGCCTGGTGGGTTGTGCGTGGATGCTGCGGAGAATAGCATGTGCCTCCACACGCGCTAGGTCTCCGCGGTAACGTGCTCAACAAGCCACATGATAAAATGCGCGGATTGACTGTCTCAGATGTGGAGCCAACTGAGATTCGTCCTCCGCCACCCGAATTGAGGCGAGTCACTACGCCACCACGAGGACTTATAGCGCATTGGGAATTGGGCATGCCAAATTGGGGAGAAAAGGGGAGAAAAAAAAACAAAAACAAACAAAGCAAACAAAATACATGAACAGATATTGGATGAAATAGTCACATTTTAATTAGATAAGAGATAGGACCTTTGTGGTGTTCATTAAAATACAACCTTTTTGTGTTGTGGCCTAGATGACATCAACTCTCTTAACGGTCACTCACACGAAAGTGTACAAGAGAATGAACTAATGTGCAGTTGATTCCAATTGTGTTTGTTGTTAGCATGTTGCTAAGCTAATGACACAATGTTAGATAGGCATTAACCACAATCTTTACCTAGGCATTAAATCTTAATGGTCACTCATGCAAAAGCGTACAAGAGAATCAACTAAAGTGCAGTTGATTCCAATTGTATTTGTTGTTAGCATGTTGCTAAGCTAATGGCACAATGCTACATAGGCATTAACTACAATCTCTACCTAGGCATTAACTCTTAACGGTCACTCACGCAGAAGCATACAAGAGAATGAACAAATGTGCAGTTGATTCAAATTGTGTTTGTTGTTAGCATGTTGCTAAGCTAATGACACAGTGTTAGATAGGCATTAACTACAATCTCTACCTAGGCATTAACTCTTAATGGTCACTCACGTAAAAGCGTACAAGAGAATCAACTAAAGTGCAGTTGATTCGAGTTGTATTTGTTGTTAGCATGTTGCTAAGCAATGACACAATGCTACATAGGCATTAATGCTTAACGGTCACTCACAAAGCGTACAAGAGAATCAACTAATGTGCAGTTGATTCAAATTGTGTTTGTTGTTAGCATGTTGCTAAGCTAATGACACTACACAAAATGACACATTGCATGTTGTCAGTCCTGTGGACTAGCGAAAGATAGTTACAAGCAGAAGCGTTATGGCCATGTGCATGAAAGTTTGAGTCCCAGTCTCGTTCCCCCTCTTCTACCCATCATTTCCTTTTTTCTCTCTATTTCTTTATGGAAAAATGATATTAGGCTCCAAAAAAGAATGGCATGTTACATGCAATTTGGGTGAAATGATTGAAAAATATAATATCAATTTAAAAATCAAGATTTTTTCAGGAGGAATATTAAAGCGATATGAAATGAAAAATTTGTCATCATTTACTCACCCTCATGTTGTTCCAAAACCATATGACTTTTTTTCTTCAATGGGACACAAAACTTAATGTTAGGCAGGGTCACATTTAATGTGTTCCATGGAAGAAGAAAGTCATACGAGTTTGGAACGACATGAAAGTGAGTAAATTATGGCAGAATTTAAGTTTTGGGTAAACTAATCCATTAAAGTGTATCTAAGAGGAAGTTTACATTCAGCATGTAACTGGTCTCTTATGTCTTATTGTAGAAGCTGTCTGGAGGTCACAAAGCACTGGTGGAGATGCAGGATGACGTGTCAGAACTACTGCGCTCTGCTGTCCGAGAGTACCCCAAAACAAAGGTGAGCATTTGTATCTAGGTATGTAGCCGTGTGTGTAGACTTGCATGCCTACAAAAGCTTGCAGGTCCTTTTGTAGTGTGTGTGTTCTCCCACTGGGCCTCTGTCATTGTGTAGATTGTGTGTGTGTTCCAGGAAAAGGGGTGGCAGACTTTCTGTGCATGTGAAAAAAATAAGAGCCGCTGGAGCACAGGCATTGAAATAAAAATGCTGAATCAATAGAAATGTTTCACCCTTAGACCAGCCAAAATCTGTTTACCACTGCAGCTTTATACAACTTACACCTCACAGAACACTGAACCTTTGAAAAAACGTATTTTTGAAAAATCCCTCTGTGAATGCATGTGTTTGGCAATGGCATGTTTTTTTTTTTTTTTTTTTTTTTTTGCCATGACATTATATCTTAGACACAAAATGACTGTAAAAATATTAAAACAATGGATTAAAAAAATGAATGGACATTGATTATGCTGCCTTATATTTAAAAAATGACAATACAATTTGTTTCGTTTGTGGTCTTGCACAAGACTGGATGGCCTGACCTTGTTTTGATTATTTTTGTGTGTTTGTATGTGTGTGTTATAGGGTAAACTTGAGCAAATTCAGGGGGCTTTAAACACCACAGAAGTTGGACTACACCAACTCACTGCGCTTGTGGACTGCCGCAGTTTGCACATGGTAAGAAATACTGTGGTGGTTTTTGTCTGCATGACCACATTGGACATCCTTAAATGAGCGCATCTTTCCACCATTTACACTGAAACCTTAACCTCTGCGAAGCAGGAGGGATTTTGCAAAATATTTGATCTCCTACAGCCCAAAACACACATTTACACATACACCACCAGTCGAAGTTTCTATCAACTTGAAACAAGAGAGCATTCAAACCAGCACTCAGCACTTCAGTTCCATTATTTATTTATTTATTTATTTATTTATTTTCTCTGTGGTGCAAATGGAGACCCCCATTTATGATGTACTGCTTCAGTCTGGAGCCTGTTGTCTTCTCCTGGATAATGGAGATACCTGATATTTCAGGATTCAGCAAGACCAAGACATTAAAATACTCAATCCTCAGGGCTGAGAGAAACAGACCTGCTCAGTGGGTGGTCCAAAACATGCATCTCATTCCCATGGGAACACGAAAGTAATGGAGAATATATGGGATTTTCAAAAATGTACTATACATTATTAATAGTGTTTTCATACTGCAAAAACAATAACACACTTCACGGTACAAGCCCATGTTCATCAGAGTCGTACATCTGGACTTTATGTTGGAGAGTTTCTGCTGGAGATACAGAACAGCGCCGGCGGTTATTACAAATGGAGCAATTTTGCAGTTACTAATGATTGTAATTTGCAGGAAGGAGATGCTGCCATGTTTTTCAGAGAGCAGCATGTGTAGGGCTAGTCGCAGTTCGCTCGACATGTATTATTGAAAAGCCCTGTATCTCTCTCGAGCATATGGTGCTGTCTGCTGCAGAAAAGTTCTCAGAGAGAGTGCTTGAAATAATGTTAGTGGTGAATTCACTAAACAGTTTTACCACTTTTGCATGTAGTATTTCAGCATAAAAACTTTAGTCTTTTACACTTACCACCCAGAATCCACTTTAAAGGAATATTCCAGGTTCAATACAAGTTAAGCTCAATCGACAGCATTTGTGGCATAATATTGATTACCACAAAAAATATTTTGACTTGTCCCCCTTTCTTTAAAAAAAAAAAAAAAAAAAAAGCAAAAATCTGGATTATAATGAGGCACTTACAATGGAAGCGAATGGGGCCAATCCATAAACTTTAAAATATTTAATACAATATGCATGTTAACATACTTTTTGTGTGATAAAATCATATACTAACCTTTTTCTGTGTAAAGTTACAGTATAGACAATTATACAACTCTGTTGCCATGGCATCGTAACACTGTAAACCCTAAAACAACCATAAAAACTGCAGTATGAACAACTTTACAGCTCAAATAATACACATTTGAACAGAAGAATTAATGTAAGTGCTTCACATTTCTGCCTTTTTACCCTCTAAAAATTTGCCTAATTCACTTCCATTGTAAGTGTCTCACTGTAAGCTTATTTTTATTTATTTTTTAAAAGGAGGGACGAGTCGAAATAATATTTTTGTGGTGGGGATGTGCCACAGTGGTTGACTAGTCGACTAGTTATCCAACAAACGACTAGTTGATTAGTGGGGTCGACTACTAACATTAATATTTTTAGTGGTGGTGGTTTTAATGGGGGAGACAATTTTCAAATTATTGAGAAACACAACTTCTTTGAGAGCATTTTTGTATGATTATAGCTTGCTTTGCTTAAAAGTGAATAATTGTCAGCACAGTAAAACCATGACGTTTAATTCCTTTAAGGCTTTATGTTTTATTCATTTATGCACCGCTGCTATTTCAGCCGTCAAAGTGCGCATCAACAATACATTACGAGACAATCACTGCCAGACATTAAATCTACTGTGAGTAATGTTCCCGTATTTGTGGGATGCTTTGAAAAGATTAAAGTCTTTTCCTGATTCTGTCTGACACTGCTTAAATAGTTGCTGTAAAAAAGGTTTAAACTACTTGATGTCATGAACTATATGTGTACCCGCATCTTTATCTTGCAGTTTTGCGCTTTTGAAAGCGCAGCAAGGATCGCCCTGAAGTGCCCCGGTTACATTGAAGCGCATCATTCTGCATTCAGGAAGTGCATAAGCGGTTTTTTGCCGCTCTATATTGGAGTCTTTCTTTTTTCTTCCTTCTCTTACTTTGATGTTTTGTTATTTATCTTTTTGTTGGATATCCGTTAGTTACCATGTTGAGGTGCTGCGCTTAGCATCCGTATATCCATTTGAAACGTGTCTGAGTTCACGTGAACAAAATGGAGCCTAATGATACATTATTATCCTTAACACCGACTAGTCGTTCAAACAACCGACTGACTAGTCGATTATGAAAATTGGTAGTTTTGCTCATCCCTAGTAATCAACAGTATGCCACAAATGCTGTCGATTGAGTTTAAAGGGATAGTTCACCCAAAAATGAAAATTCTCTCATCATTTACTCACCCTCATGCAATCCCAGATGTGTATGACTTTCTGTCTTCTGCAGAACACAAACAAAGATTTTTTCAGAAGAATATTTCAGCTCTGTAGGTCCTCATAATGCAAGTGAATGGTGATCAGACATTTGTAGCTCCAAAAATCCCATAAAGTAAACAAAAGTAATCCATATGACTCCCGTGGTTACATCCATATTTTCAAAAGTGATATGATAAGTGTGGGTGAGAAACAGAACAATATTGAAGTTATTTTTTTGCTTGAAATTCTTCTCCCTGCCCAGCAAGGGGTGGTATGCATGAAGAATGTAACTCACCATAAACACAAGAAGAAGAATGTAAAAGTGATCTGTTTTTCACCCACACCTATCATATTGCTACTGAAGATATACATTTAACCACTGGTGTCTTATGGATTACTTTTATGCTGACTTGTACGATTTTTATTTATTTATTTATTTATTTATTATTATTTTTAGCTTCAAAACTTTGGCACCCATTCACTTGCATTGTATGGACCAAAAGAGCTAAACATTCTTCTAAAAGTCTTCACTTGAGTTCAGCAGATGAAAGAAAGTCATACACATCTGTTATGGCATAAGGGTAAGTAAATAATGAGAGAATTTTCATTTTTGGGTGAACTATCCCTTTAACTTGTATTGAATGTGGAATATTTTTAATTTTTATTTTAAGCAGGTGCTAAATGCGCTGACATAGAACTTGTCAAGTCACTGACATTCTTTTCAGCACAAACATGTCTCCTTTCTATGTAAATTATGCAGACATGTGTGCAAATAAACATCTTTGCCAGGGGTCGAAATTAGTTCATAGTGAACACCTGTTTTTTTTTTTTTTTTTTTTTTTATCTTCTGTATTTACACCGATCAGCCACAACATTAAAACCACCTGCCTAATATTGTGTAGGTCCCCCTTGTACTGCCAAAACAGCACCAAACCGCATCTCAGAATAGCATTCTGAGATTATATTCTTCTCACCACAATTGTACAGAGCGGTTATCTGAGTTACCGTAGACCAGCCCATCTGGCACCAACAATCATGCCACGGTCCAAATCACTGAGATCAAATTTTTCCCCCATTCTGATGGTTGATGTGAACATTAACTGAAGCTCCTGACCCGTATCTGCATGATTTTATGCACTGCACTGCAGCCACACAATTGGCTGATTAGATAATCGCATGGATGATTGTTGGTGCCAGACAGGCTGGTTTGAGTATTTCTGTAACTGCTGATCTCCTGGGATTTTCAAACACAACAGTCTAGGGTTTACACAGAATGGTGTGAAAAACAAAAAACATCCAGCGAGTGGCAGTTCTGTGAATTGAAACACCTTGTTGATGAGAGAGGTCAACAGAGAATGGCCAGATTGGTTCGAACTGACAAAGTCTACGGTAACTCAGATAACCGCTCTGTTCAGTTGTGATGAGAGGAATGTCATATCAGAATGCTGTTCTAAGATGCGGTGTTGGGACTGTTCTGGCAGCACGAGGGGGACCTACACAATATTAGTCAGGTAGTTTTAATATTGTGGCTGATCAGTGTATTTTGTATCCAGCAGTGATGGGGCGGTTTATGCATGTGTATGTTCTTTCATGCGGTGTGTTTAATAGCGGGCTATGTTTATGTCCTTGTTTAAGTCTCGTGCATGCTGTGCAGTGATTGTGGGTTTAATACACTGTCTCTCTGTCTCTCTGCAGGATTATGTTCAGGCATTGACTGGTGTGTGTTATGATGGTCTGGAGGGACTGATCTACCTGGTGCTGTTCTCCTTCATCACAGCCCTCATGTTCACCTCTGTGGTCTGCAGTGTGCCACACACGTGGCACGCCAAAAGGTGAGGCACTCGGTGAACAAAAGTTGAAACAGTGCATTCCTATGGATCATTCACACTGAGGATGAAATTTGTCCAACAACAAAGCATTTTTTTCATCCTTTAGATTTTTTATTATTATTATTTTTATTTATTATTAGTATTTTATTGGTGCAGACATTTTCCAAAATTTGGCTTTCACAAGTGTAGCAAAAAGAAGTGCACATACAGTACATCACTAGAACCACGTAAAAACAAAAGCTCACTGACTAATGAAATATGAGCCTACTTAGCACCATTTTTAAAAGCAGTTGTACTGTTACTAACAGTACACCTCGTAGTGTCATTATACCATATATTTCTAGATAACACTTCATTAACGTGAGTGAAAGTTGTGTTATCAGTTGGCTTGTATTTTGTATTAAAGTGAATTTAACAGTCTTGTTGATGTCATAAAGCTCATTGTTCTTTTCCCGTACAAGTTAGTTTTCATAGTTATGACGCATTCATTTAATGGAACATCCTTATTTTTATAGTTAGTACACCCAGGAGGATTAAACTAAAAGATAAAACAATAGTGGAAAAGGTTTCATTTTTACAAAGTCTGTTTGTGTGTGTTTGTGAGCATAGATATGGACTCTAAGGTTGGTCACCTCATCCGTAATAAACACTCCCATCGCACTCATCGGTCAAACGCTAAACGGAAACAGCTGCCGCTCTCTGCCTCTTCCTCCCCCTTGTTCCTTCCTTCCAAACTCTCTGTGTGGGAATCACATCTTCCACCATAATTACATAAACTGTAATAATTTCCCAGCCCAAACCCATGTGACCGCTCGGCCAGGTTCGTATCAGGCAAGCAGGATTAGGCTGGAGAGAGAGACAGCGGACAAAGATGCCTTGCTGTGCCACTAGCTTAAGCATATTTTATAATTAACATACTCAAAGGTGATAGTGTTCTATCCATCTGTGTCTCATGATACACAGCTATTCACTCTACCTCTTCATTATAGATAATTAGCAGCTTCTGAATGTGAGTTTAGGCAAGCTGTGGCAGACAGTGCAGGTTGGAGGTAGACACTTATTTTGTGACATTTCGATGAATGGACTTCAAGCCAAGGATTTTTTGTTGTTATATTTCGATGTTAAAGTTGACAGGAAATAAAAAATAACCTTATTTACTTTAAAACTGCTTCTGGTTTTAATGTGAACGATTTATCGGTGCATGTTATCTCAAAGAAAAAAAAGCTATCATGAAAACCCTGGACAAATAGTGACTATTCCAGACCTGGAATAGTCTTGAAAATGAATAGAATCCTAAAAGTCATGGTAAATCACAGAAATTTCTATAGTGAATATACCTTTCTCTGGCCCACTTTATATTAGGTGTCTTTAACTACTATGTTCTTAAGCATTTGATACAATGTACTGATTATGTACATACACTCACTGGCCACTTTATTAGGTTCACCTGTACATCTACTTGCTCATGCGATTATCTAATCAGCCAATCGTGTGGCAGCAGTGTAATGTATAAAATCATGCAGATACAGGTCAGGAGCTTCAGTTAATGTTCACATCAACCATCAGAATGGGGAAAAAATGTGATCTCAGTGATTTGGACCATGGCATGATCGTTGGTGCCAGATGGGCTGGTTTGAGTATTTCTGTAACTGCTGATCTACTGGGATTTTCACACACAACAGTCTCTAGAGTTTACTCAGAATGGTGTGAAAAACAAAAAACATCCAGTGAGCAGAAGTTCTGTGGGCAAAAATGGCTTGTTAATGACAAAGGTCAGAGGAGAATGGCCAGACTGGCCTAAGCTGACAGGAAGGTGACAGTAAACCAAATAACCTGGGTACCACTACTGTCAGCTAAGAACAGGAAACTGAGGCTCCAGTGGGCACAGGCTTACCAAAACTGGACAGTAGACAATTGGAAAAACATTGTTTGGTCTGACAAATCTGGATTTCCACTGAGGCCCACCGCAGCCTCAGTTTTCTATTCTTGGCTGACAGAAGTGGAACCCGACGTGGTCTTCCGCTGTTGTAGCCCATCTGCTTCAAGGTTTGACGTGTTGTGCATTCTGAGATGCTATTCTGCTCACTACATTTATACAGAGGTGTTATCTGAGTTACCGTAGCCTTTCTGTCAGATCGAACCAGTTCTCCGTTGAACAAGCCATCAACAAAGTCGTTCTCTCTCATCAACAAACCGTTTCCATCCACAGAACTGCCGCTCTCTGGATGTTTTTTTTTGTTTTTGGAACCATTCTGAGTAAACTCTGGAGACTATTGTGTGTGAAAATCCCAGAAGGTCAGCAATTGCAGAAATACTCAAACCAGCCCATCTGGCACCAACAATCATGCCACAGTCTTAATCACTGAGATCACATTTTTCCCCACTCTGATGGTTGATGTGATGATTTTATGCACTGCACTGCTGCCACACGATTGGCTGATTAGATAATCACATGAATAAGTAGATGTACAGGTGTACCTTATAAAGTGGCCGGTGAGTGTATGTGTTGTTGCATTGTACTTACTTTTGGAGTACCTGCTAACATCTGTAGTTATACTATTAGCCTTACACCTAAACATAATCCTAATTCAACCCTTACCCTAAACCCTGAATATTGCTCTTGGTTAGTAGAGTAGAACTCTCTTGCAACTCATAGTGTTGTCCAGTTTGTGAGCAAATCAGAGCGAATCAGTTCTTTGCAGTTATTTGGTCAAAATGGTTCACAAAATGGTCTGAGTGAGTCATTAGCAAATCAGTCTGAATCAAAATTATTTTTAAAAACTGGTTTCCAGAAATCACAAATGTCTGAAAAGTTATGGAAATTCCTTGGTCGAAAAGAGTGGGAACCTGTCTTTATCAAAATGTAATGATTTGTTCTGCCTCTAAAATCAGAATCCTTTTCTGCTGACATAACGAACATCTTTTATTTTTCTCCAACCACCTCTCATATAGAGACCACTTTTCACTGTCCAATTAATTCTCGATGGGTAAAATCAAGTCCCGTCCTACATATTCTTTTTCTCATAAAATATATTTTCTCTCAGAAGTCCGTCACGTTATGGGTTGTGAATGTTGTTTCATATTGCATTGAAAATGTAAAATATGCGCTAACAATTTTTCTCCTGAACTTTTCACTTTGAGCCAAATGCCAATTTTTCACCATACAAACATAAAAAAATATCTTGCTTAAAAAGGATAGTTCACCCAAGAATTAAAATTCTCATCATTTACTCACCCTCATGCCATCCCAGTTGTGTATGACTTTCTTTCTTATGCAGAACACAAACAAAAATTATTAGAAGAATATTTCAGCTCTATAGGTCCATACAATGCAAGTGAATGGTGGCCAGAACTTTGAAGCTCCAAAAAGGATATAAAGGCAGCACAAAAGTTATCCATATGACTCCAGTGGTTAAATCTTTGTCTTCCAAAGCGATGTGATAGGTGTGGGTGAGAAACAGACCAATAGTTAAGTCTTTTATTTTATTTTTTTAATTTTTTTTTTTTAATTTTTTTTTTTTTTTACAATAAAACTCCAATTTCACATCCACATTCTTTTTTTGTTTTTGTCAATTCACATTCTTCGTGCATATCGCCATCTGCTGGGCATGGAGGAGAATTTATAACAAAAAAGTATTTAAATATTGATCTGTTTCTCACCCACACTTATCATATTGCTTCAGAAGACATGGATCTAACCATTGGAGTTGTATGGATTACTTTTATGCTGCCTTTATGTACTTTTTGGAGCTTCAAAATTCTGGCCACCATTCACTTGCATTTTATGGCCCTGAAATATAGAGCTAAAATATTCTTCTAAAAATTTTCATTTGTGAGGGTGTAAAAGATTATTGAATTTTCATTTTTGGGTGAACTATCACTTTAATCATAGATCCCACCCCCAGCTCGATGGATGGTTTTAGTGATTTGTTAAAATGCTACATCAATAGCAAAGTTATTGAGGCAGGCCTTTGTTTGGTTCCAAGCTCACCTTAAATGGTTATAATGTCTGCTTCTAAATGGGGTTAAAGCAGAATAAACTGCTCTCTTGTTCCCTGTGGCTGAAACAAATCAGTAAAAAAAAAAAAAAAAAAAAAAAACATGGCAAACGGATGCCTGTGGCCTAATGTGTTCTGCCTGTTTCTCATCTGTAACAAAGCAGAGAGCGCCCTCTGCTGCACATAATCGGCACATTTGTTTTTGTTGCCCATAATAACAAGTTACAGCATTCGCGCTGTGTGCATAAGAACCCTGGAATATTTTTTCCCCCCTGATACTTTCTAGTGTTTGTCTTTCTCAGTCTCCAGTCCACTACTTTTATTTTACTTGGCATTGGACTCGCAAAGCAGAATCGCCATAGTGGAAACCAAAACTGTTCTCAGAACAGGGTCAATTAAAGCAGTTTATAACTTCACTTTGGGGTTTAGGTTCCATTAAATGTAAATTAATTACCATTTGGATATACATTTGATCCCCCTCCATGTAAATTAGATTTCACAATGATGACATTTAAAATAATTCTTAGTGGCCAACTCCTTATGCTTTCTCTGTTTATCTAAAGACGCTGGATTGATCAGAACATTCTCTTCTCTGAGGTTTTATCTTAACTCTCAACATTTGTCAAACCGGGACATTTGCCTGCACCAAGTTTAAAAAAGTCAATAACTTCTCTTATCACCCGTGTCCCCTCTGAATTTTGCCATTGCTTTTCAGCTAATTGCAGTGTCATTCTAACATTGCTCACTGGCAATTTTGTTCCAGTTCACAACTGCACAGCAGTTCCCACAGCGATCACGATTCACACATTCAGAGAGGCGATTCAAAAACAGTTCACAAGATGCATGACATTTCGGTGTCTGAAAAGATGAAATGCCAGGAATATTCCCAACATCTTACAACTGATGTAGGAAAGGATGTAGGTTCAGATCTGGCCATGAACTCTCACCATTGTGCCTTTGAGTAATTGACTTCAACCCAGTTTAATCCAATGGGACTTTAGTGTCCCTGTAATAAGTGTATCGTTCGTTGATTTGGGATAAAAGCATCAGTTAAAGGTGAATGTGTAATTTTTAAATACTTTCTCTATTCCAACTTAGTATACAGAGACAACTATTAGAAATTTGTAGGTTTATTTCTTTTAAAAATGTGAACAATATTGCTCTGAGGGGCTTTCAAAACATTGATCTGTTTGTTTGAGTGTTCTAACCAGCCTGACACGGCAACATTGACTCCATTGACCAATAGTGTACGTTTTTGGGCTTGGACTGTCTGTTTGTGCCCAATGGCGGATGGGGAAAGTGGTCAGTAAAAGTATTTGAAAATGATCATTGTTTTTGCAGTTCTTTTTGGTCATGCTAGTGGTGCAGATATTACACACTTCACCTTTGAATAATTTAAGGGGTGTTAATACTGACAGTGATTTGCAGCATTGAAGTCACTGAGGGTCAATTGTTTTCAATTAGAGTTGATTAGGAGACATAAGTGACAGAGAAAAGCTCAACTTAATGCAAATATTGTGACGACTACCAATTGGGAGTGCAGACAGTGGAGTTCAGTTGCCTCTTGATAGAGTTGGATATGGCAGTGGAGTAGGAATGGCGACCAGCAGTCCAGCAACTGGACGACCTCCATCTGTTTAATCACTGTCAGTGTGAACGCACCTTTATTTACTCTTGTATGGTTATTTTGTGTGTGTTTCATGCAGGCCTGAAGACGACAGTGAGGAAGTGTCCCTGGCTCATGGAGGTAGACAGAATCATGATAACCTGTACCGAGTGCACATGCCCAGTCTCTACAGCTGCGGCAGCAGCTACGGCAGTGAGACCAGCATCCCTGCAGGAGCACACACTGTCAGCAACGCTCCAGTTACTGAGTACATGTGAGTTTTACACACACCACACCATCAACAACCAATGCACAAGTCACTATCCACAGCTTCTATGCAGGATGATCCATGGTATATTTTGTAGAGATAGACGGATTAGCAGTTTGACATAGCTCAAAACTAAAATAAAAATAGATTTGCCTCCATATAGATCACAAAGCAATGTTGCATAAATAATTATGGCATAAAAACAATGTGATAAGAATAAAATAATAATTAGTAGTAGTAGTAGTTGTAGTATTAGTATGATTATATGTATGCAAAGTTGTTTTGTTATCTTAACGGTGGCAAATGTATTTCTTTATAATTATTTTTAATAATTTTATTATTATTGTTGTTGTTGTTATAAAGTTGTTTTCTCATCAAAATGGTATGCCAATTTTTTATTATAATATTTATTTTAATTGTATATTTAATATTAATATGAAACAATTATTTCAAAATTTGCATTATTATTGATATGATATTTGTAGTGCATATTGTTTTTATTGTTGTAGTCAAAAATAAAGCAACAATTAAAAATTGGTACTGCATATTTTTAACATTTAAACAAAAATACTTGTCATCTGTATCAGTTGTAAAATAAATAAATAAATAAATAAACAATCTTAATAATAAGATCAGTTGAACTCTAGTATTTTGAAACTTAAACCTCCCCACACAAGCTGATCACCTCCCTGCCTGTATTTCTCTCTCCTACACCACATCTGGTGCACATGAGCAGCACTGAATATTGTCAGTGTGTTAGAGGTCTTGTGGATGTTTTCAGCAGCTAGGCTCTGACATATGCACCATTTGTGCAGTGTGTATGATGGAGGATGAAGGCTCCTCTGAGAAGAGTCAAACCCTATTGGAGTAAAACAGCTGCATCTCTCCAGCTGTGGCTCTCTGGGAGACTGTTGGGAGTGCACAAAGGAAACAGCCTGCTGGGGATGGAGTGATGAGGGAATAAGGTGTAGCAGGGACTCAGCTATGGTGGATGTTTGTTTTGAAGGAACTGGGTATCTTTCAAATGATTAGAATTGGTAACACTTTCTGTTAAGTCCATGTGTATGCATTGTAAACGTATTATAAATGCATTATAATGTGTCATAGTACGCCTTATAATATGTTATAATTTCTCATAAATAATTGTAACCACAATTCTAATACATTATAATACTTGATTTTATACTTTAGAGTGTAATGCATGATAACAATCACCATTGAATTTTATCTGCAGAGGTTATACATGGTTATATATTATAAGGTGTGTCATTATAAATTATGAATGCAGTATAATGCATTTATTATGCCTTTTACCACACATTCTATATATGGGCTTTATAGAAAGTGTTACCAAATATTTTATTTCCCACATTATTTTAGACTTCCTAAATAGAACTTTATTTAATGAAAAAATAGGTTGCAGTTACAGGATTAGAGTAAAAACTTTACGTTATGTGAACCAGTTTATACTATATATAGGCCTACTGCAAGTAATGTGTTGTTACATCGTAATTATAGCATATTAGCATTATTATAACTTAGGCACAATGTAATAATGACCAGTGTTGTGGGAAAGGCATTATATGTAATGCACGTTAGGTAATGAGCTAAAAAGTAATATCAGGGTTCCCACGGTCATGGAAGACCTGGAAACATCAGGGAATTTTAAAACTGGGAAAAGTCATGGAAATGTCTATAGTGAATATTTAGAAAAAGAAAAAAAAAATTATATATATATATATATATAATTTTGCTCTGCTCTAAAATATTTAATAAGTGAAATATTCACTATCTTGTGTAGAGTAAAACTTGCTTGCAAGCTATTGTGATGTTCAAATTGTGAGCAGATTGTTTGGTCAGTTGGGCAAGTTGGTCAAAACACATCACAAATCAGTATAAAAGATTAATTAGCAAATCCGTCTGAATCAAAATTATTTTTAAAATTCCTTATCCAGTAGTCATGAACAACTGGAAAAGGCATGGAATTTCACTGATCAAAAAGGGTGGGAATTCTGTAATATATTTCTTTATGTATTTAAACCATAATACCGGAGTTACTTTTAATAAGGAACGCATTGCTTTTCTATTTATTTATCGACAAATTGAAAACCTCTCCCATCCCATTACAGTATCATGTCGGCATGTACAGTGCATGTGACACCATCAGCATTGATACGAAATTAGATTGTACAAGTGGAACATCGTGTATACAGGGATATAGACATTGCATGCACACAATGTCAGGAGAGCAAACACTTAGAATATAAAAACCACCTGCAAGCAAAGTATGGCATGAGAGAAAGTAACAGAAAAGTAACACTTTCCATAAAGTGATGGCAATCAGTTACTTTTTAGTAGTGCAATAATGTAACACATTACTATTAAAAGTAACACTCCACAACACTAATAATGACAAATAAATAACCAAGGGCAATACATTTTAAATAGATAAATAATATTAATGCACTATTTTTGTAAATTGTTTGTATATTTGTTAAGTGTTTATGTCTTTGTGTTTGGGGTGCCTGTGTCATTTGCAGGACTCAGAATGCAAACTTCCAGAATCCTCGCTGTGAGAACACTCCTCTCATTGGCAGAGAATCTCCTCCCCCCTCCGTAAGTATCTACATACTGTTAGTGCATAAGTTCACATCCCCCTTTTGTCTCATAAGTTTACACACCCCTTTCAGAATTTACACAAAAACAGTATAAGAGATAAAAGATCAGATTTTAATTTATTTATTTATTTATTTTTAGTACTGCCATTCAGAATCTACAGAACAGATATTTACATATATCCCACAAGAAAAAATAATTTAAAGGGGATGTAGACTTTTGAACAGGAACACTGGTGTAAATTCAGTTATTATTTTGTCTTGTGGAATATATATATAAACATCAGTCAAATGTCTTCATCAGGACAGTACTAAATAAAAGTGCTATTTTTATTATCCCTCTTATTATAATTTTTTTATAAGAAACATCTTGCAGATTCTGCAAGGGAGTTGCGAACTTATGCACTCAACTGTACCTCCTCAACGAATGACAACATACACTCACTCACTTATGTGCAGTCATCACGAATGCACAAATCCGAGTCGTTTTGACAGCCTGAATGAAAAATTTGCCTAATTTTAGTTTGCTTAAGTAAATAATTTATCTCCCCCACTGTAGTATGATCACTGTACACAGCAAGTCATTGTAAAGACCTCTGCGCATTGTTCAAATGAGTATCTTTGTGGATGGTCATGTAATTTAGACTATAGACAGTTTTAAGTTCAAGCTGTGATCAGGAAAGAGAGTATTAAACCACATTGTTTCTAATTAGGAAGGGCTTGTTTCCTTAAACTTCACTGACACACAATTCAGGTGATTTATAGCCATAGGTTGATGTGGAATTTGAATCGGAGAGATTTTGTGGTGGTTTAGAGAGGTTGAGATTGACCAGGCTTGCTGATGTGAGTGGACCCCAGTCACACTGGGATTGTAGAGTTGTGTGGCAACCCTCCTTGCCCCCCAAACTTTCGCCTATTGTATTGTGTGTCCTTTAGACCCCCTTGTGTTGGTTTGTGTGGGATTGTATGTGTCCATGTGTATTTCTTAGCTGAAGATGGAGCCAGTGGTGTCTGTCTGCTCTACACTTTCTTGTCGTTTTCTTTTCTGCAAACCCACACAGTTGTATTTGACTTCCACGGACAGTAACAGCCATCACAGCTGGCAGTTAAAGCCATCGGAGAGTTCCCGCTCGTTTTGGTAACAGCCTCTGCCATTTCAACAGGTATTCCAATGCCCTAATCCCACTTATTGGCCTGCCCCCTCCCTATAAGTCGAAGCACAACATTTCTGTCTCTCCTCCCCAAACCACCCTCACCTTGACCCAGGCAAGCTCCCCTTGATCATGGTGTTTTTGTGTGGGTTTCCCTGGTCTTGTTATTTGCGGTCAGCATGCTCTCCCTCCACCAGCACTGAGTCTTCACATATCTGACATAGAACCCATATTCTAAAAACCTTAAACCAAACAGAGAGAGAAATAAATACATTAAGAAAGTTGGGTATCCAGGGAGAGAACTGCTGTTAAAGAAATATTCTGTGTTCAATACAAGTTAAGCTCAGCCAACAGCATTTATGGCATAATGCCGATTACCACAAACAATTATTTAGACTCGTCCTTTGTTTATTTTAAGAAAAGCAAAATCTCTGTTAGAGTGTGGCACTTACAATGGAAGTGAATGGGGCCAGTCGGTAAACGTTTTTAGAAATGTATGACACTAAAATTATGTTAACACGTATAAAGTTTAAGTCTTGTAACTATACTTTTTAAACTGTGTGTATTTTAGTGTTTATGGGCTGGCCCCATTTGCTTCCATTATAAGTGGTTTGCTGTAACTGCATTGAGCTTTACTTGCATTGAAGCCAGAACAGAGCTTTACTGATGATCAGCATCCTAAATCTTGTGAAAGAAAGTAACATCCTGTAGTTAGATTGATTCCAAGAATAGGCATGTAGTGTTTTGAATATTAGTTTTTAGTTATCCCTGCAAGCGTGGCTAGTCCTTTCTATCTTAAAAGGAAAGTGTGAAAAAACAAACTGCAGCCCCTAGCGCCACCAATCATAATCTGCTGTAAATAACACAACTGAAATGCTACCATTGCAAAAAAAAAATATTTGCATTGAATTTGCACTAAATTTGAAGCAAAAGTTAAATAAAACATTAAACATTTACAGCAAATGGCTGCCACATGTTTGCAGCTCTTTAACAGTAGTGATGAACCTGCAATGGCCAGCAAACCTTTGGCAACAGTGGACAATTTACCTGCTGTTGGCAAACTTCTGACAACAATGGACAGTCCATCACAAGTCCAAACATAAGGGCTGAGTATACTTTGGTTGTCTGCATTGGTCACTCCATGCACAGTATGTGTGACCAAAATTTTGCACAGTCTGCGTGGCCTGACCGCACGCGGCACAGATTTTCTCGACCCGCGGACGCGGTCCGCGCACCATCATTTGCTCACCCTTATGGCATTCCAGATGTGTATGACTTTCTTTCTTCTGCAAAACACAAATGAAGGCTTTTAGATTAATTTCTCAGCTCTTTTGGTCCATACAATGCAAGTGAATGGGTGCCAAAATTTTGAAGCTCCAGAAATCACATAAGTCAACATAAAATAATCCATAAGACTCCAGAGGTTAAGTCAATGTCTTCAGAAGTGATATAATTGGTGTGGGTGGAAAAAGTCAATTTTTACTATAAATGATATGATTGGTGTGGGTGAAAAAGTCAATTTTTACTATAAATGATATGATTGGTGTGGGTGAAAAAGTCAATTTTTACTATAAATTCTCCTCACTGTCCAGTCAATCTCCACTTTAACTTTCACATTCTTCTTGTGTTTTGGTGATTCACATTCTTCATGCATATCGCCCCCTACTGGGCAGGGAGAAGAATTTCTAGCAAAAATTGACTTAAATATCAAGGACCAACAGAGCTGAGATATTCTTCTACAAATCTTCATTTGTGTTCTGCAGAAGAAAGTAAGTCATACATATCTGGGATGTCATGAGGGTAAGTAAATGATGAGAGAATTTTCATTTGAGAACTATCCCTGAAGGGCTGAGTATTCTTTGGTTGTCCGCATTGTTGATCGCTCTGCGCACAGTATGCGTGATGCAAATTTAGTTATCAGCACAGTCCGCTCAGTCTGACTGCCTGTGGCCCAGATTATCTTGACCCGCAGATGTGGTCCTCGTACAAAGCAGCTGTAGTGAGCATGCGTTGAACGCATTTGTATTCGCTTGTGGTCAGAAGAGTATATTGCCTTTGAGAGTACACTCTTCCGACCGTGACCGTGACGAATGCTTTTTACGCATACCCAATACAGCTGCTTTGTGATACTCTTTTAGTACAGTTAATAGCAGGTGTATGTGCCAGCAACACACACAGCCGAGGGCCGCGTGCGCAGGACAAGAAAATCTAGGCGCTGCGTGGTCAAGCCGCGCGGCTGTGCTGATGGCACAGTTTGCGTCACACATACTGTGCATGGAGTGATATGCAACACAGACACCCGAAGTATACTTTAGCCTTTAGAAACGCAATGCGGTCGGCTGGGCACGATCCATCTGGAACGCAGAAAAACAAAGTATACCCTTTAGCATTACCATCAGTGACAACAGTGATTAGCCCTAGGGATGGGCGATACCACATTTTTTTTCTTTTTGATCCAATACCAAGTACTTTTAGGCCAATATCGCTGATATCGATACCAATACCTCTATTAAACGAATTTTTACTAATTCTTTGGATAAAATGAGTAACTTTATTGTTATTTAAATTTTATATTTATTTATGGGCCTAAACAGAAATGATTAGGCTGCTTTGTTTACCCTATAAAAATTAGTTAGTATAAGCCTCATACAAAACCTCAAAATGAACCATAGATGATATTATATAGTCACTATTACTAAAACCAAGTTACCATATGGATACTACAGTAAAGCTGTTGTAAAACCATGGTTAATTTTATCAAAACCTTGGTTACTGACAAAAAGAAAAGAAAAACATGGTTACTACAGTCATGGTTAATTCAAAATTACTAAAGTAAATCCATGGGTAGTTTTCATAAAGGTATCGTTTATTAACAAGGATTACAGATCATTATCAATGTTTTAACAGCTCTGAATTTAAATAAACCTGTAAAAATTGTCACACAAGCCCATTATAATACATGTCACATCTAGGTTTGTCATTACTTGGTGTGAATAACTCCAGATGCAGTTTTTCTCTCATTATCTCAGGAAAGCACTGCTCCCTCTTTGAGCGAGCGCTATGACTGAAAGGGTGAGCGCTGTCTGACTGCTGGTGTATTTCAGCATTTCTGAGTGTCAAGATGAGAGGAATAAAAATAGGTCCGGTGCCATGCAACAATTTGCTCATATAATTCTTTTGCATTAATATGCATTAATATTCATGTAATCTAAATAATAAGATTACTTGTTAAAAACAATTTCAGAATCAATATTTTAATGTGAGGATCGATATTCTTGATACCACATCAGTATCGGAAGTATCGATACTTTAGTATCGATCCGCCCATCCCTAATTAGCGCCACTTACGTCCTTCCTCATGTTCGGCACTGTTCGTTTTCAGCTCTTAAATTATCTCTTTCAAGTAGTGCATCAGTTATTTCACATATCAAATTGTATAATACAGCAAAGGCTGAAGCTGTGAGTAATGGAGAAGATACAGCAATCTGTTCTTATTTAAGGTCCATTATCTATATTTAGTCACTCAGTGGACTCAAGTTTGACTCATTTCACCTCCTTGAAAAGTGCTCAGTGATGTGCCATGCTGATTGACCTAAGACACATTACACACATCTGTTCTTGTTTGTTCAAGGAGCAGTTAAAATGATTCAGATATCAAGGTTCTAGCACATTTGCTGAGGTAATGTACAGTTCAGGACCGTGTGTGTGGAAAACTATGTGCTATCAGCTTGGTCACGACATCTGCCACATGCACTAAACGAACATGGGTGATGATATTTAGGGTACACTGGATTTGAATATTTTCGCCCGAAATATGAAGTAACCAATAACAATAATATGTAATATCATCATAGAATGTTTCTAATCAAACTAGCCTCTTGTGTCCTGGCTACGTGTCTCTACAAACCTTTATTTAATTTCAAGTTACACTCATGGCATGTTGTGTTTAATAAATGTAGAATATAGTAGTATAGTTTTGTGCTGCTCATTTTAAGCTAATTTTAAGTTTGCTTACGCTCCTGTAATTATTGAATTCTGCCAAAGAAATAAGAAATTCCAAGTAATTGTGATCTACAATATAATAATAATAATTATCTGTGACCTGATTGGACTGGTGCATTGTGAGTAAAGCCATTAATATTGCTTTTTCAAGGCTGTCTAAATGATTCTGGATGTGCCGAGTCAATTTGATTGTGTTATCAATTATCTGTTCACCTACAATACACCTGCTATGTTAACATCTGTCTCGGGTGATCCAATCCCAAGTTGACTGCTATAAACAGGGTTCAATGCATCTTGTGGTCAGGGATGCATATTGGCACATTGCATTTATGATGAAATGGCTTTAACAGAAATGCATGCTGGTGCATCCTGGATGCATCCCGAAGACGGACTACTTACATAACAGATCATCATAGCAAAAACAAAGGTTTTAAACTTTACCACTTATGTGCGGCTTTAAAAGGAAACAACTGATTACTTTTTGATATACATGTGCAAGCATGCTTGACATCAACATACAGTGACACACTGTAATGCAGCGTTGCTCACAGTGTTATGGCATGAGATTGATTTTGCACAATTGAAATGTACATTGTAGGCAATTTTGTCAAGATACCAACATTTCAGTAGTTGGAACAAATACCTGTGAAACTTGATTCTTGATGCAAAAATTAATACTGAATAATTTGTTAATTGGGTCAACATTGTTTCAAGTTCTCATGTAATTATTCAAGACAAGGAAACAAAGAAATTAAGAAAACAATGCTTAAAATTTCTAACAGCAGTATCAAGCATTAAAGATGGATTATGGGTTCTTCATTGTATGGTTATAATACATCAATATTTTATTTTAGAGTTACTAAAGTTATCCAGCCAAGAGCAATGAATGGTTTTCTTGTTATTGTTATTAAAGTTAATGACACTGACAGTAGCAGGTTTATGAGGCTGCATTTACACTGCAAGATATTCTGATACAATTTCTTATTTTTATGCTGTTTATGCTTGCTTCAGACATAACTGACTGTGTTTCTATCAATACCTCGCTAACACAGGCATTTTGAAATGTATTTGACCATCACACAGGCACATATCTGCATTACCATGAGCGCTCTCAAAACACACACACACACACACACAGCCCTTTCAAAAAAATTTCTCGCAAACTTGCCACAAATTTGCAGCAAATTTTCCCCTTGTTATTTTCACATGCAAATGAGCTTGTGATTTGCCGCAAATGTTTGCCAGAAGTTTGCAGCTCTTCACCGGTAGTGGTGAACCTGCAGCAAACCATTGTTAACAATGGACAGTTTGCTGCAAATATGTGAAAATGATCAGTGCCAAATTTGCGGGAAATTTGCAATGAACTCACAATTTTTTTCAAGGGAGAAGCCATCTGTCAGACAGTGCGCTGGGGCCAAGTTTCCCAAACGCAAGCTGTAAGGGGAAGAGTGATTTTATATTCATAGGGAATTCATAAGGATACCTGATTGGACGATTCAGTAATATTTCTCATGAAAGTGCTACCTGATATGTCGGAGAAACTATAGCCCTACCCCTAATAGTAACTGTAACCAATCAGGTAGAGCTTTCCTCAAATATAAATGAGTCTTCTCCTGCCCTCCTATGTTTTGAATCCACCCGTGTAGGAGCCGAAATGAAGAACTAAAAAGGGATCTTTAAGAATTTTGTTATCTCTCATTTTGAGTAGTCTCTCAAAAAAATGAAAAAATCGACCAGTCAGTCACGATCGACGTAATGAGCACCCCTGTTGTAATGTATGTAGTTACGAAATCAGAGACCCTTTGATAAAGTACAAGTGTTATTAGCAGGTGTTAATGGCACTCAGCCTCTGCTGACATTTGTGATTAGATCATCAAAGAAGGATGTTAATATCAGGTGTAAATTAGGCTTTATAGTGCCATGTCATTGTTGCAAGCAGTATCATGCATGCCACACTCTTTTGCAGTATCTAATACAGTTGTTACTACTTTTGTGCCAAAGCCTTATTTAAACTTATGTGTTAATGATTTTGCCATTATATATATTTTTTATCAATGTCTGTCTCCCCACAGTACACATCCAGCATGAGGGCCAAATACCTGGCCAACACCCGGCCCGACCCCAACAGCAGCGCATCAGCAAACTAGATGGACACTGTATCCTCTCCCCATCAGCCAAGTCCAGTCTACATTTCACACATTCTCACACACACATCCTTTTGCCTGTTCCCACAGCCTCAGTCAAGTTTCGCCCCAGGCCCACCCATCCAGCCACTTCAAACAGAGAGCCATGTTGATCTTTGATGTGTGCTCTCCAGCCCAGCTGATAAAGGACGTCCTTGCATCATGTAAATACTGCTGTCACCAGAATGTTCCAGAGGCCTCTTGCTCTGTTTCCAGATGGCCGGTTTCGGCCAGAGTTCAGGCAGCTTGTTCAGCGAGGCCACAGTAGATGGTTCACTCATAGCTTTGAGTGGTTGTGTATGAGTATCTGTAATGAGTGTGAACTTCCCATTACCTAGAGACATACTGAGTGATGTGTGTATGTGTGTGTTGATCTCATGCTGCCCTTGCTCTTTTGTGGTGCTCTTGCCAGAGGTTCAGAATTGAAGAACTCGACTGGGATTGGTGCCCTCAGCTCGACATTCCTGCATGGCCTCTGTCCTCCTGTGACCTTCTCCATATGCAGGAACTACTGCCACACCAGGTCTATCATTAGGACACTTTACATCTGTGGCATCTACTGTAATATGACTGAATCCCATAGAAGAAGCTATTTAATTTGAATAGCATGAGAAATTTAGCGGTGCTTTCCACAGAATTCAATAATCGGGTTCCTCTGGATTTGTTAAAGATAGCGGTTTTCAATGTAGCTATTTTAATGAAATAACTGCCACCACTGGAGTGAGATGGACCAATGTTATGTGAGTTTAAGGCCAGAAACACACTTTACACAAAGTGCAGATGCGAATACTCAGCCAACGCATTGCAAACACACAGTGTTTGTACATACTCACCATGCGCTCTTGCTTTGCTCTGGTGGAAAAAAACTTCACTCAAGGGAGCATTAGAGTTACCTTCCAATGTCTGTGCCGTTAAACCAAATAAGTCATTATTCAGGTAGCTAGCTATAGTTACACAAAAATGAAAATTCTGTCAGTACTTGTCCTCCTGTCGTTTCAACCCCATATGTCTTTCCTATTTCTGGGTAACACAAAAGGAGATATTTTAAAGAATGCTACGATTACTGAGATTTATACAATAGCAGTGGATATTTTATCACTTTAAAGATTTAATAAAACACCCAAAATTGCCATAAAACTAGTCTGTGTGACTTGTGTGTCATATTCCAAGTCTTCTGGAGATGTACTCACTTTGTATGATGAACAGACCGAAATTAAATGTAAGTTATTCACTCTCAAATCAAATCATTGTTCAACTCATGTAAACAGAAACCAAATCAAATATGGTGGCACATCAATAACATCAAACCTCATTGGTTCTTGCACGTCTAATAACCAAACATCATGATGTTATGACACAAAAACCAATGAGTGACTAGACTACTTTTATGACACTTTTATGTGCTTTTTAAAGGTTTAAAGTGAGGCACTTTCCCCTGCTAATGTATGGTAATCAGCGATTGCAACATTCTTTAAAATGTATCCTGTGTTCCGCAGAATGTGTTCAGAACGACATGAAAGTCAGATGACATCCACACTAATCCATTTACGTTTGAAACCTGCATGATATGAAACCCAATGTCGTAAATTTCCAAAGTATGCAGTTATGGAGAATGTTTTCGAAAGTCTCCGTTTTGTTTTGTTTTTTCGTTTCATTTTTGATGAGAGGCGTAAATGTAGAGAAATTGATGCATTTTCAAACGAAAACAGATTAGTGCAGACGTGGCATTAATAATGATTGAATTTTCATTTTGGTGCTGAGCAAGACACTAAATTGTTGACTAGAAAAAGAAAAGCATAAAACCATACTAAACCATTTACCTTAATTCCCACTATAGCACCCCTTGTGGTAACACTGAGAATGCAATGCATACTTGAATTGTTAATTGTGGTCTGACACATTCCAGAATGCAATGACACATGAAGTCGAGCTTGCTACGCTAGATGCATTTGTATTCCCGTAT
The DNA here is from genome assembly GCF_019703515.2 of Myxocyprinus asiaticus. Lineage (NCBI taxonomy): Eukaryota > Metazoa > Chordata > Actinopteri > Cypriniformes > Catostomidae > Myxocyprinus > Myxocyprinus asiaticus. The sequence goes on from NC_059356.1 coordinate 20,040,623, forward strand.
TTGTGTAGAGAATGTTTCTGGCCTAAAACTGTAGCATAAGCTAGTTTTAAGGAAAGGAATGGTTTGAATTCTATCATCTCATTTTCAGTCTTGCGTTTTAGGAATGGGAAGTAATGGTTAATAATTGCTGTGTAGCTGTTGAAACTCGCTTTGCAGAATGTAATACACATGGACTGCATTAAACAAACCACTCAAAGACTACAGTATGCCTCACGTTCAGTCAGGCTATATCCACTGCCATTACTGGAAATCTTGGAGATACAGAGCTGGATAAACCAGCCTTTCACAAAGGGTGTTGAGTAAACAACATCTGGACTTTCATAGCAGCTGGTTCTGACCAAGCTCCAATGATCTGCACAACCTCAAACTGGCATTGGCTTCAACCCATTCCTCCTCTTCTTTTATCTGAATTTTCCAACCCAACTGAACCATAGGAGATTACTTTGTCTTATGCTGAGACCTACATATAACATGAAATTTGTCTTCATACTGTCCAAACATGGAGCCATGTGGACCAGCTCTGACAATTTGTCAGTGCTTATCTGTTCCATTAATCTTGCATGCATATGACTGCTGAGCTACTCAAGGGGCCATGTTGCCACTGTTGTGCTAAATGAAACATGAAGATGTCCTGAAGAGTTCAATGTACTGTACACAAATGTAAAATGGACATGTGGACATTAATTTTGCTGTTCAGTTGATGACTTCGCCAGAAGACACAGGAAGTGAAGTCATTGGTGGCATCTTATTTTTCCTCAGCAAACAAAAGAGAGGCTTCTGTTGAAACCTCAGTAACTCATTCTGAAATTCAGTATGACTTTCAAAAGCCCACAATTTCCTATGCTCGCTGGTTCTCTGCCACAATTTGCTTTATTTCTTATGTTGGGGAAAAATTACCATCTTTGAAGACCGAAAAGTGATGTTCTGTCACTGATTATATTTCCATTTATGACAGCACAGGCATATAATAAACCAGGCCAACTGCTGGCATCTGTTCAGGGTTGCAGCTGGAACAAGGAGTGTTTTCTCTTCCCCTTCTCCTCAAAAGACCTCTCTCAGATGTTATGAACTGAATCTATATGAGCTTTTCTCCTCCCATATGGAGATGCCACTGTTCTCAAACAATGGGCAGCATGCCAATCATCTTCCACACCTCAGGGGTTGTTTTGACATGCATCCTTATACTGCCAATGTCTCATTTTGAGGACACCGGTCATGTCCTTACCGTCTTAAAAGAGCTACATGATCTAAAAAATTCAGTTTACAAGCTGGAATGGATGTATGCATGTTGTGTAAGCGCAGACGGACTAGTAACAAATGCCACTAGTGTGACATTTATGGCCCTGTCCTAAGAGCCACCGTAAGCCCTTAGGGTCGTCCTCTGCGTCCAAACTTTGGTGACGTAATGCCGCATAGACTTTGTGAGTATCCTTCAGAATCATAATAAATGACACATGGGGCACCCTCCGATCTCGTTGAGTTCACAGTTTCGCACAAGCACCGTTTGGGACAGGGCTGCAAGACTTTTATGAAAGCAAGCAAGAACTTCTCGGGAAAGGGAAATAAAGGGATGTATTACAGCTATAAGCAAACAGAGCCTTGGATTGTGTGTGATTTAGCTCATACCTGAAAAATCTGCCACTTATTGGACAGTGAGCTTTTTTTTGTTTTTGTTTTTTCAGTTTGCTTTTCAAAGGTATGTTCATCCTTTTCAATCTGGAGTCGAATCATGTTGTGTGCTACTGACGCTTGAATTGGTTTCTTGATTGCTGCATTTGTGATCATTAACGAGGTCTGTTTCTTCAACTGTGCCAATAACCAACAACTTTGTACCTTCTTTGAATTCTCTAAATGTTTTGCATCCTTCAAAATGTGGACTTTTTCTCATGAGCTCTGTGGCATGAGCAGCCAAATGAGACACCTGTGAACATGAGCCTGACGTCATGGGAGTCCTAATAGTATTTTACTCGTAAATGACCACATTAATGATGATGCAGTCTCGGTTTTTATGTCAGCATTCACTCTTAGGAAGTGTCATACTGCTACACTGATGTATATACGGTATATAAAACAAATGTTTGCAAGATGGATTTGTAATATCATAATACAAACATTTTCATTTTTAATTACCTTTTTATTTGGATTTCATAGTCCCTGTGGCATATTTGTAGACATTTTTAGCAAACACAGAAATGTTTTCTTCCCTTTCATGCAAAAACATGATTTTGGTCTTTTATCGAGAGGTTTTGATATGACTTAAGTGTAGAATTATCCTTTTTTTTTTTTTTTTTTTTTTTTTGCCAATTACTAAAATATTGTATATGGACAACCTGTGGTTTTGAGCTTGTACTCAGTGTTTTCAGATTAAATTTTAACATAACTGATACATGTGTCATTTTTGCTTAACAATTATCTTATTCGGCAGAAGTGTCACAGAAACCATTTCAGTTTATATTCTTATCAATATAATATTGTCAGGCATTTTAATTTTGTGCTAGAACAAACAATTGTGTAGTTATTCACTTGTTTTATGTTGTAATTGTATCAGATATAGCATTTATTCAAAGCAGATATGCATATGAAGTCTGTTTGTGGCACTACATTGCATTAGGTAAGTAACATTGGACATTTTCCTTTCTGTTACAGAACTGTAAAATCCTCTCCCAAAGGCTCTTGCATAATAGCCCATTTCCAGAGCATAGACACTAGAGGGCACCATTGTGTCATACAAGAGATTTTACTGAATATAAAAACACTCAGACCAGGGGTTCCTAACCGGTTTCGTTAGCTGAACCCATATGGCATGAATTATTTATTTAAGCACCCCACTGAGATTTAATGTTCTAAATAATTTACAAATTTATTGATTGATTTATGGACTGATGAATATTTTAAGTTCCCTGGATAATTTACAGCATTAGCTGAGAGAGAATTTCTTCTATGAAAGCAAAATCAACATTCTAACTGAAATATACCCAAATTAATCAACTGAATCAAAATCGGCATTGAATCCATCAAGAGATTGTGATTCGAATCTAATCACAATGGGAAATCTGTATCGATACCCAGCCAAGATAATGCGAGTAATGTGTTATAGATTTATCATTTTAACTGTAATATTTTTATTTAATTTGGTATTAACATTTCTATATCAGAAACCCCTACAGTCCCATCACAAAATCCCCAAGACTGACTGGTTTCAATCTTGATGCTAATATACAATGTACTGTATATATAGCCTACATATAAAGGTACAGAAACTGATCTGATCAGATATGCATTATATTCTTTTGAACATCATACATTCCTTTTGAAACATGGTCATTTGAGTTGGGTAATCAAGGCTGCTGTCCACTTGTAAATGTACATTAGACAGATTTTGATCCTTTCAACAAGCTTGAAATGGGATGGTTTGACATCTAGCCAAAGTTTCCTCAGATTTCATTGTTGTTTACATTCCCTGATTGTGGAAATGTTTGGAGCTTTGCGTTTTATATTTTTAAAATGTTAACAAAAGACTTCTTGTTCATTTCTGCCAAAAATGTTTTTCTAAGTATGAAGCCAGCCTTGAGGGTAAATGTATAGTCATGAATCTGTATGTATGTGTGTGTTTGCGTGTAGAGGAAGAGGGTGGGCTTCTGGGAAAACAAAGCGCACCTACAAGCACAAATGGAGAGATCTCAACACAGAGCACACCCTGCTTGTCTTGTTCCATTGTCTATGAAAATGTAAAGCATCTTTTATTTTATTTATTTTTTTTTATTATTTTTTATTTTTTTGAGAAGTACACAATCAAATACTCAAATGTGTGAGTGCACATCAAAGTAACAAATTAGCCTAGAGATCCACAAATGTAAAGTCTGTGTGCATTTGTTACAAGACTCCTTTCCCCTCTAATAGAAAATGGCACAGGCTTATTTTGTAAAAGGGATCGCTAATGAATTTCGGTGCAGCCTAATTTTCTTGGAAATTGAGTTTGGCCCTATTGTTGGGCTAAAGGAATGCATTGCAAATGCAATAAAATGGTTAAGTGAATGGAAAGCTCCAGTGACCTCCAGTAGGATTTTCTTTTATCAGACCAGGCTTGATGCCAGCTAATTTAGTGTGGCTTTCTCTTGTTTTGTGGTTGGTCCTTTTCTGCTATCAGGGACATCTCAAAATAACCTCTTATTTATGCACAAATCGATATTTTATCTGATCATGGGTGTAGGTGAGATTTCCTGACTGTTATTATTAGCAAACATCTGCTTGAAAATGACGTGTCACATATGACATTTTTGGGAGCTTTTTTCGGCAGATGTCACTGCAGTTTTGATGTCTATCTTTGAGTAAATGGGGAGACTCCCCTCCCCTCAGTAAGAACTAGGGCAGAAATGTACTCTACGCAAGTACACAGACAGCAACGCATTGTAAGCGTGCAGTCCACACATCTTTTGGGCCTAATAAGGGCACCTACACTGCAAATCTATTCATTTCAGAAAGGTGCATTGGAATGACATAGAGGAAAAACCCCAAGGGTTAACAAAAGCGGCACTCTCCCTGCATCCAGAAGTTGATAATTTTTGCTGCAACACACTAACATAGGCATCCATGGAGCAATAAAAATTTCAGAGAGGCAGGTCCAGTTGTGCTTTCGGAAATTGCTTTCAGCTCTTTCCAAACCCTCAAAACACATCCGTCAAGTGCTCCTTCAGAGCTTTTTCCTTCAGTGTGTAAGCGCCTTAACACTATATTCTCATGGGCAAGATTTTGAGTCATGGTGACAGGGCAAGTTGCTAAGAGCCATTCCTTACACCCCAGTGGCTCTTTAACAGTTCTCCACCAGCAGGGCGTAGCAGGCCACTTTGGAATGGCTCAAACCCGTTGTCCCTTTATTGGAGGGCAGTGTGGATAACCAGCCATTCCTCCACTGCAGTCCTTGACTATAAGTTAACTTCTCAAACTCCACCCCTCTGCTCTTCTCTAATGCACCCACCATTCAAAAACATATAAAGCTGCTTATTCTGAGCATTACACCCTTTTATTACCCATTTTGACAGGTCTTTTTCTCCCACTGTTGCGATTTATATACCAGTCCTCTTTTCCACCACAGCACAGAGACAAGGGGAAGTTAACAAGGACTAAGCCCACATTAGTGCACCACGCTGCCCCTCAATACCCCAGAATTCCTCAAGAAAAAAATAATAGCAGGAAGACTGCCTCTACATGAAACAGTGCTGTGCTAAAGTGCAAGACAGTTGGGTTCAAAGATAAAATGAGTAATTTCTTTAAAAGGAAGTTCTGTCTATTTGTGTTCTTTAAAAAATAAATGTGAAAACTGAAACCTTTTGGAGAGAAGCAGTTAAGTTGTTATTTTACTCACCCACATTTGCATGAGGTTAAGCAATCCGGTGGATTTTGTGCTCAACAGAACATTTTAGAATATTGAGGACAAGAAACTGGCAAAGAAACTGTATAAAAAAAATAAAATAAATAATAAAAAAAGAACGGTTACTTTTTGTGCTTAACATAATTTGAATAATATTTTATTTTAAAAAGTATATGTACTGTCTTGTAGTATGGGTTTTCACCATAAAGGATAAGGTAATTCATTGTTACAAAAAAATAATTGACTTTATTTTGCTGTAAAATTGCATGTATTGTCTTGTGAAGTCTAATTAAATTTTTAATCAAATATAGTAAGTTCACTTTCAGTTAATCAAACTTTTGATAACATTTTTACATAATTTTTTCATTAAAATTATGATTTTTTGTATTTTTGTATTTGTTTGTATTTTTTTTACAGCAAATATAGAATACATTTTCTAACGGTAAGTGGCTGCACATTATTTATCTACATTTAAGATATGCATTATTAGTTGACAATACTCATTTTTTTTAATTATAAAAGCTCAATTATATTGTGTAAATCCAACATAATACAATAATGCTTATTCTACTTAATTAAATATGTCCAGGAGCCTTCATGCAATATTTTAAGGTTAAACCAGTTTTCTTCATCGTTAGTGCATAGTCCAGCTGTAACTAATCATAAAGGGTAATTTGTTAGTTTCAATAACTTATACTCTTCTTTCGGATACTATTGAAGCTATAATTTCTGATCTTCTATATTGACCACAAGTATACGGAACTATATTGTTCAGAACAAGGTTTACATTAGTAAGAAGAAACACTTTTCTCTATGATGGCAACTTCAAAGAAAACACTATAATTAAACACAAAACAGCATGGGTAACTCTAAATAGAACTTTAAACACAAATACAACCCTTATTAAATTACGCTCCACATAAACCTGGTGCAAGAGCCTGTGGCCAGTATAGCAGAAAAAACTCAAACATTTTCTGATTAACTTTAACTAATTGAAAAGTCTGTTAAAAATTATGAGAGTTTATTTAAAAACATTGTATTCTTATTCAATAAAAAGAGCTAAATTTGATAACATTCAGTTTACTAAGGGCCAAATTCCTTCATTTTTATAATTTCTTTCAGAATGCTGTTTAATCTAGTAAATGTGAACATACATGTATTAGGTAAGGATGGTGACTGTCTGATCCCTGAGGATAATTTGCATATTTAACAGATTTGCTGCATATTTGCATTCTGTTTTGCATTGAAGGGAATCACCAACAGACCACTTTCCCTTGAGACTGATTCATACATACAGTCAACCCAGCCTCAGGAGAGCCAGATTTTCCAGTCACATCCACACATTTCATGCCAGTAGACAACTGACATGTGTTTAGTAAAATGCCATTTCTATGTGTCTAAACCTGTTGTTTAGAGTTGTGTATTGTCATACAGTATATTATTTATATGCAAAAATATGAAGTGAAAATGCAACAATAATTCCAGCATTATCAGATTTCTGTTGCTGATCCACATTTCCTTTTTGTTTATTTTGAAAATAATGAACTAATTTTCCTTTTTCTCAATGTTCCTTTTCATTTAGTTCAACCTTTGCCAATAATGAAGTGTGGAAGCACTGTTCAGTATCACCACCAACACTATAATTGTCAGATCCAGATCTAACGTTCTCAAAATATGATGTGCAAATGTTTCTATGACAGGTAAATCCCAACATTAGTTGTTGGATTCTGTTGTGGACACGGAACTTACAGTAAAAGGTTAGGGCCCTTAACAATCATATGTGATTCCCCAAATACATTTCAGTTTGCCAGCAGTTCACATGTGAATGTATGCAGACATATTCCAGGAACTGAACAATGTACAACGACATAAAGCTTATCCTTCCTATCAACAGAACATGATTACCTCTGGATTTTATTTCTAATGTTGTAATACCATGAAATGTGAAACTCCACCTTGAACCTTAGATCATTGGGATTTTTATTTTGGTCAGTTGTTGCTTTTCTATCCAGGTAAGTACATGAAGGCTGCTCTGGGAATTAAGACCAATATTAATAGTGAAGGTTTCCTTAGCAAGCAATGTTCAAACTTTTTTGTTGTGGAATCTGTGGTATTTAGTGGCTTTTCTGAGAGAATGAATATCTGAATACTTATCAATAGACTGTATAACTAACCTCCCTCCAATGTTGCAGCAAGGTTGCTTTTAGGTAAAATGAGCATCTGCATACTGCAGGACATTATCATGACACCAGTGACTAGCACCCTGTTTCCAGAGAACTCTTTTTAGAGGCTCCAATTAACAGCCAGCAAGTGAGCGTTCCCAGCACCTCGGCAATTCTCCAGGCCTCCCAGCCACTGGCCGGATTTGTAATCCCCATGAACATGTGCTCAAAGTAACTGAGTGACTATCTTCTAATCCGGCTATCACATAACCTCAGCCAAGGCTTTACCTCACACAGCAAAAATGTCTGTTTCAGGGATTCTCATGGAGGGTTATCAAGTTGAAATGTAACTGCCTGCTGAGCGATGTCTCCAGGGTTTCCTGAGAATTAAACATTCAATTGTTCAGCGGTTCATTTGTCAGTAATTTGGATTTGAACAAATCCCCAACCTTAAGCATTAAACTTTGGTGCGTAACTTGATGCACTGTGCATACGAACACCTTAAATAGTGTGGCTTATTGAGGAGAGGTGTGCTATTACCAATGTAATAATTTGTACAAGATGGTGTAATCGTAAAATATTGTATGACTTGGCTTGTACGAAAAGGTAAGACTTTTATTCCCTTAGAGACCAACTAATCAACAAACAGAATTCCAAATCGATACAATACAAGCATTACATTTTAGCTAGCCTCCTATCCAACACAGTGAATACAACTTGAAATGTGCTTCCCTCGTCTCGTTCCAAACCCCAAAGTTTTCTTTCTTCCGTGTCACACAAAAGTTTTCCTATTAAAATCATGGTTAGGTTTAGAGTTTGAGTAAGGAGCAGTTAAACTTAGGAAAAATCCTAATAACATTGTTCATTGGCTTGTTTATTTTTCTCAATGGGAGTAAATATGTTTTGTACGAGCCAACTCGTGCTAATTATAATGACTTGTCATTAGACCAAGTTGGCCTTACTTTTCTGAGCAATCTGACATGATTTTGCCTGACAAATGATAAAATGGGTGAAAAAACCCATAGACAAACTGAAGGAGTAACCTCAGTTGTGCATGGGCAAGCACCACTGACATTTTCTTTAAAGATTGTAAAAAACTAGTTTAGAAGTGGTGGCTACACTATAGTGAAAGGTCTCTGCATAACTATTCTCTGAAAAGAGCTATTTCTGTAGAATCCGCAGGAAGACCATCTGATCACTGTCATACAGAAACTTTCACAATGAGTTTGTGAGCACTTTAGTTCATTGGATGCAGTTTTCTTACCTTTGAAAGAACGTTGAACTTTTGACAGTCAGACAGTGTCAGTTGAGGTTCAATATGAATACAATTTGAATGTAAAGGAAACAAAAACTACAGTCCGTTTACTGCTTTGATGTGTTTCAACAGTTCAAAAGGTTTAGTATACAAGATATGAGGACACAAGGCCCTCTGACTCTGAAAAAAATGTAGACATCTTTTTTCCAAGGAACAACGGTTGTTATGCTCATGCAGCCATGTGTTTGTCTCACAAACCATGTGGTTTGTGGCCTAATGTTTTTGCTTTTGACAAAAATCTTGTGTTTTTGTGGGGTTCTCTGAGGTGAAACTGGCACTGCAAAACCCATCAAGGTCAACAAGTGTCAAAGAGAGTGATCTGTCATGTTTTAATCCAAGACTCTGTTATAGATGTGGTCTTCTTAAAGATGTTTTAAAACTTGAGAGTCATTTTCCAGTCTCAGACAGAGCTCAGACATTGTGTGGTCTGACTGTATTTCACACATCGTTGCAGAAGCCGTCAAAACAGACGTCAAGGCCTTAATTACAAATGAGATCATGGCACGAGGATGAGAACAGAAATGGATTCCATTTCTAAAACTTAGTTCTCTGTAATGTTTGTCATACCAGCCAGCTAAGTGGATAGCAGACTCATTAGTAAGCCCCACAGGTTGATAAATGGCTTGTACAGTATGTGTGGGTGTAGCTTACACACATGTAATCCTTATTATGATTCTGAGCTCATAGGTGAGTAGTGTAATGTCATAAATGACTATGTTTCAGTTATGCTACAGACAGGTTTGTTTATATGCTACACTAGTGATGTAATGTTTGGGGTGTTTTGTGTATGCATGGGTTGCTTTTAACTGATAACTGATATCTCAATATTATCATATTTCGGCAGTTATCTCTGCTTCAGGCATCTGTCAAAGCACAGTACAGTACTCTGGCTGGCTGCCCTGTACAGAGTGCTTTGCATAATTCAATCGTCTGACTATTAAATTTAAATGTAGTAGTCTCACACCTAATTTCTGAGGGGCACCAGTGGCAATCTTGACTCACTTGGTGCCCGAGATCAGGGGTTTTCAAACTGGGGTCCAGGGGCCGCAATGGGGTGCTAGGGGTCAGTGAAAAAAAATGTAATAAAGTACGTGTAAAAACACATTGGAAATCCTGAAATTAATCATGATTATTTTATTCAACTGACATCCATAGTTTTTTACTAAATAATTAAAATATACTGTAGGTTTGTGAGGAAAACAATATTTCTTGAACCTTTAGCTGTCATCTTTAACTTGCTCATTGGGGGTTGTTAGGCCATGGATATAAGATGGGAAAAAAGGATACACTGTAAATGTAATACAAAATAAATATTTTTGGAGATAATATTTTACAGAAAGTACTTTAATAATTTTTGCCTTTAATACAATGACAATAGAAAAGCGAATTATTTAATTCTGCTAACATGTTGTCTTTGTAATACCCCACTTTTTTCTAACAGTAAAATTGGGCCTTTACGTACAGTATATAGCTGACTTTATATTTTAGGATGGGGGGGTGCTTGACTTCAAAAAGTTTAAAAACCCCTGCTCTAGACGACCGAAGGCAAAGTATACTTAGTTTTCCCACATGCTGTTCCATGGGCTTTCAAAGTATGCTCCTCTGTATGTGAGTTTTCTTTATCTACATGTTCAACGCATGTGCACTACAATTTGTGATACTCTTTTAGCACAATTTAGCAAAGATTTACATGCACAGACATGGACTATGTAAAAACAAAACTGGGCTGCACGCAGACAGTACGTGAATACTATGCTGATCACAAAATTTGCACCACGCTCACTGGGCGCGATGTAGCGGCACGTGGAAAACCAACATATACTTTGGCCTTCAGCAGTTCTGTAGATGAGTTTAAGAAAAGTTAGTCTAGTGGTGACATTTTCACCCTCAGAGACCCAAGCATAGAGACTGATGATGTATTTTCTGTTTATCCTCCTTAAACATGTTTTTAGGATGCCACTGATTATAAAACAAATATATATATTATTATGTTTGTTTTGGCATTCAATTTGTTTGACTTCAGAAAACTATGGCAGTTTATTTGGTGTGGGGGGGGGGGGGGGGGGGGGGGGGTGGGATCTTGACTTTTAAGCACATTTTGCTTTGAGGTGATTGTTTTATGACTCTTTTTTCCTACCAAAAATGTTGTTGGGATACAGTTCAGAGTGTCAGCTAATTTTATGCTTTTTTACTATTATAATTTTAAAAACAGGTAATGTTTAATTAATTGCTGTAAACAAATGTTGCAATTTTGCTATGCTATGCTCTAAGGATTATGCCTACAAGATGACCCAGGTTCAAATACCGGACTTCCACATTTTTTTTTAACAAACCAAGAGAAACTGTATCTAAATTTGAAATCCAGTAATCACTATACATTGTATTGACATTTTAATAATAGCTACTTTTATGCTACACAGGAACAAAGTCATACAAGTTTGGAGTAACACTAGGGTGAGTAGATGATGACAGAATAATCAGTTTCAAGCGAATAGAAAACTAATAATAAAATACCAAAAAATATTTTGGAAGTATCATTTAAAATCAACTTGGCTCAACAATCTGAACAGGCTGAATGCTACTGATGGTAGTCATGCAACAAGAAAAAAAAGGGATTGGACTGCCTGAAAGACAAGCTTGGTATGGCATTTGAGACATACCAAAGGAGTACACTTCAAATTAGTACCCATAATCATAGGCTTGGTTTGTCTCTGTACAGTGGGAGAGGATACATATGTGTCTGATGCTTCGTCTACTGCAGACATGGCTTCTGACATCTGCAGCCACATAAGACATATGGACTGTGTGAAACCTTTAAAGCGGGAGGAAGAAATATGATTCGGACTCACTGAGGAAGTCTTTTCAGCACAGTGGTTGATTCTGGGGCGATCCGTGTCTCAGACTTACCCTAAAGAATGTAGAAATCCCCTCGCTGCCCTCAAACTCATGGGAAAAGCTGCAGTCATGGCTTAAGAATATAAACTCTCACACCATTAAAACAGGCACAGATGTGACTTAATAAAAACATGATTATTTTTGTAATAAGATCCTTTTGATCTGAATGGAATGAGAAAAAATGATGATTTAAAAATATATTACATAGTGTCGTTGGAGCGTGGAATTAATTATTGTGGTCGCCGTCTCAAAATATGACATGAGTAAGCCTGTTATTAGTGTTGAGGAATAGAAGAATTAGAAACTAGAAAAAAATAACAGTTAAAACATTTCTGTTTTTGACCTCACATCTCTGTTGAGGGACTCTTTGGATCAATTTATGCATTAGGAAAACTTGTTTTGTTTCAGAATAAAGAAAAAATTAAATTCGGGTAACACTTTACAATAAGATTGTATATGTTAACATAGTTAAGGCATTAGATATCATAAACTAACAATGAAGAATAATGTTTACAGCATTTATTAACATTATATACAACATTTTAGTTGATATTGATCATTGTTAGATCATAATGCTTATCCTAGCTAATTTTAATGCACATAACCTTATTGTAAAGAGTTATCTACTGTAAATTGGATTTCTGAGCTCAGATCATTTCCACAGCATGCAATACTGATTATGATTCTGAATGTTTTATTCTTGTTTTATTTTTTTCCTGTATATTTTTCTCAATAAAACCAGACAATCCGTGCAGCCGTGTCCAAGCACATTTGATTATCAGTAGTAAATATTCAAGACCACAGATGCCGTAACTATTTAGTGTGTTGATAGGTCTGGTAGTGAGGAAATGTGGTTTCCCATGGCCATTGTTGTAGAATAATAAATTACGTGTGAGTGAGACTAAACTTTGTAAGTGTGCTTCATTAATACAGCAAGCAACTCACAACGGGTCAGTGCCAGCATTTGTAACCACAAGGGGCTGAATTTGTTTTGCTTACATGTTTCAGCAACAGTTCACAGCAGTTTTGACAGAGTAGGAGACACTGAACCATAAACCTCTGCGGTCTGGAAATGATTTTACTCTTAAATGATTGATGCAATTCGTCTGTGCTGTGCTACAGTAAGTGTGTCCTTATCCCTGTTTGTGCTAGATGTTTAAACGGATAGTCCACCCCAAAATGAAAATATTGTCATCATTTACTCACCCTATCTTGTTCCAAACCTGTATGGCCTTTTTTCTTTCTTGAAAACCAAAAGAAGTTTTGCCTCAGCCTCACTATTCACTATCATTGTGAGGTTTACATTTCCTAACATTTCCTTTTGTGTTCCGCAAAAGAAAGAAAGTCATATGGGTTTGGAACAGAGATAGAAATTTATGGGGGCTCGGGCAAAAATGTCACCAAAACTGCCAACATAATTCAAAATGTGGGTGCAAAAACTTTTTTTTTTATTGAAAAGTATTATTTATTTGTAACATCTCATAGAGTTCTTGATATTTTAGAATGCGTATTATGGCAAAAAAATATATAAATTGATGATGATTCTTAGGGTAAGAGCCGAGGTAATACATTCTCAATCTTTAGAATTTGTATTAATGACTCGATTCAGTTTAAGTATTTGAAGGGATCAGATGAGATACAGTTTGTTTTAAATGGTCAGAAAAAGCCCTCTTAAAGTAAAAAAAAAAAAAAGCCCCTGAAAATCAAATCCAAGGGGCAAATATTGCCCCTTAATCTAAAATTTAATTTCAGACACTGGTTTGAAACAACATGAGGGTGAGTAAAGAATGACAGAATTTTTATTTTTGGGTGAACTACCCTAGAATGCATATGTGGTTCAAATACTGCACATCTGTGTACTTTTTGACAAATGTTCATAAGTTACTCATATACACTTACCGACCACTTTATTAGGAACACTATGGTCACCGAGAGACCATTTCAAAATACTGAGATCACATTTTTTTGTGAACATTAATTGAAGTTCCTGAACTGTATCTGCCTGATTTAATGCATTGCACTGCTGCCACACGATTGGCTGAATAGATAATCGCATGAATATTTAGGTGTACAGATGTACCTTATAAAGTGCTTAACACTGGTATTACACTTGAAATATATTTATTGTTTTCATTTTCCATTTGTTATGTAAATACTTGTTAAATACTATGTTCACATTCATATTTATTTGTAGTCTGAAAGTTGTCATTCAGCCGATGCTTTTATCCAAAGTGCATGACATTTTAGTACAGGGACAGCGCCCAACCTGAGTTTAAATGTCTACTTCACAGCAAGAGCGCATTGATATTTGCTCAAGGACCACTTCTTAGTGTTTTTAAACCTGAAACGTTTCTTTATTCAGTACGCCTTACCACTCCAAACATCAAATGTACTATAGCTACATAGAGTAATATAGAAATATAGTGAAATTCGGCAATATAGAATACATTAGGTTTCGATTTTAAACGTTTATAATTAGACTTTAGGTAAAAAGCATTTCATCCTAGTCTGTTGTACTTGTATGTGTTTGTGTGGGTAGAGTTGTTGAGACAAACTTGGAACATGGAAATTGGAATGTCTTTTTACTACACTGTCACCCAAAAGTTACTACTTAATTTTCAATGTGTGTGAAACTCTTCAGATATATATATATTGTTAATAAATTCTGAAGAGTTGTGTGTGTGTATATATATATACACAGGTGCATCTCAATAAATTAGAATGTTGTGGAAAAGTTCATTTATTTCAGTAATTCAACTCAAATTGTGAAACTTGTGTATTAAATAAATTCAATGCACACAGACTGAAGTAGTTTAAGTCTTTGGTTCTTTTAATTGTGATGATTTTGGCTCACATTTAACAAAAACCCACCAATTCACTATCTCAAAAAACTAGAATACATCATAAGACCAATAAAAAAAACATTTTTAGTGAATTGTTGGCCTTCTGGAAAGTATGTTCATTTACTGTATATGTACTCAATACTTGGTAGGGGCTCCTTTTGCTTTAATTACTGCCTCAATTCGGCGTGGCATGGAGGTGATCAGTTTGTGGCACTGCTGAGGTGGTATGGAAGCCCAGGTTTCTTTGACAGTGGCCTTCAGCTCATCTGCATTTTTCGGTCTCTTGTTTCTCATTTTCCTCTTGACAATACCCCATAGATTCTCTATGGGGTTCAGGTCTGGTGAGTTTGCTGGCCAGTCAAGCACACCAACACCATGGTCATTTAACCAACTTTTGGTGCTTTTGGCAGTGTGGACAGGTGCCAAATCCTGCTGGAAAATGAAATCAGCATCTTTAAAAAGCTGGTCAGCAGAAGGAAGCATGAAGTGCTCCAAAATTTCTTGGTAAACGGGTGCAGTGACTTTGGTTTTCAAAAAACACAATGGACCAACACCAGCAGATGACATTGCACCCCAAATCATCACAGACTGTGGAAACTTAACACTGGACTTCAAGCAACTTGGGCTATGAGCTTCTCCACCCTTCCTCCAGACTCTAGGACCTTGGTTTCCAAATGAAATACAAAACTTGCTCTCATCTGAAAAGAGGACTTTGGAACACTGGGCAACAGTCCAGTTCTTCTTCTCCTCAGCCCAGGTAAGACGCCTCTGACGATATCTGTGGTTCAGGAGTGGCTTAACAAGAGGAATACGACAACTGTAGCCAAATTCCTTGACACGTCTGTGTGTGGTGGCTCTTGATGCCTTGACCCCAGCCTCAGTCCATTCCTTGTGATGTTCACCCAAATTCTTGAATCGATCTTGCTTGACAATCCTCATAAGGCTGCGGTTCTCTCGGTTGGTTGTGCATCTTTTTCTTCCACACTTTTTCCTTCCACTCAACTTTCTGTTAACATGCTTGGATACAGCACTCTGTGAACAGCCAGCTTCTTTGGCAATGAATGTTTGTGGCTTACCCTCCTTGTGAAGGGTGTCAATGATTGTCTTCTGGACAACTGTCAGATCAGCAGTCTTCCCCATGATTGTGCAGCCTAGTGAACCAAACTGAGAGACCATTTTGAAGGCTCAGGAAACCTTTGCAGGTGTTTTGAGTTGATTAGCTGATTGGCATGTCACCATATTCTAATTTTTTGAGATAGTGAATTGGTGGGTTTTTGTTAAATGTGAGCCAAAATCATCACAATTAAAAGAACCAAAGACTTAAACTACTTCAGTCTGTGTGCATTGAATTTATTTAATACACGAGTTTCACAATTTGAGTTGAATTACTGAAATAAATGAACTTTTCCACGATATTCTAATTTATTGAGATGCACCTGTATATAATTATCACTACATTTACATTTCTTTGAAAAAAAATAAGAAGTTTTATGAAGAATAAAACCTGGAGAATAAAACCCACAGATGCATTTTAGGAGGGTAAGGTTGCATATGCATTCTAGGATTAAATATGTCATATTTAGTGTGCCAACTGAAAGAAAACCAACACCAATGTAGTAAAGTTTCTTAGCGAATATGCTGCTTTATTGAAAAGCTAAATGGTGAATTACCAAGGCAACCCATGGCAACAATATCAGGATTGTGATCCCTGAGAGCACAACATTTGAACAATCAATAAAATCCAGATACTGGAATATAAATTACAGCCATTAGCAAAATTTAGAGCATAAAAAAAAAAAAAAAAACAAAAAAAAAACATTTATTTCATCAGAACACTTTCTGATCCATAAGTGACCCAAAATGCGTTCATATCGAAACATTTATGTCCAAATACAATTGTTTTAAAATGGCACAGTACATAAATACTGCTTTAAACTAACATATACAGGCTTACCCAATATGGGTCATTCCCACAGAGTGAAAGTAACTCTGTTAGGATCACTGTCATTGCTCATGTAAAGCTCTCAGATAACATGTTCAGTATAGCAGGCATAGTGATGTACAATACTTCTAAAGGAATGAGGAAATCTCTGGCTCTTATCCAGATCACACTGTGCAAAAGGGATCAGAGATCTCAGATCCATGTTATAAACACATCTTAAACTTTAGCTGCCATCTGTTTTTGACATAACTTTGTGTTGGCAAAAGCCCTGCTGCCAATAGAAAGAGTGAGAGACACTTTACATAACCAACAAACAGTAGATTTAAACCAAGCTGTGAAACTTACACTTAAGTACATCTCTGAGCAAAGCAAAACAAAATACAAAATCACACCAAAATCTGTATGCCAAGATTGTTTGAATGCAATGGCATTAAATAATATAAACATCTAAAGATTTGGGGCATTTTCACATAGCTTAAAGTTATCATCATCATAAAATGTCAGGATGATTTAGGGAAAAAAGTGCTCCATCCTCATACGCCACAGATTAAGATAATCTGACAGCATATTTGGAAAATTGCCTATTGCCAGCACAAAATGTCATAAAAAACCAAATAGTAATAATAATTATATTAACATTGACATCAAAGAAATTACATTGTTAATAAAATAGACCTTCATATCGTTAATTTTGTCCGGAGTCCTTTACAAATTAGAACTAGATAATAAAGCACCCATTTTACGAATTTACCAAGTATTTTAAAACATTGACCATCAAAATCAAATCATTAAACCTGAGGGACCAACATGACCGGTATTTGGAGAGAATAAAAATATAAAGAGCAAGCTCATTTGCTAATTAGAAATGAAAACTAAGCATATAAAGCTGGCAAAAGGCTTGGGTATACCAGAAACATACATTCTATGAGAATTGAAAATGGGATACAAGCAATAGCAATGACATAAAGCACAGTTGATTGCCTGCAAAGCTTGACAATGAAAGCCTCCTTCTGCCGGGTCCTACGTCATGTCTGGATTGGACAGGACGTTCAGGCACCAGGCAGGAAGGAAATGTTCAAAGGCGGGCCGCACAGCAGCCCAGTATAATCATGAAGGCCGTACGCCACTGCAGAGTACATGCAGCAGCCACACGGCCCAATACCACACTGGTCCCACATGCCTTTCAGATACCGAGGCAGTGAGGGACGAGGATACAAGAAAGGAGTCGGTTGCCTTACTAGGCAACCTGAGGAGGGCACCACGGGGTGTCTGGATACAACAGACAGTGCACTGACTTAAACCTAAGAGAGAAGGCGAAAACCAAGAGGTTAAATTAGCACAAGATTTAGACAAGAGCAACATGTAAACAAGATCTAGAATGTTAAATGTTAACTATTTTACCTGGATGGGTCCTCCTCAACAGAGAAAGCCCCCTTCATGTTAATGATGTTCCTCTTGTTCTCAAACATTCCATAACTCAATGTGATCTATTTGAAAATGTGTTAAACACTGTGTTAATACAAATATACAGTATTTTACAGAAGCAAGATGTACCCATTTAGAAACCGTTTAAAGGGATAGTTCACGGAAAATGGAAATTCTGTCATCATTTACTCACACTCATGTTGTTCCAAACCTGTATGCCTTTTTTTATTCCTTGGAAAACAATATTAGAAAGAATGTTAGTCTCATTCACCATTCAATGTCATTGTATGGAAAAAAATATGCAATGAAAGGTTATGGTGACTGAGGTTTTCAGTCGCTAAAATTCTGCTTAACATCTTCTTTTGTGTTCCACGAAAGAAAGAATGTAATTCGGGTTTTGAAAAACATGAGAGAGAGAAAATTATGACAGAATTGCCCATTTTGGGTGAGCTATCCCTTTAAATCTTTACAAGCCTCACCTGTTTGTGTACTTCTGATTTGGACACCTGTTGCAGGTTCTCTAAATGAGAGTGAAACAAGCTGCTTCGGGTCAGAGGAACCCCTAGAACTGACTCAATGATGTAGCCAATGGTACAGTCATCAGGAAGACGGATCTTCTCGGCAGTGTTCATGAAATGGCCACCACTGTCAGAATGAGAAAAATTAAGTCAACAAAGGTCTGCTAACGCCTCAAAATATTAAATGTGTTCTTAGAAAATGCATTAGGATGGTTGAAAGGTTTTTGCACCTTGCCCAGGGGCTCATCTTCAAAGCCAAACCACGGCTGACACAGAAGCCTGCCCCTCCAGTGGCAAACCAGAAATTGACAGGTCTCTGCAAAGGAGAAAGAGAAATCATCAGTTTCTGTTCTATAATATTGCCATCATAACCAATAACAATTCTAGAATTAAATAAATATTCTGGGTTCAATACAAGTTAAGCTCATTCAACATCACTTGTGGCGTAATGTTGATTAACACCAAAAATTATTTCGACTTGTTCCTCCTTTTCTTAAAAAACAAACAAACAAAAAAAAAAATACAAATCGAGGTTACAGTGAGGCACTTACAATGGAAGTAAATGGGGGCCCAATTTCTGAACTTTAAAATACTCACTGTTCTAAAGTATAGCCATAAGACATACAGGATATGCATGTAAACCTTTTCTGTGTAAAGTTACAGACAATTTTACAACTTCGTTACATGACAATTTAATGTAAACCAACCCTAAAACGACAAAAAATTACAATTTAAACAACTTTACAGCTCAAATAATACAAAAGTTTTTAACAGAAAATTCATGTAAGTGCTTTTGTAAAATTATAACCTTCACATTTCTGCTTTTAAACCCTCTTCCATTTTAAAACACTTCCATTGGGTGCCTCACTGTAACCTCGATTTTTGCTTTTGTTTTTTAAGAAAAGGAAGGAGTAGAAATACATTTTGTGGTAATCAACATTCTGCCACAAATGCTGTCAATTGAGTTTAACTTGTATTGAACCCGAAATATTCCTTTAAGGATATTTTTAAACACCTACCATCTTGCTGTCCCCAAGTCTTTCTGTTGCCTCAATAGGCCGGTCCAGGCTGGGTTTGCCAATGTACATGTCCTGAGTGTGAGGGTAGTTGGATAGCAACTTTACCAGCGTCCTCACATTCACGTAGTTATCATCATCGACATGACAGAACCACCTAAACCAGAAGATATTTCATTAGAACAACCAATATAGTTTGCTTTGATACTAAAACATGGCTACTACCAAAATGTAGCATAACAATAATCTTGCAATACTTACTTCTTGCCAGAATCAATGAATTTGTCGTATTCAACAGCCATCTTGCAGGAGAGAGCCTGGCGGCTGTGGGCAGCAGAGCAGTTCGTGTTGATGGCGTGATCTCCTGTGCACAGAAGAGGACGTATAGTATGTGAGTGTCCATGTAATACTCCACTTATATCTATCATTTGAAAAATGCCTATCACTGAACTAAAGTCCATTATCTGAGAGGTCAGGTGCTTCTGTACGTGCCTTAAAACCATGTGCCTTCCAACAGCCCTGTGCCCCTTTAGCTGAGCACAAGATTTTTAAGAGGATTAAATGCCTGCTTTTACTTAGTACAAACTATGCATATATCAAAGAAGGAATGCCTGCTTCTTTCTGACCTTGTGACCTCGCAACAAGAAGTAGCACTTACCGATTTTCTTCTTCAGTTCCTCATCTTCGCCGTCCGTGAAGATGTACGTCTGCGAAAACAAAGACAAAGCCTGGTCAGCTATCTCTTTCAAGTCAAGTCAAATAAGTTAATCAATTAATCACTTGAGCAGAGACAAACCAGGAATTAGCAAGTTCCAAATTAGAAGCATGTGCCTTGGAGTGATATTTATCCCAAGTGGACTGATTATGAAGCACTGTGTGAGTTTTATGCCATGGAAAACTCAGCAAGTTAAACAAGCCAAAAAGTACCCCCCAAAATAAAGGCTCCTTGTTCTCGTTTTCAATCGCTCCATGGCAACTGCTTCGCACCCCAAAGCATCCCAGGCCTAGAACAAAGTGGGGAGCAGACTACCCCACTAACCCCCACCACCCCAAGTACTCCACCTCCCCCCCCATTCCATTGCCCCAACCATCTCCCATGTCTCTCCATTGGTCATCCCTCTATCCACTTCAGACATGATAAAAATGCTCTGGGAAGACATAGGAAGGAAGAAAAGACGCATCAGTTCCTATTCTCTCCAAACTTCCCAGACACACTCCCAGATTGCTGAAAATACATTCAGCCCAATGCAGCAGTCACACTGACGTCTGACCCTGTTGGGTTTTGTAAATATTAAAATAGGGGGTAGTGCATCGGGGTGGGATTAGGGAGCTCATTGTGAAAAATAAGACAGAGCAGGTGCAAGGCGGCAGCCCAGGCTCAAAGAAGCCTTTGAGAAAAAGATGCCACACGCCTCAGACAGACTGATGAAAAGGTGGCCTGCCCCTGTCATGCACTGCCGTTAACCTGTTTACTTTCCACCTCAGGTGAGCCAGCACCTGCCACCAGCTGCCTTATCACAGCCACGTGTCTGAACAGGTCAGTCTGCCTACGCCCTCTTGCCCTTCAAAGCCTACGTTGCAAAATATTACGTTGTTCTCTTATGTGCTCTCCTTTCAGCTACACTGTAAAAAAAAACACACAAAAAAACCCCGCAATTTTAATGAAAAAAGAACACAAACAAATTATGATTTACCTTTTAGTTAACGATTGAAATTTATATTATGTTTAACAAGACAATACAATGTATTTTTATGGTAAACTATTGCTAAAATCCGCCTGATCTCATGAAAATTACATGACTGTGGCGACATTTTTGCAAACGTGGTTCATTACACGTATCGCAGCAGTTCTGAGGTTAAATGTCCACTGTTTGGCGCTAAAAGCGAGTAAAATTTTCTCCTAAACACATGAGGCTTTCAACTAGAAATGGGCATGAGTACTCGAGTACTCGGGTACTCGGACGTGACAGCAATGATCGATCAAGAAAACGATGTCACGACTTTTCACTTAATTCGAAATTCAGTGACAATTACCTGACAACTAAACACAAATGTGTCAAAGAGGGAGCGTATTTTTAATTTTGAGACTGATTATGTTGTGATTTTGAGGGGTACATTGATTGTCAGAGACGTCTCATATCAACCAAACTGATATATGACGCTGCAATGCTATCGTTACGATAATCAAAAGAGAGTGTAATTAAACGTGTTTTGAACACCTGTCTCTGCAAAACGTTTGCTAAACACGTTTTATCATCATTTAATGTAAGAACTTTGACTCGTTAATGGATATTATTTAATAAAAGTGAATGTTTGTCACTGACTGTAAACCTCCCTGTCCTGGGTGCCGACATGTTTGCGTGATGTAACACACACCTGCAACTCGACAAAATGGGAGTTGAAGATTTCCGCACGAGTTTCCAAGTTAGAAGTCCGACATAAAGTGTCATTCCGTTGCACTTACCCCAGTTGAAAATTGGAAATTCCGACTTTCTGAGATTAATGGAACGCTTCATGAATCATCACAGAAACAATACGGAGCATCACGGCTTTCCCCACAGGAGCGAACACTTGGACACACACACACACACACCAGGCGCGTGTGGCAATGGGCTCAATGCATATACAGCAGGTGAGTGTTTCAAACAGCTAGACACAACGCAGCTAAATGGAACAGAATGCAGTGTCTTCAAAACTTAACTTCAATTTAACACGCATATTAAAAACGCAATGGTTATGGCGTCTCCTGTTAAGCCAACCACGATTTGAAAATAGACGGTTCACTAAAAAAACTAGTGCGCTTACTAAGATTACTACGGTAACCTGAAGGAAGAACAGACAGACGCGCGTTATGCACATTCTTTCATTGAGTTGGGCAGCAAATCTTCACATAATGACAAAATATGATGCATTATACAAATTATGCAATCTTTTGTACATTTTGAAACAGATTATTTTATAACAGCCTATAATAATGAATAGAGGATACACTGGAACAACAAGATGCAATGCAGCAATCAAATATGTTTGTCAGACATGTTATTATATATACAGTTATGTACATGTCATTGCCCCTTGAGTACTCGACAAGTACTCGAGTAATTAGTCAGAGTACTCGAGTAGACAAAATGGCCAAAATATCCATCCCTACTTTCAACTTTAATGCACTACTGAGTTTTAAATGAACAAAACCTCCCTCCCTCCCTCCCTCCCCTAAACCTTAAACCTAAAGCAAATGTGAGATGAGAAACGCAATCATTAAAGCAACCACGTCATTTTGTATTGCTTCTAGGACACTTTTTGAATCCTTGTCCTTTGCATTTCAAGTGCAACACTCTATTAGTTGAGCTACCGTGCAATTTGATCAAATGCAAACAAGCTTGTAATCTTGTTATGTAATCCAAAAGCTAAAATGTATCACATTACAAGTGATGCGCTGTAGTAAAAGTGTTTTGAACTTGTGATTTTTGTGAAAGTAAATAGAAGTCATTTTTGTTGTTGCACCTCTAGTGTTTATTTCACTAGTAAATTGATGCATGTAAAAATAATTTTGCAAAAATGTAGGTATGGTAACATGTTTTTATGAGACCAGTAGGTTGGTATATTAACATTATATAATGTAACGATATATACAGTAGTGAACTGTATAATATAAATATACAGGCACCAAAGTGACATCCCGTAGTGTCTGAAATGTTGTCACGGTATTTTGTTTCCTAGCAAATTTCCATGAACCACAGCTGCCAGTTTTATTACTGTAAATTTAAGTGTATGTTTTGTGATCTTTATCTCAACAGTGTATTATGTTTTGTTGTTGTGTTGTTTAGTATAAATCCCTACATGCTCACACAAGCGTGGACTCATTCCCCTGTCCACAGTTGCATTTTTTTAAACGTTCAGCTTTACCAGATAACATTTGATTGGTTTGCTGAGCAAACTCTGAGCAGATGTTTAGCACAGGCCTCTGTTTGTTTAGGGTAGACTGGCGGTTGGACTGGTAAAGGATCAGAGGCTGGCGCTGTTTGCTCAGAGTTATGCTGAAAGAACAGACTAATCACACAGGCAACTGCCAAGGCAGACTGGGCATTGACAGAGGATAGAAACCTCATAGCTTATTAGTGCATTACAATGTGTGTGTGTGTGGCCATTCACCCCAACCCCAACCCTGCTCCAACTATCCCTTTCCACTGAGGCAATGAAGAGTGTTTTCAGGCTGGGTAAACCCACCACTGGGTAAATCCCAAATATGTTTGCCTGCATTTGCATACAGCTGCAGTGGTTAACTAAAGAGAGGCCTCTCATGGTGAATGCTTTGTTTCTTGGTTTCCCTTTTGTTGAATAATGAAAAGATGTTTGGGGCTAAAATGACCCAGTGACTCATACTTGTCTTTTTTCTTAAATGTCAAGTCTTCAGAATCTACATTTTCCATCATTCTGCACACAAAAAAAGGATGAGGGTTTTCATTGGATTATATGTGGAGCACTGATGAGCGGGTAGAAGTTGGTAGGGCTTCCTTCTCCACTAGAGAAAGCCTGGAGCCTGACTGTCTGTCTCCTACTCCCCAGGAAGGAAAGAGAGAGACGTTACTCCCTCTATTAAACACCACCCAGCACAGTTAGCTCTATTGTACCTGTGCCAGTTTAATGGACCAAACCACCAGAAACTCATGCCACAACAGATCCACACTGCTTACATTGTCCTACATGCCTAACAATTGTAGTCAAGGACTTGAAAAAAAGAGAAACCACAGTGACAAACTGATTAGCTGAGTGATAAAGTGTTTCAAATAGAAGTAATGAGGTCTGTCATGGTACACCTTTTGCATTGAGCAAGTGAAGCAGTTGATCTGAATGGCATTTGGGAGCTGTCTGTGTAACTGGACACCGGATACCACAGCCACGGCACAGGCTGTTCTCTCATTGTTGTGAATTTCTCTCGCCAGGGAAGCTGCATTGTTCCAGAGGGGAAATTTGGAGAAACAGCGGAACCCAGAAGCTGCAGCATGAACAATTCAAAATGGGATCAAACTGAAGAGAATAACACTATTCAAGAGACCTGACTCATCAAGTCAAGTAAACTATGAAGCCTACATTTAATGGGATAGTTGACTCAGAAATTAAAATTCTGTCACCATTTACTTACATTCATGTAATTGAAACCTGTATTACTTTCTTCCATGGAACACAAAATGAGATGTTTTGTGGAAAAATATGCAATGAAAGTGTATGGTGGTATAGAAGAAAAAACTCAAACGGGACTGGAACAACAAGAGGGTGAGTAAATGATGATAAAATGTTCATTTTTGGGTGAACTATCCCTTTAACAGACAGAGAGCAGTACTTCAAAAGTGCTAGAGCTCTATGGTTTCATTCTGTTTGGAAAAATACTGATAATTCCAGTCTATTAAAAAGGGTTGGGGAGCTTCTAGCTGACCTTGACTAACTCTAAACAAAGACAAGACAGTTTCCCAGCGAGAAGAATCACAGACTGCCATAGTGTCAACAGCAAGCACCGATTGGATCTACTCTCATTGTTTACATGTAAACAGCCCAAGACAGCAAGCTATTAATCACCTGTCATGGCAGCAGCTGAAGTAGGTGAGAGGGAAGGAAAGAGGAGTTCATCACACAGGACAGGAGGTACTAACCCCTAGGAACGTGTTCACAATGCTAGTCACACATCATCTTACTTGACATATGTCACAAAGTTCTCATTCTGTGGATCTAACAATGCCTAGTCCCTAAAAATGCTTTGGTGCCAACCATTGTGGCAAGTGGCCAAACTGTACACCAGAGTCCTTGGGATAATCCCCAGTCGTTGAGATGACAATAACTGTGATTTCATGTACTCAGGTGTTGCACACGGATGAATGTTGAAATAATTTGAAAGCCGACCTCAGTTGGTATATGTTGTGAATGTGAGGATTCATATAGCTGGCATTAGAGCTTATCTTTTGTTCTTTGAGACCTGGCCACCTGCCACCCATTCTCTAGGAACTCCCCCTTGAGTTCTAGGCTGCACTGGTCTTTATGTCTGCACTGCTCCCCACCAGCTGCCACTATTAATCCCTGCTGTTAACTCTCCACTCTGTAGGTTAACTTCTATCATCTCCTGTACTGAGCAAACTCAAAGGTAGCACAGTCTTTATTTCACAAGGCCTGGTGTGGCCATATCAGTTTAGCTTGAGAGTAAAGGACAAATTTGAACTGACTGAGTGAAGAAACTAACCTGCCATAAAAAGGAAAAATGCAGTAACTTTGCCAAGAATGAGACTGAGAAAAATGGGTTCCAAAGTTTTTAGATTGCCCGGCCACATGTCTTGTATATCCACAAAATGTAATGCGCTGTTTAGATATGTATATGAATTTGAGTATAGTTGAGCCAAAACCTGTTTGTTATAGGACATATCATAGTCTAAAAATGTCATAATTTTGACAGAATGCGTAGTTACTGTGTTTTGACATTGCATGGCAGTAAAGTCCCCTGAATTTGAATTCCCATTCTGAAAATAAAGAAAGAAAGAAAGAAAGCATCATCTCAATTCCGGCATCAATTCCAATTCCACATTCTTTGTAGGGATGTGCCACAGTGGTCAACTAATCGACTAGTCATCCAACAACCGACTAGTTGATTAGTGGAATAGACTACTAACATTAATATTTTTATTGGTGGTGGTTTTAATTGGAGATGCAATTTTTAAATAATTGAGAGACTCAACTTTTTGGAGAGCATTTTTGCATGATTATAGCTTGTTGTGCTTAAAAGTGAATAATAGTCAGCAAAGTAAAACATTCTGCAAGAAGTTTAGTCTCTTTAAGGCTTTAGGTTTTGTCAATTTCTGCACCACTGCTATTTCAGCCATCAAAGCGCACATCAACAATACACATTCCCGAATCATTATCTTGCAGTTCTGCACTATAGAATGCACAGCGAAGATCACCCTGAGACTCCCAAGTGCTTTGGTTACATTGTAGCACGTCATTCTGCTTTCAGCATGCTCAAAAGCGGTTTTGTGCCACTCTATATTGGAGCCTTTCTTATTTCTTACTCCTTTTACTTTTATGGTTTTGTGCACTGTTGTAGTTATTTACTCTTTTGTAAGTGGCTTTGGATAAAAGCGTCTGCCAAATGAATAAATGTAAATGTAAATGTATTTAGCCTATATAATTTTTTATATCCATTGGTTACCATGTTGAAGTGCTGCACTTACCATCTGTATATCCCTTTGAAATGTGTCTGAACGAGGTCACGTGAACACAACAGAGCCTAATTTTACATTATTATCCTTAACACTGACTTGTCGCTCAAACACATTTTACAACATGACTGACTAGACGATTATGAAAATTGGTAGTTTTTCACATCCCTATTTCTTTAATATTCATAGAATGGTTAGAGAAAGAGTGTTTTTTGTACTTGAAACATAAATGCATTGCTATGGCTATGTCAGTGATATTCAAATGGCAAGAATAAACCCCCCACACTTGTCAAAGGTGTGAGGAAAACTGATTGTGACAGAGCCGCGAGGCAGATTAAACTGACTTTTGTAAAATGTATGAGCAACTACTCTAGGTGGTAGGTAAAATCACATTGACTGCTCCGTGCTGTCGAGGTGCTGAGAGTGCTTTTGTGCCAGCTGTTTCTCAGAGCTGTATTTTCATACTGGGAGCCACTCAGCATGCTGCTCAAAAGCTTTCCTTGCCTATAGATGCTGTCCCTTTGTGCCCCCGGCATCTCCATAACGAAGACTCCCTTTTCCCACCGCTTGGGTAGCTTGACCTGGCCTCCACTCCAGATCCGCAGTTCCCATGGAGAGCGGGAGACAAGGGGCTGGCGAAGCTTTTCTTTCCCCCTTCAGAAAGACGCTTTGTTAGCGCTAAGAAGAGGACAGCTCTGAAGCTGCTGCTGTGATGCATCCTTTGCCCCAGAACATTCATGGGGACACCCCAAACAATGGGGCAGGAGTGGAGGGAGCAGGGAAAAGGGGGGCTTACAGCCACCTTTCGCTCTGTCAGCAACATATGCTTTGCCACAGGCAGCACTGAGAGACTATGAATCTGGGCAAATTTTTATAATGCCATTCTTAAGGTGCCAGTTGGATATAAATAACTTTTTAGCCACTTTTCTTTACAGTGCGCATGTTACAATGTAATTACATATGTAAGTACTGAGTAATAACAATGAACAGGTATGCAGTTGTCTCGTGGACCTTCTTGAACACGTGAATACACTTTGTTAGTATTATTACTATTGTATTTAATTAAATTTAGGCCTATATGTAATGTGTAACACGAAGACTGTAATGTAACACTGATAGTTTTTTATTTATTTTTTTTTTTGTGGATTTTGAACATTTTTAAATGCATTTATCTAAAATTCATGACCAAAAGTTCAATAAACCTGATAGATTTCTTAATAAATAAATAAATAAATCATTCGAGCATTCATGTGCAAGCTTTTTCTTTCATTGTAGTTGCAAAAAAATATAAATAAATAAATAAATAACAATGTAAACTGACGTACCTGCTGCCTGTTTCTGGATATCCATGTGTCCAGCAGCAGATCCAGTCTGGACCTGTGAAACTTCTTGGTGGTCTTCACTGCGATGAAGATATCATCGGCGCTGATGTCTTCAGCGGGCGCGTCTGTCGCCGCTCCGGACGACTCGGTGGGTTTATCTGCTTCCCTCCTGCTGCGGGTCAGCTTGGAAAAATACGCCGAGAATCCTTTCTTTCCATTCTGTCCAGTCTGAGCTCCATCTTCAGCCTCTGATTCCCCCAGACTCTGGAGCGAGCGCAAGCCGACCTCGCTCTCGTTCTGCATCCCATCCATCTGAATCCGCTGATGCTGCGACAAAACTACCAGCAGCGCGACGCAGGTGACGGTCGCCCCCGCGACGGAGAGCACAACTTTCCTGTTGTATGTTTTCAACATGTTTATAAAACTCTCTTTAGCCATGTGCACTGCATCAATCTAAACCTCCCTCCAATAGCCTAACCTAAAAATCGAAATTTAGTGTCATCCGACCGCACTGGCTCTCTGATACACTTTCAAAGTCTACTCATCGCGGGTCAGAGGGGGCTTTATAAACTTCCCATTACATACGCCACGCCCAGTGGGCGGGGTATAAATAGCTATTGTACTGTGGGAACCGCAGAGAGACTGTCAATGGGAGGAGGCGTTAAAGGACAGCAGGAGAGGGACAAATAGGGGGAGGGTAAAAGTGGACAAGCAGGTGTTAACATTTTATAAGAACTTGCTTTATTAACAGACTATGTTTGTATTTGCCATAATCACTGTTTAAATACCTTTGCATATGTTTTGCAGACTTTTCATTATCAGGAGATGGGTTGAAATTATTTTTTATTTGCAGGCATTATTTATATTCATTAGATTTATTAGATAATATAATATAATTTTTGGAAAATAGAAACATAATCATGCCAATATTTTTATTTTGTGTGTCTTTTACTTAAAGTGTCAATGTATACTGTATTTCTGTGAAAACACTGCATGTGTACTGTACGAACTCTTGAATATTTATAGGTTTTCATGCATTGACAAAATGTTCCTGGGAATAAATACAGAATACATAGGTGGGGTCATATTTCACCCCAAAATCCAAAGAAATAATAAGAAATTATACATTGTTTAAATAAAATGAAGATGCATTACAATAATGTGAATGTGATGAGAATCATTTTTAAGAATAATAAGCATCACAAACAAACATCCATGCATTACAATATTGAGAATGCTATGACAACACTCTAAACATTTCCTGGGAAATTTACAGTAAGGTGCTTGCAGCAGAGGGATTAGCAATTGACTGCAAATGTAAAGTAGACTTAATGTAAAGCTCAAATACAGTTTGTTTTACTGAATTCATCAAGATCTGGTAGCTGCTGTTATTAAAATTAAATACAGTTCAGTTCTGGCAGCAGAGTTGCCAGCCACTTCAGGAATACAGTATGTTATATGCCAGCAGAATAAACTGTGCCACAGCTTTATTATTCTTGGGGTTCAAAATATATGGTTCAAAATATCAATAGCTTTCACCTAGATGTAACTATGATTTTTAATGTTCATTATCCCAAAATGCTTTGCAAATAATGACTATTTACTGAATCTTGTCACTTTACAATGAGCATGCTCTCGATCTCCCACAATGCAACATTTTTGACAGCAACTTTGTATTTAAGAATAATGGTAGATTGCTGTTACAATTTAACTGTAAATTTACACAAATTATTTAGTGAATGCAAAAGAAATCTGAATGGCCCTTCATTGTCCTCATGCAACAACAACAACAAAAATGATGTACAGTATATATACATTGTTTTTGATTGTTTTTTCCTTTTGATTTTAGGATATAATTTGACCTGGACCATGAGCATGTTTTCAAAAGATTCATCCCTGAGTGATGTCATGTCATTGCTATCAACATGGAATACAGCCTGCAGACATGCTAAATAACAGCAAATACAGACTGGCCATAGGGAGAACTGGGACTCTTCCTAGTGGGCCAGCAATAAGCTGAAACGGGCCGCCACGTTATGCAGAACGGGCAGCGACAGGCTGAAGAGGGCCGCAAAACGGCGCCGCAATATGCCGAAGGGGGCTGCGATTTCAAATAGGGCTAGTTTCCATGTAAAATCCAGGGCTGATTTCTCTTCCCTGTCTCTATGTCAACTAATTAAAATCACACTCACAGTGATGGCCCACTCCAATCAATCCATGGTAACTGACCTTGCAAGGCCTTCAAACAACCATACATTCACTACCATTTATGTTTAAAATGGCACCTCTTCTGCACTGAAGAGCCTGTTGAGCTGGGAGCACGACCCTGGCCATGACTTCCAGCTGACAGCTCGGCAACTGCAGCTGACAGACTTAATGCTTCAGATCCTACTTATAGCACACCCAACAGCTCACTTGCAAAACATAGCACTGACAATTTAACCCTCACTTCCAAGACAGACTCAACAGCTGAGATGCTTTAGACTTTTGATCTGAGAAGAACAATAAATTTTACATGCACACACGCACACTCAAATCCGAGTCAAAAGTCCAATTTGAATGGACTTGGACTTGTCACAGACTCGAATGCATTTTTACTCTGACTTGACTCAGACTCAAGCCTTTGGGACCCAAGATTTTTTCAGAGTCCAGCCGAGTCCATAAAATTTGTGATTCAATGAAAAAAACAAAAACAAAACAGAAATTAATGAACACATCTCTGTCTGCATGCAGCTGTATTAGCCCCTGAAGTCGTAGACATAGCCAGAGTTGCTTCACTGTGTTTAAGTAAACACACGCACACACACATACGCACGTGCACAGGCACACTCATCAGTCAAACAATATGATTGAAGGTTACTACAGAGACTATTGTATAACGTCGAATACCGAGGTGGCTGGCACGACAAAAACATAAAGACAGGTATGTATCCAATGTAATAGAAACTAAACAAGGCAGTTTTACACGACAAGGGACCTGACAACTGGTAAAATTGTGTTTGCCATTTGTGCAGCCAAGACAGTGCTCGCATTGCACTTTCATCGTGGTTAAAAACTTAAAATCAAGAACTTCATTGAGTCAAGTCACCCACATCATGTCTCTCACAGTTTACTAAAAACAGCATATCAAAATAAAAATAGTATTAATGTTGAATATTAAGTCGTTTTAGGTGTAATTTATCGACACATGTAGGCTTTTGTAGTCTCTCGTGGTCCACACAGTGTTGTCAGCTTGAACTGGTCCATAATAGCTTGATGAATTAACTGTGTACATTTTTAAATAGTCGGGGGGGAAAAAAGCATTATTGCTAAAGCAGACAGAAACTCTAAACAGATAAACAGCACCTATTATTTATTATTGATTGACTATTTTCAAAGCATTGACGAGCTGCTTAAAATACATTCTTTTACAGTATTTGTCCACTATTCACAACATTCAGCCATGCACAATAAAATATTAGGATATTTTGGGCAGTGAAATGTTTTGTTTATAATTTAATTATAGACTATAAAATGTATTATTCGATGACAGAGTTTGTTTATGAAGCTAAACTTCATGTTATGAGATGAATTTTGTTGGTTATGACGTTTTTATTTTAAATATTTATTTTATTTTTATTGTAAACCACTGGGTAACTTATGCATGTCTTTTGTAGCCTTTTGACACTTTTGAAGGACAATTCTGTTAAATTTATGACACAAAATTATTATTCTCCATGTTTTTGAAATGAAATTTTCTTTGGTTGGTATTTAAAGATTTCAGACTGATTGCAGACCAACGTGGCTGCCACTCAAGCAAATATATTCAAAAAAATGTATCTTCTGTGGCAGCAGCTGCGAGACGCACACGGATGCATCTGGGATTTAGGTACACGTGCAGCACGCAGAACTGCCCTGCATTGTGCGGTTTCCCACAAATTAACTAGAAAATCATGTCCGTGACGACATGGCCCTAATATTATCAGTGGGATTTTCCAGTGTTTTTGAATGTAGCATTTGCAGTCAAATCATGAGACGTAACTTCTCAGCGAGTGCTAATTACTACTCTGTTGACTCATTTGTATGTACTGTATTTTCCCAAATCAGTCGGCAGATAGAGAAAAACGATTCAGAAAGAAATGTCAGTATAGACTATTATTTCTTTAGATAGGGATAATTTTAAATAAAACTAAATTAAATTGAATTGACAAATTGAAAATGAAGTAGAAATAAAAACTAAATTAAATTTGAAATAATAATAACTCTGGTTGTAATGACTAACGCAGCTTTCACTTTCTTTAGTTTATGTTTGAGTAGAGGGGAAAAGCAACAAATAATTGAAATGTCAATAGAACTCAATAAGAAGTGTGTTGAAGGACAGTTTTGTCTTCACACACCTAAAGCATATGTCTTAATTCTGAAACCACTTTGAAGTTTGTTCAGTAGGATACTAATCATAAAATATATCTATGAAAGGCAACAGAGGTGTTTTTGTTACATTTATATTGACAAACTGTTTTTCTTAGTTGTGAAGTTTAAAATAAGCTTAAAATATTGATGTTGAGTATACGGTTAAAATTTTAATTCAGATTCATGAACAGATTCATTCGGACTCGGACTCGACTTGGACTCAGCCTGTTATGGACTTGGTCTTGAGTCTGACTCAGCCCCTTCTGGACACGGACTCAACTCGGTTTCGATTGTTTGAAGACTCAGACTTGATTTGGACTCGACTAAGGTGGACCCGAACCCAACACTAGTTTAGAGTTCAACTAACAAGTATATACTGTAGCCCCAAAAAGCATTTGGACACTTTTGGACACTTAAATCACACTTATAAATGTATGTATGAATGTCATTTCATTAGTTGCAGAATGTTAAACAAAGTGGTATTTGCAAACAAATTATGCTAGAGCTTTTCTGAGGATTAACACCACTTTTTGGAGCCTTTTTTTTTTTTTTTTTTTTTTGCATGTAGGCAACTGGTGTCACTGTCAATGTTATTTTTTGTGGCTATATGAAGTCATTTTCCCTCAACTTCACACAGATGTCTGAGCAGAGTAACCAAATATGTAGTGCATTACATTAACTATGGACGTCTTCCACAAAGTCTGATGACCAGAAAATGCATACACATACACTTTTAAGTTTGGTTTTTGTTCCTCCTCCCTGCCTGTAAAAATTTTCAGCTATACATTGAGGTCAAACTGTCCAGGACTGCTAACAAGCTGACAGCATCTTTTGTTAATCTTTTGATGCAGCCCACCAAAATAATTTGCTAAAACAAGTATAAGAAACCAGGCAGAGAGGTCATCCTCCCCCTGGCCTCTGCTCCTTTTGTATCAGCGCCCTTTTTTACTCTGGAATGAAGGAACTCTTTGGCAGGGCTCCTTGTCAGACAATCTGGGCAGTAAAAAGTAGGACTAAAAACCACACAATGTGAAAGTTCCGCTTGTATCACAGATTCATGCCAATCAGTCCTGCTTCCCCCCTCCTGCTCTGACGGATAACAAAAAAGGCGGAAAAAGCTTCTTTTCTTCCATCCTCTCTTTCATTCTTTAAAAAAACTCCCCCCGTCTGCCCTCCACACCACATCCCGGATCCTTCCCTTCTCTGAAGACATTACCACTGAATCCCAATTAAATGAAATCTCCCATCCGAATGCAACCCACTTCCCACAAGAATGCCCGGCAATCCTTCTAATAAATGCAACAACCCTTCAACCCCATTCCCCACTATCCCGCAGAGGCATCTGGGGCAGAATGAGGGAGATTCTCAGAGGAATGGATTTGATTACCGCTCTATTTATAGAGTCACTTTAATGTGTGAAGCACAAACGACAGGTATGGCGTTCTCTGTGCGTGTGGCGGGCATCCTTCGAATGGGCTGCCTAGCTTAATGTGACCATTGTTTCTTGGTCCAATGAATATTCCCTTTTTCCGCCTGCCAAAACTCTCAAGGTTGGTGCAACTGTTTGTTTTGGGATTTGAATGTTTGCACAGAGTAAACAAAGCAATTTAAGTAAGTTAGCTGTATTGGGGACAAGATCGTCTTATGTTACCATTCAATTTCTTCAGTTCTCTTGATGTAAACTAACTTGCTTTGATCTTAATACTCTCAGTGCACCACATGTTTAATCATAGATATTTTGGATAATGAGAGTGGTATGTTCTGAGTGGTATAAAGGCACTGTGTCGATAAGGGCACATCCTTTCCCTCATCCGTTCCATATTTATGTTATTCATCTGTCTTTTTCTTTCCCTCTAACCATTTGACTGGTTCTTTGAAGATGGTTATATGCACAACAGCTGTATGTGAGGATGGTGGCTTTATGGCCTACCACTGTATCCTTGTACAATGGGTATAAGCCCTGTGCAATGCCAGTTAGTGGTTGTCTATGAATCTACAGTGTCCTATTTATTTTCTGATGCACATAATGAAGTATTTAACTGTATTATATTAATCTGGATTTGACTCAAGGAAAAAAGTGTCTCTTTGAGATGTCATGGTAGTTTGACATATTTAATGGAATCTGGGATGTGAAATGTTCAATTGAATTATGCAAGCACCAAGTCCTGCCAAATCCAGAGTGTAAGGCCTTGGAGCTTGAATTCACCCCTTTATCCCCTTTCTATCTCTCTCTCTCTCTCTCTCTCTCTCTCTCTCTCTCTCTCTCTCTCTCTCTCTCTCTCTCTCTCTCTGTCTGTCAATGTTTCTTTCTCCAAAGTTCTAGGATGAAACAATGGGTTCCAGACAGTGGTGTCCCTGGAAATCCTATGGTGTACAGTAAGTGCACAGCAGATTATTTCAGATTGACATGAGAATTATCACACAATGCAACTATATTAATCCCATCTGGGTAAAGTCTGTTGCCAGATGGGGGAAATACATTCTCTATTTATTTGTCTTTGTAGTGCTTTTTTTTGGCCATAAATCCTGTAGAGCATATCCTCTACAGTTGTGTCCCAAGTCGAAAACATAATGCAGCTTCTGAGGGGCCGCGGGGTCCCCTGGCTCTCACTTCTGGTGTGACCTGTAATCCTATCAATGCTAGCACAGCCATGCTGGGAGAATAAACAGAGCTATTGGCTTCTGGCACTGCCTCTTTTTTTTTTATACGCTATGTCCCTTTCAGTGCAGTTCAGCCTTGAAATAAATACACATGAACAAGAAAATACACTTGTTTGACTTAACTATTTTTCTGCAACTTTAACAAATAAACATGGCTTGTTTTCTCAGGGCTCTGACGAGACTTTGATTCGCCTGATCTGAAAATTCATCATAGATGATACACATGCCATGACTTCATGATGTTATTCTGAGAATTGTGGATTGTTTGACTGCCATTTATTGCAGATGTTGCATGCCAGTGTCTGCATCACAGTGCCAGCTGCAGTTGCTGTAACTTGTGCTTTGTTTTCACCATGTCAAATGGATTTGGAAAAATTGGATCAAATGCCGTTTTTTTTTTTTTCTTTTTTTTGGTTATGGGGGAGTCAGATTGCACCCCTGGCATGCTCGGGCTTGTCCTCGACCACAGTACAACAAGGCCCTGTCCCAATGGCACTCTCAGCCCTTGCAGTCCACCTCATTGTCTACACTTTGCTACATAGACTGTTATGATGATAGTGTGTTGAGAAGTCTGGATCATTGATGGCTCAGCAAAAGGGCGCATAAGTTCAAAGGCCACGATGTGCATCAAGATACAATGTGATCTCATCAGTATTAGCTGATATTCTTACCGAAACATACAATATTGACGTATTGACAGCATCTGAAACTCAAACCTTTTTACATTTGAGCAACTTGTACTAGAGACGTACAAATTTTTATGAATCCTTTGGGGTGCAAAGAATCGGAAGTTTACTGTAAATATGTTGATATTGTATGTTTCAATGTCAAAATGAACATGTAAACGACTATGTACAAACGTCTTTGAATTCTAATGAGATCACCCTAGTTTATACCAGTCAGGTCAGGGCAAGCCATATGAAAGTGTACCCATAACTGTTCGAACTGCTAAAATGTTAAAGGTCTCACTGACATGACCATTAATAACTACAAAAATGAAGAAATGTTTTTTTTTTTTGACAAACTAAATTGTCGTACATTTTCATAGTTCACTGTATAACCATCTACAAGAAGTGATTAATGTCTGTTTAAACATTTGTTAAAAACAAGCACAAGAGCAGCATTGAAACCATATGTGGGATTTACATGCAAGAATCAAAAGCAAATTATCTTCCCCTCCTGTCAACAGTAACATTTTGTGGCTGATTACAGTTTGAGGAAGAAGTGGGAGGTGTAACGATGGGAAAAGAGCCTCTTGGCTCTCTTTGTATAGTGCTGGAACAGTGGAGCTGGGACAAGGACGCTGCTGTTTGTGGATGAATCAGGCTCTGGATCACTCAGCCTCTTTGAAAGAGTTCTCTTCAAACTATACCCTTCCCCTTTGTGGCCTGCCACTACCTTGCTGAGTGGGACAATGAGCCAACCATTGAAAACTGAGACATGTGTCTGTGCTGCCCAGAGCCCATTAAGCTCTAAAGCACTACTGTAGGTCTCTCTCATCAGACCTCTTTTCTCATTCTAATAGCACACTGCATGCCAACAGGCCCATTGCTGGAAGAACCCATCACATACCAGGCATAAACAAGAGTGGGTTTACATTTTTTTTTTTTTTTATCCTTCCCCACCCTTGAGTTCTGAGAACTCTGCCAGTTGTTGTGATGTAACAATGTGTTCTTTTGAAATTGGCTTCATTAAACTCATTCCTCCACAGTGATTCTTCCAATATGGTCTATGCATTGTTTAATGATGCTGTTGTCATAGTGACCACATTTACAACTCTATCTGCTCTTGATTGCCAATTTCCAAGTCTTTAACTATGTAAGGGCAAGTGTACAGATCATTAAGAAGTTTATTTTGCAATAATTACCAGCTGACTGTATATTATTCCACTAATTATGTGGCTCCTAGCAAAATAAGTAAATAAATGGACATAAAATATTGATTTGAGGTAAATATTTTATTAGAGTGAAAAAGAGCTACAAGAGTCAGAAACTAGCACAGTGTTTGAAATTGGTTGTAAGGGACAATGGACAAAAATACAGTTTAGCTCTCATTATACAACAATATCTGACCACAAAATGGCACAATGGACCAAACAGAACCAAGTATCCCAGAGAGCCAGGTAATAATTGGATCTAGTCATATTGTAACAAATAGCCTAAAAACAGCCCATGGTATAAGGATTGAGAGATATTGAGCAGTTTATTTTGTTTTCATTGAAAACAATGGGATATTGCAGCTATGGGGATTGGGTGGGGTGGCCACTGTTGAGGTAAATTACCTTTTCTCTAGCCCGTTTCGGGCTTATATTAAAAGACATTTGGGAATGCTGAGATGGCTCCTCAGGGACAAAATCAGAGATCCCATTATGTTGAACTCCTGGTGCTTACAATGGTAATTAACAGAGAGATAACTCACTGCTGATATTCTAATGTTAAGCTGGATGAATAGGGCTCCAGGGAATCATAGAGTATTTGAGTGTGTTGCTTTAATGTGGTTGGTCTCATTGGGAAAACATATTTTGCTTAGCAACTGATGATTGTTGTTTAACATGGTGTGAATCTACAGCTGGGCGTGAAATCTCAGCACAGAGATTAGGATGTGAAGGTGTCCGAGCGTCGTCATGTGATATGGAATTGTGTAAGTTAAACATCATAAAACTCCATTTCAAGTTGATGATGAAGGCAACACAAGTCACACCTCCAAGTGTAAAATTCATTGTCCAAAGTGCAAAAGACCTCAGTGCTGTTAAGTGGTTCAAAACTTCAAACACAAAACCCCTGTAGACTCTCATTAACTGCAACAAGCTCCAAAACTAATTCTTGATTTGTTTGTTTCAATGTTTACTTTTCTCCCTAACAAGAACCACATGTTGCTCTGTCAAGCTAGTTTCTGAAACATCAGATTCCTGGAGGAAAAAGCAGTCTCATTATTTTTGGTTACAAGTGATCCAGTTTTATTTCTTAGTACAGAGAGAAATATGACACCTATCAGCCCAGAATGACTAAGACTGACCTACTACAGTTATTGGTATATTTACTGTTCTGCTAGCTGGGCCAATAGTCTCATTGGTTTTGGTTGTAATTGGTCCTTTTTAAAGCTAGTTTTATGAGTTAGTTAAAAAAAGCAGCATGACATTTAGTAGTCTAGAGACTGGCTCAGACTGACCTACTGCAGTAATTGGTGTCTTTACTATCCTATTATCTGGACAAGCACATTTGCATAACTGTTCAGGGCCTCTCCGTTCAACCCCCCATTCCTGTCCTACTTCCTCCGACTTCCCATAATTTCCCCTTTGACACAGTCCTGTTACCCTGAGAACCTGCTAATGAGTGTCTGTCTTACAGCCTATTGAGACAAGAGAAGATCCACTGTACATTAATTGCGGCTGTAGATCATGGGAGGACAAGCAAGGGAGATATGGGACAACACTGTGAATGGTCTGTTTGGACAGTACCAATTAAGACTTTTGAGATCAGTAGAGCTTTCTGTTTGTTGGTTTCATTTGAAACTGAAAGCTGAGTTATCAAACAGAAATGAATTAGTGTGGATGTGGCCTGAGAC
Source organism: Myxocyprinus asiaticus (assembly GCF_019703515.2). Taxonomy (NCBI): domain Eukaryota; kingdom Metazoa; phylum Chordata; class Actinopteri; order Cypriniformes; family Catostomidae; genus Myxocyprinus; species Myxocyprinus asiaticus. The sequence goes on from NC_059356.1 coordinate 20,079,242, forward strand.
TGAACATTTTGCCCAACATCTCCTTGTGCATTCCATGGAGAGAGAAAAAGGTCATACGGGTTTGGAACAACCCATGATGAATAAATAGTGACTGAATTTTGCTTTTTGGGTATACTATCCAGTAGTGTAGGCTTGGGCATACAAAAGCATATGCCATATGCTCACCTATCTTTGTAAGAATTTTGAGTACGCTCATTGAAAATGAGTAATGATACGTATGGCTGCCAGAACAACAAGTAGGTTTTTAACCATTAACTTTTTAACATACTAAGGTGATTCCGCAGCACCTTTGGGTGAATTGTGATTTTTATTTATTTTTTTGAGTTGTTCTATGATAATATTAAATTGATTATTTTCTGCCTTTTACTGCTGGTTAGTCTTGCTGGCAAAACATCTTTTGCTTAGCAACTGATGATGTTGCTGGGTGTTGTTAACAAGGTGTGAATCTACAACTGGGCATAAAAGTTCTGCACGGGGTTTAGCATGTGAAGGTGTCCGTGCGTCATCATGTGGCATGGAAGTGTGCAAGACAAGTTAAACACCATAAAACTCCATTTCAAGTTGATGATGAAGGCAAAACAAGTCACACCTTCAAGTGTGAAAGTCATTGTCCAAAGTGTAAAAAGTCTCAGTGCTGTTAAATGGGTTCAACTTCAAATACGAAACCCCTGTAGACTTTTATTAACTGCAACACTCTCCGAAATGAATTCTTGATCTGTTTATTTGCATTTCCCCCCACCCCCAACAATTCTCTCTCTCTCTCTCTCTCTCTCTCTCTCTCTCTCATCTCTCGCTCTCTCTCTCTCATTATGTCTCAGTGATGTTGAGTTTCATACAGGCTCTGTGATGTGAAGTATCTGAGTATTCACAGGGAATGCAATCTGCTGATATGGTACAAAGGGAAGCATGAAAGCATTGGGAAGTGAAACTGTCGGCAAATATAAAAGAAAGAGAGCTAGAGTGGCTGTGAAAGTGTAGAATGATGGTGCTGTGTGAATCTCACAGGGATGTCTCACAAAGTGCTGAGCTGGAGAGGGATATAGAGTGTGCTAAGAAAACGCTGAGAGTCTCTTTGTGTGTGATAGTTATCACAGTACAGCCTCCGAGGGAGAGGAGCAAGACATGGGAAAAAGCACTCACTGATAGGACTGTGTGATGATGAGCTCACTGTTGAGTTTCCAGAATTTTCTGTCTCTTCGGACTTTATAAAGCAGTGGATGTTCTCGAAGTTAGATAACGTATGGTTTGCTAGTTTAAAGGAAGTGCTCACCCAAAATTGAAAATTCTGTCATCATTTATTTACCCTCATGTCGTTCAAAACCTGTATGACTTTCTTTCTTATGTGTAACACAAGAGATATTTTAAAGGATGTTCTGTTTACTACTATCAATACAATAGCCGCTGATAGTGACTCACTTTAAAGCTTAAAAAGCACCCAAATGTGTCAGAAAATTAGTCCATGTGACTTGTGTGTCATATCTCAAGTCTTATGAAGGCAAATCAAATCATTGATCAACTCCTGTAAACAGAGCACACATCAAACCTCAATGAGCACATTTACATGGACACCAGAAAGCCATTTATTAATTATTATTTTTAAGAGAAAGCTGTTTAAGGCTCAAAATCTATGTACGCGTTTACCTGAGCTGTGTTAGCTGCTTTCCCTTTACTCCCGTATTCATGCGACTCGTTCAGTAAGCAGCTTTCTCCACAACAACGTAATTTCCCCACGACGCTTGTGCAAATAACAAACATGGGATCCGAGGAAGACTTCACTATTATATTCTCTGTTGCTTCGCTTTATTTCCAGATATTCCAGAGTTGTTGCTGTGTTTGTTTCCTTAACTTTTTATCGTGACCTGCAGCGGAATTGCACTGCTACAGTGGGGTTTCCCTCTTACATAAAACTCTGAGATTTTCCCCCAATGATGGCATATACATGACCATGAGGGACAGTCAATATTTTACACTGATGTATATAAGGGGCAGTGGTGGCTCAGTGGTTAAGGCTCTGGGTTACTGATCAGAAGGTCAGGGGTTCAAGACCCAGTCCAGCCAAGATGCCACTGGTGAGCCCTTGAGCAAGGCCCTTGACCCTATCTGCTCCAGGGGTGCTGTTTCACAGCTGACCCTGCACTCTGACCCCAGCTTAGCTGGGATATGTGGAAAAAAAAATAAAAGAATTTCACTGTATATGTGTGATAAATAAATGAAATTATTATTATAATTATAAACAGGTATAGTTTATGGTGTATGTGCGTTTCCCACGGTACTCTCAGAAATGTTGAATTCTTTCTGCTGTGTTGACATATTGTTGGGCTCCATCCAATGATGTTTGTTATCCAGTCTATTCACGCACATGTGTACTCCTCAAAAACTGGTTAGAACGTTGCTTATGCATTTACATAAGCAGATATTTTAAGCTGCGTTCTCTGGGAGAAACCCAGGTGTGTTGAACTGCTTTCTCTTAATCCCTTAAAAAATGTAAAGAAATCTGCATTCTTGTTTACATGATGTTTCAGAATGCCGCTTTCTGCAAAAACCCTGGAATAAGTTTTCTTGAGTGCATGTAAACGTGGTCATTGTTTCTTTTGTCATGATGTTTGGTCACAAGATGTACAAGAACCAATGAGGTTTAATGTTATTGACATGTTGCCATATTTAATTTGGACTCTGTATACATGAGTTGATCATTTATGTGATTTGATTTGAGAGTGAATAATGACTTTAATTTCTGTCGTTTTAACATACAAAGTGATCATTTGCCTTCAGAATTAAGTATTTATAATGTAAAAGAGTGAATTCTACCACTTTCAGATGACATTGAGATAACTGTCAAAAAGTAGCCCAATTAATCAAAATTCACCCCACAAAATATGTAATATAAGTAAAAGTATGTTTTTGCTTAACACAATCATTATTTTAGCAAATATTAAATACTGATACAAACTATAGGAGAAAAATTATCCTGTGCTTCATTTTAGTGTTTTAAATATTATTTCAAAGTCAGCTTAGAGGAAATATTATACACATTTACAGAGACAGGATCCTTTTTGTATTATCATGTTTTGTTTTCATTAATATGTAAGATCCCACTTTGCAATACATCACATTTATTGTGAGGGGCCAAAATGAGTTCTGTTTAACCAGACCTGTCTCAGTCCCATGCTTTGGCCTGAGTTTTGATCCATGTGTTGGGGTTCTCGATAGGTATCTGTCCCAGGCGCCTCAGTATCACCACCATGACCTGCCTGAGTCCCACAGAGCTCATAAATGTCCCAGGCCTTGCACTAGCCCGATACCTGATCTGCTTCCAAGTGAACTTTTCTTTACGACCCCCTGACTTCCCTTCCCTCAAGGGCTTGGGACGGGGCACTGGCCCCATGGAGTCAATCTGTCTCTTGTACAGTAACTGCTGGCTTTTGAAGCCAGGTTGACTAATTTAGCCCATCAAGAGAGGCCCAAACATGTGTGTGATGCCCTCAACCCTACTGCTGTTCCATCACTGTCCTCTGTACTCACAAGAAGAGAAAGCATGACAGATGGGGGTGGGCATCCAAGGTCAGGAATCCACCCAATCTGTAATAATACACTTCTTATATAATCCATTTTAGATTTCACAGTTTTGGCTGCCTTATTTCCCACTTGGCAGCCCGGGTCTCAAGTGTCCATCTCCTGTGGTGTCTCTGTCCGCATTTGGGTGTTTTATTTAGTGAATTTTGACTGGTATGGGATCAATTCACTGAAGAAAAAAAATATTAATGAAACATAACACATGGTTCTAGCAGTCTCAGTGAGATTATCCTCTGGTCTGTGTCTTGTAAAGCGATCCTCAAATAGCATTAAGATTGTCAGAGCAAAGTATTTAAAAAAACTCTTCGTTTAGCCCTGTGTAAGGATGCAAAAGAATAGGGTGGCTTTTATGTGGTGTTCCATGGGGGGCCAAAGGAATTGCATCCTTTCAGAGTGAAGCAGATGTGGCTGTGAAGTTGTTAAATGACTTTACAGCCATGTGAGACATATGCTGGGTACACAACACAAAGAGATCAGGCAGAGATAATCACTGAAGACAAACTGCAAACTGCCTTTATATGGATGCTTATGTCTTCATTCTGTCTGTATGTCCATAGTTCTTACATCACAGGATATTTAGAAGGTTTTTGTGTAGATTCATACTGTCATCACTCCTTTTGGTCATTTATCGTAGATCTGATTATTATTTGCTTGACATTCTCTCAACTTGATACAGACTTATCTGGATGAATCATACTGCACAGATGAAATACACAGATGAGACATAAGCTTTTAATGTGTTTCATGTGTTTATGCTTCCCCTTTTTTTTTTCTCACCTTTTTCTTCCCAATTTGGAATGCCCAATTCCCAATACCCCATAGCATGTGTGGAGGCATCATGCTATTCTCCGCGGCATCCACGCACAACTCACCACGCACCCCACCAAAAGCGAACCACATTATAGCGACCACGAGGAGATTACCCCATTTGACTCAACCCTCCCTAGCAACCGGGCCAGTTTGGTTGCATAGGAGGCCTGGCTGGAGTCACTTAGCATGCCCTGGATTCTAACTCACGACTCCAGTGGTGGTAGTCAGTGTCTTTACTTGCTGAGCTACCCAGACCCCCCTGTTTATGCGTTCCTTAAAATACATTTTTACCAGTAATGGACTGTTTTTTAATCATATGAAATAAGTAAAAGGAAAAGCAATGAGATTTCCTTCACTAAATTCTAGATCAATACCAAGTGAAACTGTATCCCAAAGGAAATTTGTATTGCTCTAAAGTTACGTTAAAAGTTGTGTTTCATTTAAGCAAAGTAAAATAATGCAGCATTTGTATTTATTACTCTCCAATTAATCTTTTTGCTGTCTAGAAGAAACAATTGGGACTTTAAAGATAACTTATTTATAAGTCTTCTTTCCTTCGGGCAGTATTTTTCCTAAATTAAATACTGTATACTCTAAGCAGCAGGGCTGTGTATATGGCAATACATCAGGGAAGCATAAATAGTGTCGGAAACACCACAAGATACACAGACTACCAACACTGATTTAGTCTGTCTGCTATCAGCTGCACCCCTCTCATTACATACACAAACACATGCACAGACACACTTCCCCTTCTGCTCTCTCAAGGCGGGCTGCCCTGGTCAGCTGATTCAATCTTCTGCTCTATTTGGTATTTAGTGTCTGGAGACTGCCTCATTCCCAGAGTCAGCTGTAAACATGCCAGCTGATGTATCCACCTACCAGGGTCACAGACCTACTCTCTTCTAGTGGGTGGACACCAGCGCCCGTCCCAGTATTGAAAATGTTCAGTAAGACCTGACAGCCTTCAGTAAGGCCATTGAAAAGGCTTTTAGACAGAACAGAGGCAGAGTAGGCACAGCCTGACCCCTTAGTTAAACAGCACCCCTCTTGTTTAGGTTTTGCCCACTTAGCAATTTCATCCTCCATATTTCTAGGACAGTATAGAAGGAACAATTAACATGAATCTTGCCTAATGTTCTTACTCTTTCCTTAGAAGCATTATATTATGTTGACTTTTTATGATGAATTCTTAATTAGATTTAGGTAGGGTTAACATTGTTGTGGTGGTGGTGGTGGTGGTGGGGGGGGGGGGGTTGTGAGTTGTGTTGAGAAGTATTGGGTTATACTGTATTCATGTTATAACAGCAATAATTTATACTTTAATTTACATTTTTCACATTAATATTTGTGTGGTAAAAGAGATTGGTTGCCACCGCAAGTGTGTGAGAATGTATGATATTTCCCCATCATTTTTTATTTAATTTTTTGCAGACCCTCAGTACGTTTACAAGTGCTGTTATAATCGAGCTTCAATGAGGTTTTGCATAGTTGAGCTACAGCCTTCATCAGTCTGTCCGAGTACACGTGACAATGCAGAATCGAAGACATCAGCTGAGGAAGTGCCGGTAATCCAAGCCATGTGTCACGTCTTTCGGAGCATGCACAGAACATCAATGCCAGTTATGGTGCGATTATCATCTGTACATGCTGGAAAACAATCGCATTATCTAAATCTGTTAGCCTGACTTCCCAAAAATCGGACTGGTACAATTTCAGTCAGACTAAAGCATTTACATAACATTTTAAAAAGACCAATTATAGTTTTTGTCCGACTAAATTATTATTTTTAAAGTGCATGTAGGTACTGACTGACATGCATATGCTTTACACTACTTCTGTGGCTCAATGATTAAGTAAATCAGGTTCAGTCCAATGAAGATAAATGAGAAAATTAGCAAGTTAAAGATCACAATATATCACAGTTTTGAATTGCAATAAACTAAACAAAGAACTGCAATATTATCGTATTGCAACCCAGATATTGATTTAACATTGTATTGCCAGGTCACTGATTCCCACCCCTAGTTAACATACACAGCCACCTATAACGAGGTCTCGCAGTGGTGGTTGGTCAGCTCCTATGTATGTGAATTTGCCAAGCTCATACAGAGAGTGTGGGAACAGACTACATTACCACAGGTTACAGGGATCCTGATTTCCCACGGGGGGAATCACAGTGGAGCAGGTTAACTCTTGCCACATTTGGACCCATTTAAGTGACTGCTATAAGCATATGGGTCTCTTAAATGAAGGAACTGAGAGGCTCAAATGAGCTGTAAAAAGTGTTGTAATATGACAGACAAGATCCTTTGAGCCAGGCCATTAAGACTGTGAAGAGTCATTGCTCAGAAATGGATTCTTTAATTCATTTTCCCCTTGACAGATGAGCACAGATAGTGCTGTTGTTGTTTTTTTCTTCTTGTTTCCCCTTTATTTCAGCTGACTATGATATGCATCTGTGAGTCACTGTATACTCAAATATTTGAGGAAAGACATCAGAGGTGTAAAGCTGGCCACATCTATCTTATTTGTTGAGGAAATGGGCAGAGTTGGGATTGCGAGATCTTGAATACACCTTTGAAAACACCCGTATAATTTGTCACCAGCAAATGTTGTGAACACTTACTCAACTGGTGAATCTGGTTGACCAGCATGGGTTATTGGTGTGATGGTGTCCCCACCAGTCTGCTTAGCTAGCTTTACCTACATGATTACTTTGGACAACCATCTGCACCAGAAAGATCACGGTGGTCCACCAGATTCACCAGCTAAATTTAACTGGCCAACAGCCTGGCTATGCTGATCCACCAGTTGGATCAGCACTAACAAGCATAAGCCAGTCTGGACCAGTTTCATACTGGTCTAAGCTGGTCCAGAGACTGTATAGAATAAGACAGATCATTGGTATACTAATGAATGACAGAAATCATAATGCTGAATGTGGCAGCTGTAGGAATGGAAGTCCCGCCTTACAGTTAAAAGAGCAAATCATCTTTTTTATAGAGGCATCAGTTTACTTGAGAACATGCATGCACATTAGCCTGAGAAATAGTATTTTTAGAGTGATCTGAGCTAAAGAAGCACACTTTATGATACCAAAGTTGTTTCCCAATTCAAATAGATAGGAACTACTTGTATCCTTAGAAAACAGATTGCTGGAAGCTGCCCAGAGGGCTGTTTCTAGAAGGTAACTCCCTGGAAGCCTAAGTTTCGCGAGAATCTCATTCGCTGTTATTTAGGTTATGTTTAGGGTTAGATCTAGTGGTACGGTTAAGGTTAGGGGTAGGTGTAGGGTGTCTGTAGGACTCCTAATAAACACAATAAACACAGTGTATGAACGTCGTATACAGCTCCATGAAATTTTTGGTACCTTCTAAACATGAACTGCCCAGACAGACTGATCTCACAGTGAAATCAGAAACAGTAGATTGACTTTTCTTTAGTTTAAATTGGTCTGTGCTTACTGAAATTCCTAACAGTACCCCCACTGGCCAAAGCAGTAAGTGCTGTTGGGCATATGAGCATAATGTCCACAGAGGGGCGCCAAAAGCGAGATGTGAAGAGAATTGTTTTCAGTTGTATAGGCTCTGATGCAGTGTAAAGGAATGCATGTTTTATAAACTGTATCCCCCAACCCAAATCATAAACCTAAACCTAACCATATGTAAGTGGAGTAAAAATGTAGTGTTAGAGGGAAAAAAGCAACCTCCGGATCATGTTCATCACTGATTATGCGAAAGCGGTTACTTCCTGGTTTCAACGCGGTTTCTGAAACCGGGTCTCCCATGGCATTATATAGCCAATTCTATGGTAGTGGAAGTATCTGAAACAACATGCCGACCTCCCCTGTGATCAGGCTGGCCCAGAGAGGTACAAACCCCTAACCCTAATCCTGTTTTTTAGAGTTCCACAGACACCCTACACCAATCCCTACCCGTAAACCTAACCCTAACCTTCCCTTACAAAAATTACCCATGGTTTTACTACATTACTAACCATGCTATTTTACTAAACTCAGCAAAAAAGAAACATCCTCTCAATTTCAACTGCTTTTATTTTCAGCAAACTTCACATGTGTAAATATTTGTATTAACATAAAAAGATTCAACAACTAAGACATAAACTGAACAAGTTTACAGACATGTGACTAACAGAAATGGAATAATGTGTCCCTGAACAAAGGTGGATCAAAATCAAAAGTAACAGTCAGTATCTGGTGTGGCCACCAGCTGCATTAAGTACTGCAGTGCATCTCCTCCTCATGGACTGCACCAGATTTGCCAGTTCTTGCTGTGAGATGTTACCCCACTCTTCCACCAAGGCACCTGCAAGTTCCCGGACATTTATGGGGGAATGGCCCTAGCCCTCACCCTCCAATCCAACAGGTCCCAGATGTTCTCAATGGGATTGAGATCCGGGCTCTTCGCTGGCCATGGCAAAACACTTACATTCCTGTCTTGCAGGAAATCATGCACAGAATGAGCAGTATGGCTGGTGGCATTGTCATGCTGGAGGGTCAAGACAGGATGAGCCTGCAGGAAGGGTACCACATGAGGGAGGAGGATGTCTTCCCTGTAACGCACAGCGTTGAGATTGCCTGCAATGACAACAAGCTCAGTCCGATGATGCTGTGACACCGCCCCAGACTGTGATGGACCCTCCACCTCCAAATCGATCCCGCTCCAGAGTACAGGCCTCAGTTTAACGCTCATTCCTTTAACGATAAACGAGTCCGACCATCACCCCTGGTGAGACAAAACCGCGACTCGTCAGTGTAGAGCACTTTTTGCCAGTCCTGTCTGGTCCAGCAAAGGTGGGTTTGTGCCCATAGGTGACGTTGTTGCCGGTGATGTCTGGTAAGAACCTGCCTTACAACAGGCCTACTAGCCCTCAGTCCAGCCTCTCTCAGTCTATTGCGGACAGTCTGAGCACTGATGGAGGGATTGTGCGTTCCTGGTGTATCTCGGGCAGTTGTTTTTGCCATCCTGTACCTGTCCTGCAGGTGTGCTATTCGGATGTACCGATCCTGTGCAGGTGTTGTTACACGTGGTCTGCCACTATGAGGACGATCACCTGTCCTTCCTGTCTCCCTGTAGCACTGTCTTATGCCGAGTTTACACTACACGATTTTAGGCCCGATTTTCACTCGCCGACAGTTTTGTGGAGATCGCTGACAAAAGCCTGCAATCATAGGTAAATCAGAGCTCGCTACCGTGAGCGACAAACGCAATGTATGAATTATCAAAGATGCGATCTGAGAGAAGTGCCGACGTGTCGCCGATGTCAGCGAGATATCTAGCATGTTAAAAATCTGGACTTGTCTGTGATTCCAAATCGCGCAAAGTGAATTGTGTTTTGACTTAATACAACTGCAGCGTTGACCTACAGCCAATGAGAGAGCAAGAAACAGGGCATGGGGAGTTTTGAACCCAGTCCTATCATACATCTTATGGTATGGTGAGCACAATAATATAGTTTCAATGAGAAAACTATATAGAGCTTATATCAGAATAACTTTGCATTCATGTAATTTTTTTCAATAATTTAAAAAATAAAAATAAAAATAAAATAAAAAACACCAGCAGGCAGTTACCTGCGTTCACTGCAACATTTCTTATTTACCTCCAAGCCTCTCTGCAGAACAGGCAATCCTTGCTGCCCGCGTCTCCCCAACCATTCCCTCCTCCATAGTCTTTTCTTCTTCTTTTTTGACTTTTTTCTGTAAATCAGCGCACAAAACAAAGTATATTGCAAGCTGCAAAACCCCGCCCGGACAAGCACGAGAATGCCTACTCATGTGTGATCTTGTGTAATTCTCGTACCACTTCTTGCATGTACTCTGTTGTGAAATGTAATTTGGAGTCCAGGCAGAGTCGTCGGGGATTTATCAGTAGTGAAATGTTTTGTAATGTGTTCACCCCTGTCGCCGAATCCTTGTGTAATTTGAAAACCCAACGACTTCCATGACAAGACAGACAGTTGTGTAATATGATCGGTACCACAAACTAACATCTTTGAAAGTCGTGTAGTGTGTAGAAGGTATTAGGCATCTCACAGTATGGACATTGCAATTTATTGCCCTGGCCACATCCGCAGTCCTCATGCCTCCATGCAGCATGCCTAAGGCACGTTTACGCAGATGAGCAGGGACCCTGGGCATCTTTCTTTTGGTGTTTGTCACCAGAGTCAGTAGAAAGGTCTCTTTAGTGTCCTATGTTTTTATAACTGTGACCTTAATTGCCTACCGTTTATAAGCAGTTAGTGTCTTCACGACCATTCCATAGGTGCATGTTCATTAATTGTTTATGATTCATTGAACAAGCATGGAAAACATTGTTTAAACCCTTTACAATAAAGATCTGTAAAGTTACTGTAGTACTGTAGTTAATTGCATTCAAACCATGGCTTCTGCCAAAAAACATGGTTGCTACAATATTTCTATTGTAAAACCAAATTCACTCAGATCAAACCTTTCTCTCAACTCCCCAACCTGTGACCAAATCACTGTGAGGAAATCAACATTTATATGAATTTATATTTATTATTTTAAGTAGTAGTATAATGAAATTTTAAGAGTGGGGCAGGAAACAGGATGGGGAAAAAGATGGATTCGAACATGGGTCATCCGCAAGAAAAAACACATCCAGACCATTGTTACACCCCATGCCACTGCAGTGACACTAGGAATGCAGTTTGTCTTCAATTTCTGCGTTTCCACCAGACTATTGGAGTGCAAATAGCTGTGCTGTGTGGCAGGTTCTATTCACACCTAGTGCAAATAGTCACTTCATTAAGTAAAACACATTGGGATTCCATTTAGATTTATTCAAGCCTTTGAAGAGAAAGATTTATATAGAATGTAGGCTAATATCCACAATTCTTAACTGTATCATCTGATTTGTCTATGCTTCATTTTGCGATCACTTTGATTTTTTCCCCGAGAGCTTGTGGCAATGTAAACATTCTTCAAAGCACATGATGATTCCAGAATTACCCCTGTCCCTCTAACTGTGTTTACAACCACTAAAAGAGTTCCTCTAAAGCCAATCTGCATGCAGTAAAAATGCAAGGGGTACTTAAAAGAATCTGGTAATACTGGCATGATGCCAAACACATGTCCTTTTATAACATGTGTAGGACTAGCTAGCACAAGTACAACCTGTTAGCCTTACCAAACACCTACATTCCATGCACTCTTTAGGCTCTTAAGATCACTTGATTTAACAATGAAGTATGGGGCTTATGTAAGATCTCTTAACCTCAAAGAAACCCTTCAAACACCTCCTGTCCCTACCAGACTAACTAGGGCAACCTCATGTCCCAGATCTCATGGAACAGACTAGTGTATCAGCCCCAGTATTAATAACCTCTGATTCTATTCAACCAGGATGGCAGCAGCCCTAAACATGGCCACACTTGCTCCACGTCTCGTTCCCACAACCCCCAGGCACCTCTGAGTAAGTCATCCATGCCTAAATGTGGCTCCTTAATCAAAGGCTCAGTGTAGAAGTTGTCCTGGAGGTTGGCTGCAGTGATGGCTGCATTAGCAAAGCACATGCTCGCCTTTCAGGGACCGACAATGAGGCCCATTGTTTTGCTCCAAAACTGTCTATTCTGATTAAGAAATGGGTTCTTACAGAGAGACAATACAGGGGAGATGGCATGGGCGCTGAAGAGACTGTGTGTCCTAATGAGCAGAGCAGAGTAGAGGATGGTTCAAGTGTTTGGACACTGTGCTACATTTAATCAAAGTTACGAGAGGCCATGATACAAATGTGAATATTCCTGCAGTTCCTGTAGCTCAACTAAAAGCGAATTGTACTAGCAACTCCACTGTCATGTGTTTGATTCCCCAAGGAATGAATGTGCTGATATAATATATAACTTAAATGTACTGCAATTTGCTTTGAATAAAATGTCTACTTGCATAAATGTAATAAGTCACAGCTAAAGGGCATTGCTGGACACAACGAACTGCTGCACCTGCAGCCCCTTTGGCCATGACTATTTTCATAATATAGAACAGATCCAGGATCAGAACTATTTGTTTTGGAATTGTACGTATTTGAGAAAAAGATCTGTTGCTATTTTGATAAAATAAATAAATAATAATTCGATTTATCCTTTGATTATTATTAAAATCCAATATTACATGTCTACTGCAAAATCATAAAGGAACTTGTTATCTTAATGGTGCAAATATATTTCTTGCAAAATCAAAGAAAGAATGGATGTGACATCAAAATCTGTCCAAACAGAATTATTATTTTTTTTTTTTTTTTTTTTTTTGTATTTTGTGGTGGTTTGAAAACGCTTACCAGTGTAAACTTTCTACAAAACTTCATACCAGAAGTTAAACACCTTTCATACTGTAATTGGCATTGTCGTCAGTGAGTGACCCAGTACTCCACCTATTTTGAGGCCAATATTTTTACCTGGATTATGTCCTCACTCAGTCAAAATCAGTAAACACTTTTGAGTTTTTGTGTTATTATTATTATTTAATTTTTTATTGATTAAGTCTATAAAAAAACAATAACAACTGATGCATATAGGGTTGCCTCCCGTCCCGAAAAATACGGTATCGTCCTGTATTTAAAGATAAAATTATGCGTGCTGTATCGAATCAAAACGGGACATGATTTGTCCCGTATTTAAGCTGGTCAGATAGCGTCACGGTGAAATCGTTCCAGATCGCTAATTTAACATTGATATAAGTTGGAAAATTTGCCGATGATGGGTAAGGGACCATCTGAAAAGTCCACACATTGTGTTAAAACGCGCTAATACTGTGGAGGGTGTGGTAAGGGGCCGTCTAAAAATTCCATAAATAGTGCTAAAACTGTGGATTTTTTTCTATATAAATGTTCAGTAAGATCAAACAATGTATGAATACAGTCACTGAGTCATAAAGACAAGTATAGGTGAAGGAAAAAATTAAATAAATAAAAATGATTAAAAAAATTATAATTGTTATTAATAATGCATATTAACTCTTAACGCATTTGGAGGATGTGGTTAGGGGCCGTGATGATGCAGTAGAAAATGTGTCATTTGTTTTGTTTACATTCGGAATTCATGGAGCTAATGTGCTAGCACGCTATACGCGCCATAATATGTAATTACACTCTGTTATTGTCATTTATGATGACACTGTTACTACTGCAAATATGGGTGTATAAAAGAGTGTTCATGGGTAGAATACAGACAAGAATGATGATAGGCATATCTTATTTTGGGCAGATATGTGAATGGCTTTTGGCTGCAGATGGCACATGAGTGAAGCCGCATATAAAATAGAGAGAATGGGCATTTAAGAGCATTTGAGTAGATTGAGGAGCTCCAGGTCACACCTAACAATGATGTGGACCAATGGCGGTAGGATGTTTAGCAGCTAGTAAGAAATTTTTCTGAAAGTTCGCCGTGGTGAGCTATTATGAAGCACCAAACAAACTCAAAAACACATTATTTTTTGGCTAGATTTTCTAAATGACATCACACCCATTTGTTCTTCGATTTTGTGGGAAGTGTGCAGGGTAAGTTGCTCCAGGGCTCTGTACCCTGAAAGACATTTCGAATTATCCTCTTTCTATAGTGTTAAATATATGGGATATTTTATATGGAATATAACAAATCAGGCAAGTTCCCACACTTGAACTCTGTTCTAACAATGAAAAATGCATAGCTTGAAGCAAAAACTTTCCATTTTGTCTTTATGTTAAGACTTATTTTTGAAGTGAGCATGACTCTAGTATGGCATTAGCTGATGTAAATGAATTTGAAAAAACTGATTTTGCTACTTTGTTTTCCTCATTCTGTCAAAGTGGTTAGTATAATCATGTTATTTTGACAGTCAAAGACCAGTCAGATTTGCTCAGATTTCTGGTTTGATACATGCTAACTGCTTACTGACCTCACATGTCAATTTATTATCTTAATTGCTGAATCAGAAAGCAAAACAAGGCTCATGTAACCAGATTAACACATGTATGGGCACATTTTATGAATTTGGAGACAGTTTTGTAGGATGTGTCAGCTATTTAGAAATGCCTAGTAGCTAATAGCTAACTGTCTAAAAGTGCTCTGTCTTGAAAACAATGTTTATATCTGGTTGTCAACCTAAAAAATAATGTTCTTCTTGAGAAAAACATCCTGAAAAACTCAGGAGGACCCACTCAGAATTACAGATAAGATACTGTTTTTAGCAGTCTCATCACATTCTCTCACACCAAGTAAGGTTATGAGGGTGCAACTAAAAATATATTGTTATGTTTTTACTTTGAAAGAAACAGTAAGTTTATACAGTAAGTAAAACCTGGAAATGTGCACCCCATTTGCAACCCATTTATTCAGGTTGAAGTTTGACATAAATCAGATGTTTGATAAAGACTATTTCAAGAGTTTCGTAATTAGAGTCCATCCAATATTTTTTTTTTTTTTTTTTTGGTTGTTCTCCTGTTAGAACAACTTTGAGACATTAGCCATGGTCTTAGACCTGTATCCATGATTAAAGCTGGCATTTCCAGAAACATGGTCTCTGATTCCCAGCTGCCTTACATTATTCTTCCTATTTATATGATGGGCCTAGTGAAAGCAAATTAAGACTGACCTGCAAGCCTTGTTATTTTGTGTAATGTTTAATAAACTCTCTTTTTGTGTGCTACAATGCTAACAGGTTTAAATACATTAATTTATAGTTAACCTTACTCCTGCATTGTTGTTTGAGGGGAAAATGATGCAGTTTATAACATAACCTGGATTTAACTTTTTATTTCCAGTTATTGTGGCTGTTTACAGTGTGTCAAGGCAGACATGTTAATGAAGAGAATATCTGCTTAAAGAGGGCGTACAAAGCCTTGGGCTGGGACACAAGTTCTTTTCTTTTTGCTGTGCAAGTGATTAGGCTCAGTCTCAGGCTGTTTAAGAGGACTCTTTCTTTTTAGAGGGAAGACGGCTTTTAAGGGCTTTAAACAGGGGTGCACTAGAGTGGTAGTTCTCCTTTCTCTCCATGCGACAGGGGTGCTATTTTGATTTAAATGAAGGCTATCTATCAGAGGGTGGGAAGGTTCCTTTCACGTCTGAAGAAAGGATATGCTGTCAACAGACCTGTCCATGAGCTGTTCGGACATGCATAGAGCAGATGTGTTAAAGAAAGAGCAGCATGTAACTACAAACTCTGAATATGCTCTCTTCCATTTCTGAAGGCCAGCTTTATGCAAATTTCCAAACAGATGGTTAGATAACTTACTCCTGAATTTTAGGCCTGTGGTTGGTGTACCCATGACACAACAGAACCACAGTGACTAATTTTCCCCTCTAACTTTTACAGCAAACTGGCGCCAGGATCATTATGCAGCAATTAAATACAAAGGGGAATTGACGCTATTCTCAAGTACCTCACATCTTCACAGCTCCTCATTGCTGCCTCTTCAAAAATCTGATTTTCCAATTCCCTAAGCTGAAGCAATGGAATACAAGTCAACATAACCATACATAAATTTTTTTTTCCAAAAGCTAGCCTCACTGTTTACTGCCTACAAAGGCATCTGTGTTCTAAGGCCAAATCAACACTAATAATTTTTCATTTGAAGATGCATTAATTTCGCTAAGTTTACAGCTTTAACACTAGAAAAGTGTTTTCCTCCACCGAAAACTGGGCATTTGAAAAAACATTTCATTGCTGCATACTTTGGAAAATAAAAACGTTGGGAAACCGAAAAACGTTTCTAAGGAAACTGGATTAGTGTGGACGTGGCCTAAGGTGCTGTTCAAACTGAACAAGTTTTTTGCATCAGTCTGGGCTGTTTTTCAATTGTATTTCTATGTATATAAATATATATATATATATATATAAAAGTTAGCATAAAATTATTTCATAAGACTCCAGTGGTTAAATCAATGTCTTCAGAAGCGATATGATAGGTGTGGGTGAGAAACAGATCAATGTTTAAGTACTTCATTGCTATAAATTCTCCTCCCTGCTCAGTCAATCTCCAGTTTAACTTTCACTTTCTCATTCTTCTTCTTGTGTTTTTGATAATTCACATTCTTCATGCATATCGCCCCCTACTGGGCAGGGAGAAGAATTTCTAGCAACAAAGTACTTAAATATTGATCTGTTTCTCACCCACACCTATCATATCACTTCTGAAGATATTGATTAAGACACTGAGACATATGGATTATTTTTATGCTGCCTTTAAGTGCTTTTTGGAGTGTCACAATTTTGGCACCCATTCACTTGCATTGTATGGATCTACAGAGCTGAAATATTCTTCTAAAAATCTTAATTTGTGTTCTGCAGAAAAAAGAAATTCATATAAATCTGGGATGGCATGAGGGTGAGTAAATGATGAGAGCATTTTCATTTTTTGGATTAACTATCCCTTTAAAAGAAAACGTCTCAGGACACCTGGATTCTCTTCCATTCTAGCTTTATTTAGTGCAGTAACGCATTTAGTCTGAACAGCCCCAAAGGCAGAATACTAAAAGAGACGGAACCTCAAAAGTCACTTATAAAATTGCTCTAGATTGGTAGGATATTCAAGTACCACACAAAAAGCACTTCTCAAGGAAGACTCAACTCAAAATCGATTTCTATTGAGTTTGATGTTAGCATGTTGCTAAGCTAACGACATGATACTCTAACAAGGACAAAAAAACATAGCACACATAAATATAAATATATAATATTCCATTTTAAGACAACCTTTCAAAATTGAATGAAATATATTTATATTTAATTACATTTATCTTGCTTTGCCCACCATCTTGGATTTATCTCAGCTCTATACATTCTGGAATTGCATTCTCCACAAAGGATACATGCGAAGGTATCTTAGAAGGTTTCATAATTATACTTGCTGCTTTCATGTTGGGAGCTTGCCTTTGATTCCATACAATGCTAACTACATAGGCAGCTCACTAGGTTTTGGAAAAGAGCAATATTTTCTACAGTTTTATTGATTACAGTACAGTGGTCAACAATAGACTGTAGACTATTGTTATAACAGTTAAAAATGGGTAGATTTCCCTATGATGTTGTCGTACCACAGTTAAGGCCCATTAAAAATACCTCAATATTATTCATCCCTAAGGGCATGCTTGCAGCTCACCAGCCATAGACAAGCATCTTATTCTGAGTGCATGAAGAGAAAAGCACCCCATTGCTCTCTGGCACTGATGTGAATGGTCACTCTTCATTCACCTACCACTGTGAGAAGCATCACCTACAAATTCCAAAGAGCCTCTGATTTTTGTTTGACAACATCCAACAAGATAAAATCTATGGTTCATCTCTCGGTATGGTGCTCAAAGTGACAGAGAAAGAGTGAAAAGGATGACTGATAGTGTGTGCATCAGGCCCAGGGGTAAACAAAAGAGGCTTGGCTTGGAGAGCCCGAGGCAAGCCATCTGCCAGAGTCAGTGAGAGCGGCTATTGTCCATGCTAGAGGAATGCTCAGACAGATTGAAGAGGGTCTGCATGGGGGATTCCTACAGGGAAGTCAGTATGAGCAACAGGGGTCAGAGTCTTTTGACAGAGCAGATGCACCCTCTGTTTCTGCAGCCTGGGTTCCTCAACACATATCCTGCATATGTATGCTTTGATGAGCCTGTGAAGCATTTTCGTCTTCTTTATTAGGGCATTGCATGCATGTTGCACAAGATTAACCATTAACATCAGGAATGTTTTGTAATTTAGCTTAAAGGATCATTATGAAATAGACCGCCAATATCGTAGATCAAAGCAGCTTAAAGTTTAATCTTCTTAAGGTCATCATTCATTTCACATACTTTTTTAAAGGAATAGTTCACTCACAGTTTACTCTCCTTAATATTGTTCCAGACTTGTATGACTTTTTTTCTTTTCTGGAACACAAAAGGGGAATATCTGAAGAATATCTTGGCCACAATACGAAAAAAAAAAAAAAAAAAAAAAAAAAAAACGGAAAATGGGGCTTTCAAGCTCAAAGTAGAAGAAAAAAAAGCACCATAAAAATATCGTAAAAGTGATTTATACAGTTTATGTGGTGTATTACAAGTCTTCTGAAACCATTTGGAAGGTTTGTGTGAGGAACTGACTAAAAGTCACACAAAATCCTGTAAATGAGGACAGGATTTTCATTTTTGGGTCAGCTATTTCTTTAAATCTGAGTTTTATCATTTTCAGTTCTTTGGTGTTTACCTTATATATAGGAACACAAATTGCATGCTGCATAATGTGGTTGACTGGGCTGTTATCCATGATTGGCAATGCTTCTGATGTTGGGGCAAATGAGCAACCCACTTAAGGAGCCACAAAAACATTGTTTTGAATTATTAGTTGGAGAATTTGTCATGCCCAGTGGAAAGTTCTCTCCAAAACCGTGGGACTGGGGTGGGTCCCTGGGTTATAATTGGATGATAGCGGGCTGCAGTCAAGCAAAGACCCAGTAATGTGTGCATGCTTGAAGGATGACCTCTGACCATCTCAGCAGGTGTGTGTAACCAGGCTTTCATGGCAGAGGCGCCTCCTCCGGCCCAGAGAGCGTGTGGGGTGGAGTTGAGAGCGACAGATGTGGAATGGGGAATTCCCCAGGGGAAAGTGTGGCGCTATAGAGGGGCAATCATACAATAGAGAAAGACTCTCACAAAACCACACAACACAAACCAGCCATAGTGACTGGTTGCCATGACAGCGACAATGAATGCACTTGGAACAAAATTCTATTGGTCTTTTCAGCACTACATACTTTCATACCTAACTGGCAAAGCGAAACCCAACAAGCTATCAAAACGAAAATATACTAAGTGTTTATTGTTTTAAGTACTTGGCTACTGAACATCTAAGAGGATAAGTGCCAAAAATGCTTCTAAAATCATTTACCTTACAAAAAAAAAAAAGTACGGTGGTGGTACCATGGTACAGTAATGGTAACACCATGGTACTTTGATATATACCATGGTACTGTATAATTACCGTATTCATATACAATGGTATTCACACATTGTATTGAAAAGTTGTAATGTGTATTTGTGCCAATATTCCCCTTAAAAGTTATTTGCATAGTTATTCATTCATTGTAATGCTCAATAAGTCAAAACAATCCAACCCTGTTTAACATGTTTGGGGGGTCGAAGAGCCTCAGTGGGCTGATGGCATTCGTGGCAGACGACGGGGCTGTCTGTTAGGAGACAAGGCTCCATTGGAGGCCTACAATAGTGTGCTCACTTTGTGAACTCACTGGCACTGGTTAACAGAATAGGCTATGGAAGTTACTGGCCACAGACAATTCAATCACTGAATTGCAAAATTTTAAAAGCAACAGGGACCTGCTGACACAAGATAAGGATTAAATCACAGCTTGTTAATAGGACTTTCCTGTGCTGGCCAGTTAAGGCCTCTATATACTTCCATAGAAGTTCTTCTTCGTTCAGGGGTAAAAAGAAGTTCTAAATAGCCGAGCAACGGTATACTGTTTCCGAACATTCAGACACCCGCCACACCGATGTTGGAGGCATTTAAAAGTGCATTTAAATATGAAGACGCTACATGTAAAACCTTAAAAATGTGTTATCAATGACTTTATGCCTCATTCTGAGTAGAATTTACATGAGGTCACTAAAAGAAGCTGTTTAACCACTCTATGATGATTTTAAGTAATATAAATGAAGTAGAAAATGTTTAATTTGTCTTGTTGACATTATGAATTCATGACGCTAATGCGCTAACATACTACACGTGGACATAATATGCGACGGTTACACTCTGTTATTGTAATTTATTATGACACCGATACCATTGCAAAGATGAGTGTAGTGTTGGGTTCAAGTCCACCTTAGTCGAGTCTGAGTCAAGTTCGAGTCTTTAAACAGTTGAGTCCGAGTCCAAAAGAGGCCAAGTCGGACTCAAGACCGAGTCCATAACAGGCAGAGTCTGAGTCCGAATGAATCTGTTCATGAATCTGAATTAAAATTGTAACCGTAAACTCAACATAAATATTTTAAGCTTATTTTAAACTTCACAACTAAGAAAAACAGTTTGTCAATATAAATATAACAAAAACACCTCTGTTGCCTTTCATAGATATATTTTATGATTAGTATCCTGCTGAACAAACTTCAAAGTGGTTTCAGAATTAAGACATATGCTTTAGGTGTGTGAAGACAAAACTGTCCTTCAACACACTTCTTATTGAGTTCTATTGACATTTCAATTATTTGTTGCTTTTCCCCTCTACCCAAACATAAACTAAAGAAAGTGAAAGCTGCGTTAGTCATTACAACCAGAGTTATTATTATTTCAAATTTAATTTAGTTTTTATTTCTTCTCCATTTTCAATTTGTCAATTCAATTTAATTTAGTTTTATTTAAAATTATCCCTATCTAAAGAAATAATGGTCTATACTGACATTTCTTTCTGAATCGTTTTTCTCTATCTGCCGACTGATTTGGGAAAATACAGTACATAGTCAACAGAGTAGTAATTAGCACTCGCTGAGAAGTTACGTCTCATGATTTGACTGCAAATCCTACATTCAAAAACACTGGAAAATCCCACTGATAATATTAGGGCCATGTCTTCCCGGACATGATTTTCTAGTTAATTTGCGGGAAACCGCACAATGCAGTGCAGTTCTGCGTGCTGCACGTGTACCTAAATCCCTGATGCGTCCGTGTGCGTCTCGCAGATAATAAAAACAATAATAATTGATATTTGCTTGAGTGGCAGCCGCGTTGGTCTGCAATCAGTCTGAAATTTTTAAATACCAACCAAAACAAATTCTTCTTTAACTGCAAAAACATGGAGAATAATAATTTTGAGTGCTAAATTTAACAGAATTGTCCTTCAAAAGTGTCAGAGATGTAGGCTAAAAAAAGATGTGCATAAGTTACCTGGTGGTTTACAATAAAATAAAAAAAAAATAAATACATAAAAAAAATAAATACATAATGAACTAAATTCATCTCATAACATGAAGTTTAGCTTCATAAACAAACTCTGTCATCGAATAATACATTTATTTTAAGTCTATAATTAAATTATAAAAAAAAAAAACATTTCACTGCTCAAAATATCCTAATATTTTATTGTACATGGCTGAATGTTGTGAATAGTGGACAAATACTGTAAAAGAATGTATTTTAAGCAGCACGTCAATGCTTTGAAAATAGTCAATCAATAATAAATAATAGGTGCTGTTTATCTGTTTAGAGTTTCTGTCTGCTTTAGCAATAATGCTTTTTTCCCCCCCGACTATTTAAAAATGTACACAGTTAATTCATCAAGCTATTATGGACCAGTTCAAGCTGACAACACTGTGTGGACCACGAGAGACTACAGATGCCTACATGTGTAGATAAATTACACCTAAAAAGACTTAATATCCAATATTATTACTATTTTTTATGTATTTTTATTTCAATATGCTGTTTTTAGTCAAATGTGAGAGACATGATGTGGGTGACTTGACTCAATGAAGTTCTTGATTTTAAGTTTTTAACCACGATGAAACCACAATGTGAGCACTGTCTTGGCTGCACAAATGGCACACGCAATTTTACCAGTTGTCAGGTCCCGTGTCATGTAAAACTACTTTGTTTAGTTTCTGTTACATTGGATACATACCCGTCTTTATGTTTTTGTCATGCCAGCCACCTCGGTAGTCGATGTTATACAATAGTCTCTGTAGTGACATTCAAGCGTATTGGTTGACTGATAAGTGTGCCTGTGCACGTGCGTATGTGTGTGTGCGTGTGTTTACTTAAACACAGTGAAGCAACTCTGGCTATGTCTGTGACTTCAGGGGCTAATACAGCTGCATGCAGACAGAGATGAGTCCAAACTCGAGTACCCCAACTCTAGATGAGTGTATAAAAGTGTTAATGTGCAGAACAAAGATAAATAAATGATGATAGACTTTACGTGTGTGAATGTCTTTTGCTGCAGATAGCACATGCATGAATGGGCACTTGAGAGTATTTGAGAAGATTTGATTGCTTTAGTAGACTAAAAAAAAAAAAAAAAGATCACATGACTTGGAAAATGTCTCTAAGTGAACAAGCGTACAGATGTAGATACATTTGCACCAGCTCGCTAATAACTCTGCACATCGATGTGTTCATGTTGACTGATTTTGACTCACTGAACAACGTAAACAAAATTAGCTGTCGGCCTCAAGGTAGGTGGAGCTCCAGGTCACACCTACTGATGACATGGACCAATGGCAGAAAGAAGGTTTTTAGCAACCAATAATAATTTTTCCTAACAGTTTGCCCCAGCGAGCTGTTACGAACCACTGAAACAAACGCAAAAACTTCTACTTCTTTTTGTTAGATTTCGTTCTAAATGATGTCACACCCGTTCGTTCTTGGATTTTGTAGGAAGTATACTACATGGGCCAAAATATGTGGACACCAAACACTACACCCCTATGTACTTGTTGAACATTAAGTTTGTTGCTACAACAGATTTGACTCTTCTAGGAAGGTTTTCCACTAGATGTTGGAACATGGCTGTGGGGATTAGCTCCTATCAGACACAAGCATCTGGCACTGATGTTAATGGGGTCTGGCTCGTAGTCGGCATTTCAGTTCATTCCAAAGTTGATCAAAGGGGCTCAGGTCTAGGCTTTGAGAAGGCCACTCAAGTTCTTCCACACTAGACTCAGTAAACCATTTCTATATGGACCTTGCTTTGTGTACAGGGCAATGTCATGCTGGAGCTGAAAAAGTATGCTTAATTCTGATAAAAATGTGTGCCTGTGGAAACTGCATGGCTGTATGATTGATTTTATGCTCTTAATAGTAATGGGTCAAACACGTTATTTAGAAATGGATATCCACATAAATGGCCATGTAGTGTATTACCTTAGTGGATGTTGTGGATATATTTTTTTTTTCCAGATTTACAAAGACGGCAAACAAAGGATCGACTAACTATAGCTGGGTTTCTATCTAAATGTTTTGCATTTTTACTGCACATTTCTGAAAATTAGACTAAAGAAAATGCGAAACATTGTGCGTTTCCATGAACTGTAAATGTGCATTATCTTGAGGGAGCCCACCTTTTTGTCATGGAGCAGCTGAATGATCTCTTCGCTTTGGGGAGAGTTGTATTTGCTGTAATAAAGCAATTGTACATTATGATAGGCTATTAAATGCTGCCAGGAGACGTCACAGAATAAGTGCAATAGCTCACATAATGAGGGCTCAAATGGCTATTCCCATTTGCCGACAGACTCCATATACACTACCAGTCAAAAGTTTTGAAACACTTGACTGAAATGTTTCTCATGATCTTAAAAATCTTTTGATCTGAAGGATATGCTTAAATGTTTGAAATTAGTTTTGTAGACAAAAATATAATTGTGTCACCATATTAATTTATTTCATTATAAAACTAACATTTTATTAAGAAAAAAAAAAGTTTTAGAAATGGATGACTTGGACCAAATAATAAAGAAAAGCAGCCAATAAGTGCCCAACATAGATAGGATCTCCTTCAATACGGTTTAAAAAGCATCCCAGGGTGATACCTCAAGAAGCTGGTTGAGAAAATGTCAAGAGTACATGTCTGCAAATTCTAGGCAAAGGGTGACTACTTTGAAGATGCTAAAATATAACACCGTTTTGATTTATTTTGGATTTTGTTTAGTCACAACATAATTCCCATAGTTCCATTTATGTTATTCCATAGTTTTGATAACTTTACTATTATTCTAAAATGTGAAGAAAAAAAATTATAATAAAGAATGAGTGTGTTTCAAAACTTTTGACCGGTAGTGTACCTGGGAACGCCCACACTCAAAACAGTTCTGGTGGATTGTGAGGACCCAGTGACCCACTTTAACGATGATCTGTGGGTGAAGCACTTTTGACTAACCAGGGCTACGTTTAAAGAATTGTGTGCCATGGTCAGGCCTTTCGTTGAGCCAGTCACGTCAGGCTCTCGCACACCTATACCATCCGACAAGCACATTGCCATCACGCTTTACAAATGGTCATGACATGTCATCGTTCATGCGAATAAGCCGTTTCCATCACTTTAATGTGCATTTTAACTAATGCGAAACTCTAGAAAATCCACCTCCTCCTAGTGCACTAAATTTTATGCAAATTTTGAGAGTTTCTTCGCATATCAAGCGTTTCCATTCAGGATTACTTATGTGCATTTTCAAAAGTTTGATGGTTGGATAGTTGGATGGAAACGCAGCTTATGTTTTCTACCACAGCTTAGGCTTACAGAAGACTTTATCAAAGAGGCTTTGATAGTGATGTGATTACAACAGATTTCCCAAAGAAACACACATATTCCATAATTCATAGCCAAATATGTCATAATTTAAAAGCAACAAAAAAAGAAAAAAAGAAAAAAGAAAAAAGAAAATGCTCATCATGCCCAAAGCGACCTTCATAAATATAAAGCCACATCATCAAACTACAGTCTAACATGCAAAGTGCTTTTTGGCAGAATGCATTTACACAAATCAGAGAAGAAAGCGAGTTGAGTCTGGATAACTTCAGAATGTTTTATTAGAATGCTTGGAACAACATTGCAGAGGAGTAAATGGGGTGAGGGATGAATTTAATTTGTTTATTATTCATTCCTGTAATTGAAAATAGTAATGTGCTTGGAGATGTGGAATTGCAGTCCAGACGTTCAACATACAGGAGAGAAATATTACATTGCTGCAGAATAGCAGCACCTGGAACAAATCCAAAGAGTACAAGTGCTTTCAGAATCACTAATTACTAAAGTTGGACAAAAAGATTAAGTCAAGGAGAATTTATACACCTGAAGGTGAAAAATGCATTGCATAAGACTTTAACTCATGGTGTAATATGACTGCATTGGGAAGCAGTGTTTTAAGACATTAATCCATATAATAAATCCTTTTATTTGTTGGTGATATTTAAATGTGAGGCTGATACTGTCCTTTCTTTATATTGAGCTTTCATAATGTATTTTTTATGCCCTTGGCAGAGAGCCCCATAAATACTATTGCTAAGGGACTGGTATAGCAAAATGTATAAGATTTTCCCTGTGCAAAAAAAAAAAAAAAAAAAAAAAAAACTGTCATCAGGACAAGGTCATGAAAGATTCAGGAAAGCAGTAAATTATGAACTGGAACATAAAAACAGACTGTATCTCTTTATTTGTGTGACGTTGCTCAACAAATGCCATTGTTTAGTTTGTCCAGGGTCTTCTGCCTCACAGAAGGTGACTGCTTGTCTTGACTGTCCAGAGTGACCATTTGTACCACATCTGTCAGTTTGCTGATGCATGACATTAGCTGAACCCCACAGCCTTGGGTCAAAGAGTGCAGAGAGTGCAGAAAAGCATTGATCAGGTGGCTGAATAGAAAAGGGACAAATCTTGAATTTCAACCAGTGAGTGAAAAGCCCAGGTCAGGTCAGATTCTTTAGCCTTGAATGAACCATCCAACTTTAGTTATGTGGTCATCTGGATCACTTTCAACACAACACAAGTCCATGCGGTATCAACTTATATAGACTAGAATTGCTAGTCTCCAGCATATGTTGTGGTCTAAGCTGGTCTGTACTGGTCTTTTTAGTAGGGTGTATAGAGGTGCTGTCAAATGGGATCCAACAGTTTGATTCTCGACTACCAACAACAATGCTAGTTCTGATAACATTTAGAAGACATTCTGAGCCCTTTTGGGGTATCTACTTTTGTTATTTACTGTAAGCCATAAGGGTTGTTGGGTCAGTCAGGTCAGAGAATGATAAAGCACTGGTTTATGATTCATTGTCATATGTCAAGTAACAGACTGGGTCAGTGCTTCTCTGGTTTTCATGGTGGTCTGAGAGCTCTGTGTGGATTAAGAGGTTCAAAAGATAAATTCTCTCTTTGTTCTCTGCTGTAGCACATGAACTGTTGCCCTGGGCAAATCATGGCCTTTAACAGAAAAAATTTTAAATGCTCAGTTTTATTCACTAAGTAAGGGTTATCTGTATAATAAAAGGAAGTAGATTTTCTGAAGAAAACTTGAGTGGTGCTTGCCTGTGCACAAGTTGCCGCCATGATGCAAGGGTGTTGTGGATGATTGCCAGAGTGTTCTGAATAGTGGTTGACCGATATTTCGCTGATGCCAAGAAATTGACCGATATTCTGACTTTTATAATTATCGGCATCAGTAATTAAATTTAATCGATTCATTTTCCCGTTAGGCTGATTTGTTTCTTGAGGGCGCTGAAGATCACCTGCTTGCATGTTAAGCGACTGAGACAAGTAAACGACCAGTCATGGTTTGTTTTGTTGTTACGTGGTATCGTGTTACTACAATAATAGACCGGTGTGCAACACAGTCTCATTTAAATGGTTCGCATATCAGAGCCGCGGAGCATAATGTTAAAGTGCTCGCAAGTTTCATTCTCTCTCTCTCTCCTCAACAGTTCCTTGTAACTTTTAACTGTCTTGTCTAATGATAAAAAGGCAAATTTCAATAAAACAAATATGATGTACTGTCTGCAAATATGCACATATCTCGTTTAAACAGATGTAATAAACAAACCTCACAAAACCTGAGCAGATCCAGCATCCTATGGAGTGCTCATTTATTTACCTCTAAAGCACATATTTTATCAGCCTCTCCATAGCAGTTCCCTGACACTTTTAACTTTCTTTTCTAATGGTAAAAAGCAAATATCAGTAAAACTTCTATTATATACCGTTTGCAAATATGCAGATATCTCATTTAAACAGATGTAATTCATGAAACTCACGAAAATCCAGCGTTTTCTTCCCGTCAAGCGCTCATAATAGTATCTTCCTCTGAAGCGCGTATTCTATTAGCCAGAACCAAAAACTTCAGGATCAGGATCAAAAGTTCCTCTGATTCACAAAGCATGATGGTCAGTCCATGACAATCCAAGCAGCCGATCCACAATGTTTAAACTGTCAAGTGATTTCTGCTCGCACTGGATCCACACGAGCACGTGAGAGCAACTTCAAAGTAAAAGCGCTTCACGTGAGCTACAAGTAAATGTCTTATTCACTATGCATGTATGTACAATTGGTTTGATTAAGTATTTCTTGAGAAAATGCGATTGCTAACGTGGACATCCATGGTTGCTGGACTACTGTGTGTACTGTTATTTCCTTCTTCCTAATATATTAACAATTTCTTCATGTGCAAATAAATGACTAAAATGTGATGACTAAACAGAAATCAGAAGAAACTGCTATCTACCATTTTAAAATGCAATATTATTTATTTAGATTATTTTTTATAAAATTAAAGTTTTGTGTGAAATTGAGTAAATATAGTGCTAAATAAGAGTTTATAAATTTTTTTGCAATTTTATGTTTATGTTATTTCCTATATTAAATTGTGTGATATATCGGCATTGTATTGGCCTATCAGCCACCCTGTTCTCTGGATATCGGCATTGGTATCGGCCATTAAAAAAACCCATACTGGTCAACCACTAGTTCTGAGTGGTTGTTAGCACATTGCTATGTAGTTGCTAGGTGGTTACTTACTGGCCCAAGTCAAAAGAGCCCCACCCCCCAAGTGTCAATGATTTTCTCATCCCTTGATATGGCACAGGTCCCTCCTTTAATGCAAGATCATTGGAAATGTTTTCCAGTCCTTTATTGTGTTCTATCAAAGCCCCTTTCAAGGCAAGTCAGTCCAGTCGGCAGCCATCTTGGGAATGTCCAGGCAACTATTTTCTATTGATACAAATAGCATGTAAGTACAGCTCCTATCTGCTTGGGA
The DNA here is from genome assembly GCF_019703515.2 of Myxocyprinus asiaticus. Classification (NCBI taxonomy): domain Eukaryota; kingdom Metazoa; phylum Chordata; class Actinopteri; order Cypriniformes; family Catostomidae; genus Myxocyprinus; species Myxocyprinus asiaticus. The sequence continues at coordinate 20,107,355 of NC_059356.1, forward strand.
AAGACAGACAAAAAAAAATATTTTATACTAGAAAGCAAAAGAGACCTGTATCAAGACTAGTGGACTAGTTTTCATCTATAAAATTGTTTCCATCCTCAATTCACAGTTTGATTGGATGAAACCGAATTGAAGGGGTGGGTTTCAGAATGTCAACATCAGCCAAAGTTCAAACAGAATCAAGCTGGAGCATTTTTTAAATGCTGGCCAATGGACGCTGATGTACTTGAAAATGTGTGTTAGCCAGAGGTCAGAAGGGCCTTTTTTATATGCTGCAAGTGGCAGCTGTAGCCAGTGTGTCTGTTATTTGACACGCTTCAGGGCTCGTTTATGAACTTCACCCGCCTTTACTGGGGAGCATGCTACCATGTGCTGGTGTTCACGTCTAAATCAACCAAACTGACAGTGGAAAATTGCAAGCATGTAAATGTGCAGTTTAAAAGAATGTTTAATTTTTGCAGTTGGGCACTTAGAGTTCAGTAAATCTTAAAAAAAAAAAAAAAAAAAGAGGATGATGACCTGATTAAATGAGTAAAATGGGTTTTGATCAGAAACTTTTTACCAGAGACGGTCATGCCCAATGGTCAACGGATTTAGAAAGAAAGTCCCGCCGTAAAAGGTAAAAGAGCCAATCACCTTTTAGATACAGACATTGCCTGTCAATCAACTCGAGAATGCGCATGCACATTAGCTATACAAGCTGGAAACATCGAATGGTATCAATTTATGATACCAGTGTTGTGAGATTTTACTGCTGACCTAAAAGATGTTCTTTGATCATAATCTTGACCAACCGTTTTGGAGATTTCGGTCTCTCCCCATTCAAGTATATAGGAGCTGCACTGACATGCCACTTGTTTACGTAGAAAAACAACTGCCCGGGAGCATTCCAAAGATGGCCACCGAGTGAACTGACATGCTAAAAATATTTTGTTTTATTGTAAAAATGGGCTTTTATACATTTAAATTGAGATCTTAAAGGGATAGTTCACCCAAAAACGAAAATTCTCTCATCATTTACTCACCCTCGTGCCATCCCAGATGTGTGACTTTCTTTTTTCTATAGAACACAAATTAAGATTTTTTTAAGAATATTTCAGCTCTGTAGGTGCATACAATGCAAGTGAATGGTGACCAAAATTTTGAAGATCAAAAAACACATAAAGGCATCATAAAAGTAATCCATATTACTCCAGTGGTAAAATCTAGATCTTCAGAAGAGATATGATAGATGTGGGTGAGAAATAGATAAATATTTACTTTTTTACTATAAATTCTCCTACCTCCCCAATATGTGGCGATGTGCACAAAAATTGTGAATCGCCAAAAACTAAAGAAGTTGACATTTATAGTAAAAAAGGAGTAAAATGTTGTTCTGTTTCTCACCCACACACTATCATATTGCCCACTTGCGTTGTATGGATTACTTTTATGTGTTTTTATGTTTAGTAGAAGTGGTGAGTAGGGTGAGTAAATGATGATAGAATTTTCATTTTTGGGTGAACTATCCCTTTAAAGTTGCTTTGTTATTTCAGACTGATTACACGGTGAAATCAGAAAGAGTAGGTTGACTTTTCTTTAGCTAAAATCTGTCTGAGCTTACCGAAATGTGAAACACTGCACGCAGTGGCCAAAGCGGTAAGTGTTGTTGGGAATATGAGCACGTATTAGCTCCATTTTCCAGGTGTAATGTCCATGGAGGGATGCCAAAAGCAAGATGTGAAGGGAGTTGTTTTCAGTTATACAGGCATTTATACAGTAAAGAGGAATGCATGTTTTGTAAACTGTACTCCCTAACCCCAAACCTAAACCAAACCAAAGGACTGTAAGAAGAAAAAATGCAACCTCCAGATCTCACTCGTCACTCATTATGTGAATGGTTTCAACACGGGATCTGAACTCCGGGCTCCCATGTTGCTCATGTGACGCGCTTCCGGGTGCACCCAGCAGAAAGCATTCAAACCAAAGCAAATGCAAATAGGTCTGACAGAAGATGCCGCTTGTCGGTGAGTCGGCATAATGTCGCCGATACTAGGGTACCGGAAGTATCGGAGCTAACATGCCGATCTCCCATGTGATCATGCTGGTTGTTTCTGTACCACCGTTTTCCCGAACTCTAGCCCCAAACAGATAAAACAAACAGATAGTACTCAAGCCCAAAACTCATGCCATTTGTTGAGTTAATGTTGCTGTGTCGGGCTGCTCAAATAAACAGATAAATGTTCTAAAAACGCCAGTGTTTACACTTTCTGGGAAATCAACCTGGGATAGGAGAAAGTATTTTAACGTTGGAAAATCACACACAGTCGGAGCAGTGGCGATTTTAGGGGGTCAAAAAGAAAGCTGTTATTTGAGAGGTATGTTCATCTAATCTAACGTTTAATTTATCCCGAATTTCCATGTGAATGTGACAACATTTTTTCATTGTTAACAGTAGCTAGGTTAAAGAGTAAGCTAGACCCTACACCACATTCAACATGTTATCTTTATATTGACATGAAACATGAAATGCCATGTTTTCTGATTTAATGATGGGGGTGTGTAAAGAGTTTTACAGATGTACATGTTCAATAGCTAAAGTTATATATATGGCTAACCTGTGTGTGAAATGGAAGGGTTTGTGCTGTGACTGTACTTTAAATCTTTACATGAGTTATTTATGAGCTCTTTATGTGTATTATTGGTCAGTCAGACCAATAAAATCTTCAAAGTTTTTATACCTTATTTGACATTTTAAATATGCAGAGGCAGGGCAAATTGCACTTAAATGCTGCAAATGATTTGACTAACTATTTTATTTGGTAATATTCAAAGTAATTGAAGCTATCAGAACATGTGGAAAATAAACCTGAGTAGACACTGTAAATAGAGTTCTGTTTTTTACTGTATTCAGAGCTCAATCTGCAATTTTGGGGTTTCCAGACAGACACCTATAAGCCCTCGTAGCCAATTTCACACACTGATTTGTACCCAATTTAACAATATTTCTGCTGGACAGTGCAGTTATAGCTAATAAATGAATGAATAATTGATTGAATGATTGATTGAATTGCGCCTCAATCAGTTATCACCTGTACTTGTATCTTTTTATGATTATACACTATACCTGATGTTATACGCAGATTAATTCTCTACAATGAGAATAGCTCTTAAAAATGTGTAACTGACTTTTCCTAAACAATTACTGATTTAAAAATGGATGTTATGTTAAAATAACCAGAGATTCCCAGAAACTGTAATAGGTTGAAATAGAACAGGAATAGAAAACTGTCGAATGTCAAAACAACAGTCTGATATTGAATACAAACAATTCAGTGAATGCTAACATGAGTTTAAGAATTCATTTATTCTACATGTGTTTAGATGTTGAAGCAAAGCAATGCGATATTTACACATTTTGATCATGTGCCATTCATAAAGGTTCTTTCGGTATTGCCACCCCACACTAGGTCTGTGCCCCATCTTGGCCACCCCAGTAAAAATGTCCTGGATATGCCACTGAGTAGGAGCATATTATATAATGATAAAACATTTTGAAAATATGAAACAACAGGTGTCACAGATTGACTGTGACCAAGGACTTTTATTATGGAAGGGACTGAGAAAGTGCACATGCACACATGGACTGTCTCCACCATTTACACTTACACAATCTAAATGCCGGAAAAGTGTTTGTAGTTGGGTTATGTGTGTTATCATGCCTGTTCTCATTGTTCCCTGATGTTAATTTCAATAATTTGTCTAATGAATTTTGTTCAGTTTTGTTTAATGTTCTATGTTATAGACTGCTTAAAAAGGACACAATACATTTTACACATGTCAGCAGTTTATTTAATTCAGCAAACAGACAAACATATCCATTTAAACAGCTGTACTTACTTTCTGGTTCACCGCTCACTTGCCAAACCTGTATTCATGGTAAGTAGCCATATTTAAAACTTCCAATTACTCAAGAAAGAGTATTCCATTTGGTTGTGACATCATGGGGGAGGGGAGAATCTTGGATGTAAGTGTTTTCATTATGTTTTGTCTTAATTGTTTGTGAATCATTTGAAATTGTCATCTGAATGTATATGTTGTTGCATGTGATAATGTTATAAATATCTGTTGGTAGATTTTGTACCTTTTTGTAACATATACTTACCACCTGTGTTAGTGGTATGTTCCAAAAGGGGGAGGAGCCAAACCTTATAAAACAGCTTGGTAGCCATTTTAAAAGAGTGATTGCGGTTGGATTGCATTTGTATTTTTTTAAGCCTCAGAGGTATCTTATTCTTTCTTTTAGTCTAATCATTGGCAATACATGTTAAGGGCTTTGGGTGACCAATCCTCATTTTATGTCTTGGATTTCAAGAGATTGAACAGATCACAGTTCATTTATTTATAAAGCCACTCCACTAGTCAAGTCAGGATTTGGTGATCAGTCCTTTTTTTTTTTTTTTTTTTAATTGTTAACCAAAATCAGCATGAAGACCTTATCGTAGGGCAAGGGTCCATGCTTTAGGAAGAAGCTTTTTCTCCTACCCAATCAGAGTCAGATTATCAGGGCAAAATCCTCCTCTGACATCTTGTCATATTCCTCTGAGGGCTAAAATGAAAAACATCCTTTTCACATGGGCTGAGCTATTCATTACCCCCTCAGGTTAGGGTGTCAACAGGAAACTCACTGTTTTTACATCAACCTAGTCAGCCACTGCTCCTCTGACCGAAGGAATGTAAATGGGTTACGTTTTCAGGAAAAACCCCTGATCACAAAAACACCCTGCCGTTTGCCTGGATTCCACCCTCATCCCCCTCTTTATGCAGGACATTGACATGCAGGGATCTCCGATGCCAGAGAAACACTCTTCAAGTGCTTCCTACAGCTCAACAGTAACACTTTCAGTCATCTTCAGTGGAGGCAGAAGCTTTCAGAACTGCAGAGAACTTGGAAATCTTTCATGCTGTTTGGTGTGGGTAGTTGTTTGCTTACAAGAGCTTCATCATCTACTGTGAAGATTCCCATCAGTTTTTCTGGGCTGTGTTATGAAAATTATTTATCACGTCTATACTGTCTCTTGGCCTGCCTCAACAGAGGCTCAAAGATATCTGCTTGAGTCATAAATCCTGTTGGGCAATGTATTAAAGGCCATGAAGTAGCCAGTGTGCTGGCTGTTGTTGTCATCACAGAATTCAACAGAACATGCTATTGCTAACTTCTTAACAAGGATAAAGTAACACTAAGCATGTTCAGTTGAGGAGTAATAAAGGCTCGGATCATGTGTAGATTTACTTTTGCCTCCTATGTTCTTTTCTAGCAGTGTTGGGAAAAAGTAGTGGTGCTACTGTCTGCTTTGCTAAAGGTGTTGTCTTACTACACTTTGCGCTCCATTCACTCCCATTATACACACCTGAATGCAGGAGACTGGAAATGTAAGCTCGAAAATAATGCAGACAAGTTTGGTTGATTGAATCCTTTCCAGTGCTGTAACTACCATCATCTAGCTAGCTAAATAACTAACTAAAACGAAGATAGCATTGAGTCTGTGAGCTAATCTTGGTTAGCTACACTGTGTCTATTGTCCACACCTTAGTTATAAAGCTAGCAGAAATGACTGAAAACATGTACCTTTGAAAACAGAACACAACTGCAAAACATTAGCTAACTCCTTTTTCTTTTTTCTGCTCTCAACTTGTAGGTGCGCTTCATGATGACGAAAAACCCTTTGAGCGTACATCTAGCTACAACTCTCTGCTTGCAGTTACATTCTTCCTTCCCTCTCGGGCCACAAGGGGGCCCCCTGTAACTGTCTAATTGAGGCATAACAGCTTCTTGAGTATTACTCACAGTTTTTACTATATTAAAATAATAATAATAACAATAAATAAAAAGACCTTGCTTTGCGGGGACCCCTGGTGACTTGGGGGCCTGAAGCTTCCGCTTATACTGCTTATTAGTGTCGTGGTGTACATGTAAACACACTCACTGTTTTGTACAGTAGGCTGCTAATACGAATTTAACAATAGGGCTGCTAACTGTCCTGTATTATCCAGGGTGTCCTGTATTTTGGCCGGAATGACGACGTTGAAGGGGGACCCACCGTCTATAGCTTGAAGATCTGCATTTGTCTTATTTATGAAACACAGTAACACAAAATATTTCATTAGTGTCCCATCAGAGAAAAATAAACCCCAATATATTACTGGAAGGCATCTATAACTAAGAATAACACTGAACTCATTCACATCATCCCTCTTGTTATCTGACTTGTTTGGCTAGTTGATGTTATGTGTGGGAACATGGCTTAAGTTTATTAGTGTGCGCTTTGATCCGATAAAGTCTGTCTCTCACAGAGGAGCGAACAAACAGAGTGAGTACTGTGAGTGAGGGCCGGGCAGGTCTGACCGCCCTCCTCGAGTCTTCCTCTTCCCTCACCATGGGTGGGACTCCCTTAGGACCCCAAAGAACTGTACACACAATCTCTCACACAGAAAATTACCATTGTTCCTTTAATCATACAAACTGTGAACTCTGACTTCTCTGGGTAGGGCCCATACGGCGAGTGGTATAGAGTCGAGGCTAAAGATCGTATCGACTGCCGTATGGCAGATACTGAGGGAAAACTTGTCAGTTTGTTTAAATTGGGTTGATGCCACATCAGATATGAAGCTGCCTCTTTGGACAGGAAATGAAAGAAAAAAAAGCCCTCCAAAATACTAGAAAGCACTGATTAATAAAGTGAAAATTGCCTTAGAAAGGGACCTTAGTTGCAAGGGCTTGTTTGTGCTCCAACATTTTTAGCAGTCTTTTAAATTATATATAGCAAGGCATTTTAAGATAAACAAATAGTAATCCCAGTTGGTGGTATAATATGTTTTAAAGTGCACTTCCCTGAAACACCCATGGCAACAAAGCAAGTGTTTAGTCTGCTAAGTGCGACCGAAAAGCTCCCAACATTTATGACTTTTGTTCCACAATTCTCAGAGCATATATGTCCCTAGTCAGTCCTGCAATTATCACTACCCACCAGCCCCATTTGTTTGAAGCACCAGCTCTGTCATAAGGATGAGAATCAATGCAAAGAATTTCATGTTCCCTCAGCAGGAAATGTGTTTGCATCAATGCACATGGACGGAAATTGACACAAGGCTTCTGAGGGGAACTGTGTTTATATTGGGGCTGACTCAGCAGCAGGGCCAATAGCGTCGGTAGGCTCTCTGGGTCACACCATAAGTCAGTTTTTCCACTCGATAGCCACTAAGCAAACACATGAGCACTGCTTGGACAGAGATATCCACAGAGCAGGATGTGCTGTTGTAGAACATCCAGTGGATTTTTGTGTTTCCATTGGTATGCCTCATTAAAGTCCCACTGTTTTTGTGTCTAATCATACTGATCTGAGGGACAAATGACAAGAGGACCTGAGGCCTGTCGTAAACGGAGGTCTGTTTCTTGTATAAAGGATCTGCATACAGTGTGCATAATTTATATCTACTTCACATACATCTGTAAATTACAAGTGATTTGAATTAAATTATTGAACTGAAAGTGTGCTGGTAGGCACAGGAATAGTTCAGCGTTCTGGTCCGTCTTATGAATACAATGGCAGTTTATAGTGACTCACTTTAAAGCTTAAAAAAGGACCCAAAAGTATCATAAAAGTGGTCCATGATTTTAAAAAATAATTAAAAAAAAGACATACATTTCTGACTATCACCAAAATCGTATGCCTAACTAACTTAATGGATTATTCCAGACTCAATACAAGTAATGCTCAATCAACAGCATTTGGCATAATGTTTATTAATCTTAGTTACAGTGAGGCACTTGCAGTGGAATTGAATGGGCCAATCTGTAAACGTTAAAATACTAATTGTTTCAAAAGTATAGCTACAAGACATAAACAATATGTGTTAACATGATTTTACTAACCTTTTGTGTACAGTTATATCCAATTTTACAACTTTGTTGCCATGACAATGTAATACCGTAACCCCTAAAACGATGATGTTAAATTTACAGCTTAGATAATACAAAATTTTTAACTGTTCACGAACTGTAACAGAAGAATTAATGTAGGTACTTTAATAAAATGATGAGCTTCACATTCCCAGTGGCCCCCCTAAATTGGACTGGTAGAATGTTAAGAGTGGTATTCTCATTTTCCATCCCACAGAGTTCAGTGACCCCACATCATAATAAATAGACTAAACAAATTATATTTAAACAATAAATCAATGCATTATGACTGCATAGTAATATTTAATGGGATAAAATTTAAATTCAGTATTTATTAAATATTCACTTATGGTGCATAAGAGACAGTCTGAAAAGTCCTTTGCACTGTGATAAAACGTCACTGGTGTCCTTGTGTTCAAAGCATCTACCTTGCATGTTCTGTCTTCTGTTATTAAAATAAACATTTACACATTCTAAAGACTGTAAATTGTATGTATAACTTACACTTTAATTGAATTAATGAATGAATACTTGGACACCTCTGACATTTAATAGTGTGGGTGGAATGTTCAGACTGTCCCTTACAAGCGCTTGTCAATGAAAGCCCTTAGGAGCATTTTTAGGCATAATTCTCTAGCTACAAGCATTCACCATTTGAGTTCAGTGTTTTATGACTGTATGACAGTCATATATTCTTTAACCCAACTGTGCTATTGATATCATTGTAAAATTGACGGCTTCAGAGAGCGCGGGTAGGAGAAACCAAATGTCAAACGAATAATGAACCAACAACTTACTTCTAGAGATAAGTTAGAAATTTCAGCTTTAGTTTCACATCTTTGGACCTGCCAGCTCCAGTTTAGGTTCTACTTGAGGTGGATTATAAGTGCTGGTGTAAATGTAAGTTAAGTTATTTTTATAGCGCAATTTCCAACATTATTAATCATGAAACCTGATCTGGATCTGATTTTCTGCCTTATTGAACGGACCTGAGTCCAACTCGTTAGAGATCGCTCTTATTTGGTAAGCATTCATTATAAAATATTTTTGTATGTTTATATCTGTCGGGTTTTCATTTCTCAAACAACATACAGTGCACACTTATGTTATTTATAAAGAGTTTTTTTTTTTTCCACGGCCTTTAATGTTTTGCACTATGCAATGCAGAAACAAAACAAATGTAGTGCAACAAGTTTAGCAAAACAAACAAGTGACTGATGAAACAGCACACTGGAACAGATGTGAAGAAGCAGGTATGAAGAAACAGCAGCTAGTGTTATACAGGGTCACAATGCACCTGCAATGGCAAATTTATTATGAATACGCTTAAAACAGATCATTGGAACCCTTACAAACCACCCAACTAAAGCCCAAATAAATGCCTTTCAGTGAGAAAGGCTCTTACTATACACTAAGCTCACCACATCAACGCATTTCAACTTAATAATACACACAGATTAATATTGGTACAAGAATAAAAAGCAAACACACAACTCACAAGGAGAGAAAGAACAAAGCTGCAGAGTTGATCCTGCTGCTTCTCTTGCAAACAAAATGCAAAAGAAGCATTAAATTGTTCACAGGGAAGATAACAAACACAACGTCCTCTTTTTGAACACTATTTATCAATCAAATACTTAATGCACGGCGCACCAATTACAAGTGAGAGGCACAGGTGTGCTCAATTATGGAGAATTGAGCTTAATATTAGCAACAGCATTGTCTAATAAGAGGCGCACACCAAGAGCACTCAATAAGAGCATAGACACTGACAGACATAATAATGATTTAATAGTGAATTTAAAAATGTGCTTAAAAATTCCTAAAAGAATCTTAAAGGAAATGGTGACCATTCACAAGACCTGTACATGGTGATTATAGCCTACTGATTAAATTCTAAACTAAAATCTTGATGTAGCCTGTGCCTATCATTCATTTTACCCAAGAATTTTATTGCATTAGTCATTCTAAAGAACAGCATGGCAACATGGCTTAAAGTTTGTGGGTAAAACCAGAATGTTAGGGTGTATTGACTTATTAAAAAATTTGTTAAGAGTCTGTTTATATATTTTCCAAATTAGTTCTCAAATTTGGTGAAGCTTTGGTTGTCTTCAAAAAATTGCATGTCCGCAAATATTAAAACAGCAAATGGGGGGCCTGGGTAGCTCAGCGAGCAAAGATGCTGACTACCACCCCTGGAGCTCATGAGTTCAAATCCAGGGCATGCTGAGTGACTCCAGCCATGTCTCCTAAGCAACCAAATTGGCCCAGTTGCTAGGGAGGGTACACTCTTAAAGATTTTCCTGTCAAAAAACAGTAAAGAACTGGCAGTAGGGTCTTGCTGTTGCTGAAATTAACAGCTAGATACTGTTTTTACAGCTACAGTATACAACTGTAATTTAGCAGCATATAGCTGTCAAATTACATACTATCTACTGTTGTTGAAATTAACAGCTTTTCCCAGCATGCACTGCAGCATGAAGAAATTACTTCGATTTTTTTACTATTTACTGGTTTATTTTGACATTGTTTTTGTTGTAGTCTAAATTACTTGGATTTTAATGTTCAGCACTTACTTATTTACATAAAAATATGTTTGTTAATTGTCACCACTGTTGCGTTTTGTATGCTGAGAGTTGATATCTGTGTGTTTTGATAACAACTCGAGTTATGCTGTAAGTTCATCAAAAACATCAAACACTCAATTTGCTGATATAATTTCACTGAAATATCCTTTATTGCTTTTGCTTTTATGTGTAATGAATCACTATTGCCACATATATTGCCATTTGTAAGGTAGGATCAGACATTCAGGCTGACCTTAGGTTTTGTCTTCCAAGTAGCACAGTGCTTGTCTTTTACTTAAACATAAATTGACTGGCTGGAACAACATAATATAATAATAAAGAAGGTCCAAGGTGCCAACTCAAGAGATCACTAATCACCATAATGGGGACTTCAATCAAAACACAACTATTGATACAAAACAACAACACTAATTAAACTAAGACTTCTATTAAGTTAATTAATTAATACATTTTTTACCATTTCTGTAGCTCCAATGCATTTGCAAAAGCGTACATACTTATTCAAGCGCAAAGGCTTATGGGTATTTCACCATTATAACCCACAATGCAGTGCTATACTGTTATTTTACTGTGTACAGATTGTTGTTGTTTTTTTTGTTTTTTGTTTTCATAAAAAATACTGTTCAGTCCTGGCAAAATTGTACATTTAATATGTACATTGCTTCTAAGGTTGATTTGTTTTATTTGACTTCTCATTAGACAGACAAGTGAAGGCTGATGTGAGATGATAAAGAACAGAGGAGTTGGTCAGAAACATCATGAATACTAACCATGTGCCACAAACTAAAATATATGTTGGGTTTAAAATATATGTTTCAAAATGTCACTATAGCTTTCACCAAGATGATATCATGATTTTAAATGTTCATTTTCCCCTAACGCCTTGCACAGAACAGCTATTTACCGTAAAACTAGTCACTTCACAGTGAGCCTGCTCTTGATCTCCCAGAATGCAACATTTTTAACAGCAAACTACTGTATTTAAGAATCACAGTAGATTGCTGTAGGAATTTGGCCATAAATGTACAGCAATTTTTTACAGTGTAGAGTCACATGGGGTAACCTCCTCGTGGTCACTATAATGTGGTTCACTCTTGGTGGGGCGCATGGTGAGTTGTGCATGGATGCCACGGTGGATGATGTGAAGCCTCCACACATGCTATGTCTCCGCGGTAATGCGCTCAACAAGCCACGTGATAAGATGCAAGGGTTGATGGTCTCAGACGCAGAGGCAAATGAGCTTCGTCCTCCACCACCCAGATTGAGGCGAGTCACTACACCACCACGAGGACTCAGAGCGCATTGGGAATTGGGCATTCCAAATTGGGGAGAAAAAGGGGAGGGAAAAAAAAAAACGGCAAATGATGTTTTATATGTGTACAGGGGACATTTAAGGTATAATACAGTTGCCCCCCTACAAGCACACCCAGCCCCACCCTGGCCCCCTCTGTCATAATGGTCTAGAACCGCCCCTGTTTATTTTACAGTACTGTTCTACATTTATGTACTATATAATTACAACAACTACAGTAATTATTGGGTACGAACCCTAAGCCTAACCCCAACGCTAACCTTAACCCATATTAATTACATTAATTACATAATTACATTAGTTACCTAATATTACTCAGTACTTTCTTGGGTAAGTACACTCTCAATATACTGAAAGTACATGTATTGTAAAATAAAGTGCAACCCCTCGTAACCTCGAATATATATATATATATATATATATATATATATATATATATATATATTCTTTCATTTTTTTTTTTTTTTTAAAGAAAAGGAGGGATGGGACTAAATACATTTTTGTGGTGATCAACATTATGTCACAAATGTTGTTGATTGAGCTTAACCTGTGTTGAACCCTGATTATTCCTTTAACCAGCAGGGCTACTGATATAAATTGGCTTCAACAGCTATGTTAAGCTGGTCTTTTCAGCAGTGAACACCAAGGTCATTGGATTGTTTCCCAGGAAGCACATTTACTGATAAAGTGTATTCCTTAAATGCACTAGAATTTGCTAAGGATTAAAGTGTCTGTCTAATGCATGAATATAAATGCTCATTAGGAGAAAGTCCCTGTTCCTTTTATCTTTACTGATTAGTCTCAGATTGTTACTGCTTAAGGGTCCTGAAATCATCCCTCCTCCACAAAAAATATATATAAATCTTTACTAATTGTCGTTGTGACAGGTTTTGGGAAAGTGTGTAAACAAAGAACTGCTCTGGCCCATTGACTGAAGGCATGTGTGTGACCCCTCTCTGCCTGCAAACCACTCTGGGCATATAAACACTCCTGGATCAGGCCAGATAAGAGCAGACAGTCTCTGACTGAGACCAGCTTCCTGCCCTAACTCATGAGTTTTGCTACCCTTCTGTGGGCCACTCGCCTATGCTTTTTGCTCTCCCTTCCTGTGAATGGCTATGCTTTCACTAGGACTGAAATGTGCTTTTCTGAATGACTACAACCATCTAGGTGTAATATTCTGTCATACAAAGCCAAAATGCAGTAACTTTGCCAACATTGGAACTGAGAAAAATGGTTTTAAAGTTTTTGACTGCCAAGCCAAATGTGGATTATGAAATAATCTCAGTCCGTTTTCTCTGAATTTGAGCATAGTTGAGCCAAAACCCCTAAACCCATCTGTCACAGTATAGATCATATTTTAAAGGGATAGTTCACCCAAAAATGAAAATTCTCTGATCATTTACTCACCCTCATGCCATCCCAGATGTGTATGACTTTCTTTCTTCAGCAGAACACAAACAAAGATTTTTCTAAAAGTATATCTGCTCTGTAGGTCCATACAATGCAAGTGATTGGTGATCAGACCTTTGTAGCTCCAAAAATCGCTTTAAGGAAACATAAAAGCAATCCATATGACTCCAGTGTTTAAATCCATATCTTCAGAAACTATTTAATAGGTGTGGGTAAGAAACTTATATTTAAGTCCTTTTTTACTCTAAATCTCCACTTTAATTTTCACTCTCAGATGTGAAAGTGAAACTAAACAGGGACCACATGTGACTTTCAGATGTAAAAGTGAAAGTGGAGATTTAAAGTAAAAAACTGACTTGTCACCCACACCTATTATATCGTTTCTGAAGACATTGATTTGACCACTGGAGACTTATGGATTACTTCTGTTTCCTTTATGTAATTTTTGGAGCTACAAAGGTCTGATCACCATCCACTTGCATTGTATGGACCTACAGAGCTGAGATACTCTTCTAAAAATCTTTGCTTGTGTTCAGCAGAAGAAAGAAAGTCATACACATCTGGGATGGCATGAGTGGGTAAATGATGAGAAAATTTTCATTTTTGGGTGAACTATCCTTGTTCGGTGACAAAATGTGTAGTTACTGTTCTTTGTCTTTGCAGTGCAGAATGGTTTTCTGTCTACAGAATGCTTATTAATTTGGTATGCAATATTTGATGTGTAAGTTTGTGTTTGATATGCAGGGTTGGGAGGGTTACTTTTGAAATGTATTCCACTACAGATTACAGAATACATGCTGTAAAATGTAATTTGTAACGTATTCCGTTAGATTACTCAAGGTCAGTAACGTATTCTAAATACTTTGGATTACTTCTTCAGCACTGGTAGATTTTTTCACTTGTTTTGACTATAAAAACTCTGCCAGTACAGTAAGACAAAATACACATGTTAAAAATACATTCTCTGAAAAACCTAAATATCTTATGCAGTGTTGTTTCTAAAACAAGATAAATCAAATTGATTTTGTTTTTTATATTTTTACAGGAAAACAAAAAAAAAATTATCAAGAATACAATATTTGCCTTAAAATCAAAGGTCTTACTAGAAAAAAAGAAATTATGATCAAACGTGAACGTTCTTGATAAAACAATATGATGGTGCCTGGTAACGTGCATGTAAAATGGCTAGAAATAGCATTTTAGCTTAGCGTAAAGCTGATAATTTACACAAGGTTTATTTCTAATTTCTTCTACTCCAAATTTACTTCAAACTTACTTCTCTGTCTGCTCGTATGAATGTAACACATCATAAAAAAGTGTTTCACCGCTGTTCAAATGCACTTTGGATCGCATAATTTATATGGATAAATGTTTTCCATCTGAAAGGACTAAATATTAAATGAAACAAATGACAATAAAATGCAAAGTAATCTCTTCAGTAATCAAAATACTTTTTGAATGTAACTGTATTCTAATTACAAATGATTTAAATTGCAACTGTAGTGGAATACAGTTACTTATATTTTGTATTTTAAAAACATAATCCCGTTACATGTATTTCGTTACTCCCCAACCCTGTTGATATGTAAGCAGCCCTCAAATACTGCATCGACATGAAGATCAGAACCATTTTATCCTACTGTTTGAGTTAGTGTGGTTGTAGATGTTATCATCCAAAGATAACATAGTGAAATGTTTGTTTTGACATCAGAAAAGAGCAAGGCTTTGTTTGCTCTCTCCAACAAGTTTGGCATGGGTTTGTTTTTGGTCTACACAGTGTGGAGGGCGGTAGAGAAATGTCCTGCTGTCAGCAACAGCATGGCTTGGCACAGAGGTACAAGCGATCTCACCTCAACGCTGGAGCTTTCTCGTGGCAGACACATACAGTGCAGGAGAGCCAGAGTGTTGTCCCCCCCTCCACCTTCAGACAGGATTCCCAGCCAGATTTCTTCTGTTGCCATGATACTTTGCGATAAAGAAATCTGCATTTTAATGACCAGACAATTCCAAGACCTGTATCAATAGCCAGTGCATTAAATATTCAATGTATGTGACTGCAGTGGCATCATTTTGAGTCACTTCGACCCAGAAATCATGCACGAGTTAATGCACAAAAGTAAAATGGAAAGTCTACTAAAATGGAGTAGGTCACAAATGTTGTCTAAACTCCTAGCTCCTTGCTTGTATGCAAATTTTATTAATACATTCAATAATGTAAAACAAATCTGAGCTCTAATAAGTAGACATACTTTAGGTAATAATAAGCTAATTTAAGAAGCAGTCTCTAAGAGTTTTATTACTAAAAAACTTCTGTACATCGATTTCCATCACCGGTGTGAATAGGTCCATAGTAATCCATTGTTTTTATTCAAAGTCTTCGTCACTGCGTATATTCATTCTTGGTCTGAAAAGGCCTTTACTGGGCCAAACAGATTAAGAGCAAACAGAACTAATTACACATCAGCACCTGGTTAACAGATAACACATTTGATGGGGCACCATGCATTCCCAGTACCAAAGAAAGATATTAGTGAATGTGAATGAGTGCACGCCAAGCAGTAAAACTGTTACTGTTCAGCAGATTAGAGTTGGGGTACTCGAGTCCGAGTCAAGAGTCCAATTTTAATCACAGACTCGGATGCATTTTTACTCGGACTTGACTCAGACTCGAGCCTTTCGGACTTGGGATTTTTGGGAGTCTGGCCGAGTCCATGGCATTTGTGATGCAATGAAAAACAAACAAACAAAAAAATTACATAACATAGGGTGACCATATGTCCTCTTTTCCCCAGATCTGAAAAAAGCGTCCGGCCGGGATATCAAAATTGCATCTAAATGTCCGGGATTTGGCTTTGTCTTCATATTGATGTGCTCTCTACAGTTAGTACTATCATACATTCTGTGTATTTGATACTGCACATCATGTCCTTACGTGTGATTATTCTGGTTGAGAGCAGCAGCAAGCACTCTTTCAAAGTACTTTTTTTAACTCTCTCTCCCATGCTGTATGTGTGTGCGGGAAAGAGATCTGCCACTCTCATCCAGAAACATCAATAATATAAGTACACTTTAAAAAGTGCGTTCCCCAACTATGCAAATTATTAAATAGCACAAGTTTTATCAGACTCACGCTTACTACGCAAAGCCATTTCTAACTGAAAATGTTGACTACATCGAGACAAAATCTAATTTACTACATATCAGGGACATTTAAACAAATATGACGGATGAAATAGACCATGAAGGAAATTGTACAACTCAGTCCATCACATATTTGTAGCGCAACCTCTGTGTGTTACCTGTAAAGCTGGCACTTGCGTTTCAATGGCAAAAAAGTCAGAAAATACAATAAAGAACACAAGTGAGGGGAGAAGTCTCTATTCACCTATTACCCATACTAAATATAATATGAAAAGAACTAAACGTCAGCCCAAGGTGAGTTTGATCTTGACTTTAGGGAACTAGGCTACACCTGGACACAGCAGGAGAACTGAAAAGTGTGAAATGTAGTACAGTAGAATATAAATATTTTTTAATGGTGTCTGATCTGATCTTTTCTGTTGTTGTATAAAATTTTATGGACATTATTATTTTTTTTTATTTTACTATTACCATTTATTAAATGTATTTCACCCATAACTTTAGATAAAATTAAACTAAACTGAATGGACAAATTGAAAATGAAGTAGAAATAAAAACATAATAATTGTTGTTATTATTAATTGAAATAATAATAACTGTTTTGAAGGACAGTTTTGTGTTCATACACCTAAAACATTCTGAAACCACTTTGAAATTTGTTCAGCAGAATACTAATCATTTGTTTTTTGCATTTATATTGACAAACTGTTTTTATAAGCTAAAAATAAGCTTAAAATATTAATGTTGAGTTTACAATTGTACAATGTACAATTTTAATTCAGAATCTTTAACAGATTAATTCGGACTTGACTCGGACTCAGCCTGTAATGGACTCGGTCTTGAGTCCGACTTGGCCCCTTTTGGACTCGGAATCAATTGTTTAAAGACTCAGACTTGACTCAGACTCGACTAAGGTGAACTCGAACCCAACACTACAGCAGATCCAGTGTAATGTAGATGAGATACAATGCTGCATTGCTAAAAGCTCATTTACAAATTAATATTACCGCATGTTGAGCATTTGACTGATTAGATCTGAAAGTGTATGCGATGATTCAAGTGATTGCTCAGTTTTATTACCTTTCTATGATGGACAGGCGGAAAGATGGTTTTAAGTTAGGCAGGGAAAGGGCAGAGGGCTACAGGAAAGGCTCATCTCTGGAGACTTAAAGATAAGAGGTAGCACAAAGCTCTGGGTTTCAGTTTCCTGAGAAACTTCCCTCTTTGCATGCTAAGATATTTGTTTTCATGAGGCCAGTTTGTATTGGCATTGTAAGCTTGGCAGTAGTGTTAGTTCTAAACACATTGCATAATTAACCCAAATCCATTGGAATGAATCTTAAAAATACACATTAAGACACTTTTATCCAAAGCAACTTTCAATAGATCGAAGAGTGGATAAGCTTAGATTTTGGTAGACTTGAGAGCTGTTTCCGCAGGATGGTATAAATGCGGTACTAAGCAGCTACTTCAACTTGTTCTAGTTGCTAAGAGCAAGACGGAAATGTAACTAACAAGTTCCAATGTAGTTCTTGTCTCCAATGTTGTTCTTGTCTTGTCCAAGACAAGAACAACACAAACAGATTGCACATGATTATTTTGTTTTCAGCACCGGTACCAGGTGTTCGCAAGAAACGCCTCAGTGAATTGAAAGCTTTTGAAGCACTTTGTTTCTTCTTAGCGGCTTCTTTTTTGTTTAGAATCAGAATCAGAATCAGATTGAGCTTTATTGCCAAGTATGCCTACACATACAAGGAATTTGTCTTGGTGACAGGAGCTTCCAGTACACAACAGTACAAAAACAGCAACAAGACTTTTAAAAAATAATTAAAATTGAATAAAAAACAGATAAATATTGAAAAGAAAAAAGTATATATAGAATACACAATTAACAATATATATATATATATATATATATATATATATATATATATATATATATATATATATATATATATATACATATATACATACATACATACATACATATACATACATATACATACATATACACATATATGAATATATATACACATACATATACATACATACATACACACACACATACACATACGTAGTGCAAATCTAAATACAAATCAGTTATGTACAGTGCAAGAGAATGTAATGGCAGAAGAGGTAGGATGTGTTGGATAATATAAAAAGACTAAGCTGTGTATTGCACATTAATTATTGCTCAAAGCGGCAGTTTTAACTGTTCATGAGATGGATAGCCTGAGAGAAAAAAAATTCCTGTGCCTGACGGTTCTGGTGCTCAGAGCTCTGAAGCGTCGGCCAGAAGGCAACAGTTCAAAAAGGTAGTGGGCAGGGTGAGTGGGGTCCAGAGTGATTTTTCCAGCCTTTCCGGGGGGGGGGGGCAACCAATAATCCTCTCAGCAGTCCGAACTGTCCTTTGTAGTCTTCTGATGTCTGAATTTAGCTGAACCAAACCAGACAGTTATTGAAGTGCAGAGGACAGACTCAATGTTCGCTGGATAGAACTGTATCAGCAGCTCCTGTGGCAGGTTGAACTCCCTCAGCTGGCGAATGAAGTACAACCTCTGCTGAGCCTTTTTCGCAATGGAGTCAATGTGGGTCTCCCACTTCAGGTCCTGTGAGATGGTAGTGCCCAGGAACCTAAATGACTCCACTGCTGCCACAGTGCTGTTTAGAATGGTGAGGGGGGTCAGTGTAGGGGGGTTCAGAATCATCTCCACCATTTTGAGTGTGTTCAGCTCAAGGTTGTTTTGACTGCACCAAACAGCCAGCTGTTTAACCTCCCTTCTGTATGCAGACTCATCATCATCTCGGATGAGGCCGATGACAGTGGTGTCATCTGCAAACTTGAGGAGCTTGACAGAGGGGTCCTTGGCGATGCAGTCGTTGGTGTAGAGGGAGAAGAGTATTGGGGAGAGCACACATCCCTGGGGGGCACCAGTGCTGATTGTACAGGTGCTGGAAGTGAATTTCCCCTGTCTCACAAGCTGCTTCCTGTCAGTCAGAAAGCTGGTAATCCACTGACAGATAGACAAGGGAACAGAGAGTTGGTGTAATTCATTCTGGAGTATAGCTGGGATGATGGTGTTAAAAGCCGAACTGAAGTCCACAAAAAGGATCCTTGCATATGTCCCTGGTCTGTCCAGATGTTGCAGGATATGATGCAATCCCATGTTGACTGCATCATCCACAGACCTGTTTGCTCGATAAGCAAACTGAAAAAGAACTATGACTGTCTTTGTTCAGCAAACTTACATTGCAGATTAAAACTAACACACTGATTAGCACTGTTATCAGGAGCTGCAGATAAACCATACTTACTCTCCCTCAGAAGTTGCTACAAAATAATTCTCCCAGCATATCATTGGTGTTGTGTTGTATAAGAATAACACTGTAAATCATTCTAGAAAGGTACACCCAATAAAAGTAAGGGTCACAAATATTCCATATGTTAGCCATTTATGTGAAATGTTTTATTTGAATGTTGATATCCGAGGGGACTCTTCTTTTGGCACATGTATTCCAGGCAAGGTCGATCACATACCATGTAAGGATTTGAGTTAGTGGGGAGAGTGCTGGGATTTGGGACAGTGCCTGTGTTTGGGTTGATAAGAGGGGGTGTTAATGCATGGTGTGTCTCTGTGTCATATCCCTCTTGTTGAATCTGGCTTGTGTGAAGACATCTGAAGGATACTGGGGAAATGGGCTGCTGTTTATAATATCACCACATTTAATTGTAAATATAATGACTGTTTTCAAATAGGTTTTCAGACTCACACCACTGGTTGAACGAATGTTGCTATGAAAAAAATTATACACAACATTTAATGCAATATACTGTAATGTATTAACTGCATTATTTTGCATTGCAAGGTCTCATAATACATACACCTTATTATCAGTTGTATGTTCTCACAAACAATTGTAACCACTATTCTAATAAATTACAAATGCATGCCTATTCATGGTTATACCTTCAAAGAGTATAATTAATTAAAACACATGATGAAAACGAAATTGCATGTCTCATATCATGTCTTAAAATGCAGTATTATCTTTAACTGTGCAATAGTGCATGTGTACTCTTTAACCAACTTAACCTTCAAAATATTTTAGCCTATTTAAGATTTACGCATTTCAATTTCATAACAAAATTCCATCAAATTGAATTGTGTAACTTTTAATAAAAATTAAATAAATCAAATTTAAAATATTTATTTATTTATTAGTAAAGACTATTTAATTGAATTTGATGTCATTTTGTTATAAAATTGAAATGTTTACATTTTAAATAGGCTAAAATATTTTGAAGTTGAAGTTGGTTACACTCACCAATGAAAAAAAATATAATGGATTACACTGTGTTAATTGAATGGCTTAAAAATTCATTATATTGTGCATGCAGGGTTCATATAGGAAAAGTTGACAAAATTGCTTTTAAACTGGTGGTCGTGTTGAAGAACAGTAAGTTGATAGAATTAATGTCTATAACCATAGAACATATGGATTTGTACCTGTATGCACATGCAATGTATTGAAGAGCACTGTTAACCTTCTGACCTTCACTCTCAAAACATGCTTGTTGCATATATCATCACAGATCATTCACCCTCAAGAATCTTGGGCATATCTCTGTGTATTGGTGGTGATTTTAATGGTTGAATTTCATTGGGAGACTGCATTGATTGCAGAGCGGTTCCCAGGGTCCTTCTCTCCAGGGAGAGATCTGGATTGTCGTGTGGATCTCTCCACCATCATTAAAGCCAATGAGATGCACAATAGGTCAGGGAGATGAGATAACATTGTCTGCCATTGAGCCGCAGGTGGGAAGCTCAACAGGGCATTATTAGGTGTCCTGGTCCCAGGGTATAGCATTGCTCATGGCCTCAGGGGCTCTGCCCCACCATCTGCCATTTCTTTCTCTTTCCCAACCTTGTTTTTGCTCCCTCTCTCCTCAGACATGATCTCGGACATACTTTTCAGAGTGTGTATATGTGCAATCAGTGTTCCAGTGTCTCCTTAATGACAAATCACCACTCGTTTGTTCTGTCATCAAGGAGCCTTCTAGTTGTACATGAAAAAGTTGAACGAGAGGTCTGCATGTTGATCTCCTGTGTCCATGCATTCCTCATTCTTAAGAGCCTTTCCCTTTCCTGAATCTAGTCTATCTGTTATGATTTTTGTTCTTTGAGACAAATGCTCTCTGTCCAATAACAAAAGATCAGCAACAGCTACAGAAAAGCAGATGACAAAGGATGTTGCAAGTGATATCGCCACATAAAGCCTCTCATTGAAGTTTGACCTGTTTCTGCATTTGTTCTCTTTGTAGCACTTTTGAGCGTAAAGCAATTAGGAGTCATAGACTGGTTGTCTTTGTCCTTACATTAACCCCGATAGAGTTACAAGATAGCAAACAGGTAATTTTATCTCAAGACATTTTCTGGTTTCTTGTCCCTAAAATGCTCTAATGAGAGGAACTATTTTCTTTCGCCACAGCTGCTTTAATACAGTCTGAGCCTTCGTTGCTAGTTCGAAAACGTCAGTTTAGAACTAGCAACGGAGGATAGCGAGGCTTGCACTACTTTACTGGAGGACTTACTGGAGTAACAAGTTTGTGCGTGTGTGAGTTAGTGTCGTGTTAGTGATATCTCGCTTCTTGGATTACCTTTTTTTGTTGCAGCTCTCATCAGAAGTAACATCGCTTTAAAATCACCAAGTTGCGTGCCGCCATATACCCGTTGTAAACCTTAATAACTTTTTTCATCCCCATTGAGATGCAGGGGTGTGCTGACATGACGACTCTTTTTTTCTCTCACGAGTATGTTTGGGCCTTAAGTGTGTGTTACACATATAATGTGTGTCCACGAGTGTGAGAGTGTGTGTGAGAGGGGGAGCGTGAGGTTTTTTCATACAGATATTTCAGATAATATAGAAACTGTTATATTGATCAAGTGTATCTAGCTTTGATACAGCTCAAGCCTTCGTTGCTAATTCAAAAACGTCACGTTAGAACTAGCAACGGAGGATGTGCTGCTTTTCAGCATAGGATTATGTATGTGTGTGTGTGTGTGTGTGTGTGTGTGTGTGTGTGTGTGTGAGCGTGTGTAAGTGCAGGGGAGACGAGGGAGCGCGAGGGCTCTTTTTAACCGAAATTTAAATACATTTATGTAGGATATTTTAGACATTGTTTTGATGTTCTTAACCGATTTACTTTAGCCAATGTCTTGTTTTAATTGGTCATTCTGTTGTGGTAGCCTGTAGGGCTCTTTGAAATAACTGAAATAATTTGGCGAAGTGATATGGAACCGTTATGCGGTCAAGACCTGGAACTATTTTATAGCCGTGCATTTCCTTGAAAAATAATTGCACACCTTAGAATGTCCATGAACCAATCAGAATCAAGCATTCAACAGACCCGTGGTATAAAGTACGTTAATGCATGAACATTCCAAATCAGGTTTCAAGAAATAACAATGAATATTTTTTAATGCATTTGTTCATCTTAGTTAATGTTAATTTATACATATTGTTCATTTTTAGTTAATGTTAGTTCTTAATGATGTAACATTACCAATTTTTTATATTAAACCTCATTAGTAGGCCTTTGTGTAGAGACGAACATAAACCAAGATTACAAATGCTGTAAAAGTATTGTTCATTTTTTCATGTAAACTCATTGTGTAATGTTATGCACAACCTTTTTTCAACGTGTTAACAATAAATTTAATGAAAAGCAATCAAACAATGCCCCCATGGATAGATTATCCTAGATGTAAATATTTTCATGCACTTTCTCAAGGACTCCTAAACTAACTTTTGTTCACTGAATAGTAAATACTTGTCCTTGTTGATCTCTTTCACTGATTCATCTTGTATTCACTGGTGATTTAAATCTCAGTACAAAACAAAGGATTTATTTATTTGTTGTAAATATCACTCCATGTTGTGATAATTTGCTGTCATTATAGGGCCTAATTGAACTTTTACATATTGACTATAAGGTTTTTTTTACAACACTACTATCAGAATATTTTAAAAAGAAACATGAATTGATTTTATTTATTCATTATTCTTGATTTTATTCTGTATGATGTGAAAGCATTTATCTGATTTTCATTTCAAATAAAACACAAGCCTACAGTTTTGTTTCTTTTTTTTCTTTCTACCGTCAATGATGATTCTTAGAGAGAATTCGCTGGCAGCCTATTGTTGCTATAGTAACGAACGCAACTTCCACCCACTCTCTCAAAGTGCGCTCTCTCATTTCAGTTAATTTTGTGGTTATTTTTCGTTATTTCAGAAGACAGCATGCTTCATACATTAGGAAAGACAGCATTATTTTAAAGAGGGTAAACTTTATCATTCAACTGATCTGTGTACAAGCATTTAGACACTTACGTTAGATGCGCTCTGTCCATTCTGGATGAATGCGCCTCCTTGAATGAGTGGGTTTTTCCGCACATTTACTTTAACTGCTCACACAATGTCAATGGTATTTCAAGACTAGTGGATTTGTGATTTATAATCGATTTATAATCAATTGCCAAATTCAGAAATTACTTGAGTGGCAATAATCTAAAATAATAATGATAAATTCAATAAATAAATAAAAACAAGCAGGGCAGCAGGCCAAATCAGTCGCCAGGCCACCGGGATTTCCATCGTCACTCCCAATGGCTAGACCGGGCCTGTTGTCAGGTTGATTCAGTTCAGTGTTAGGTGTAATCTGATTATGAAGTAATTAGTTACTGTAATCTACTTTTAGATAAAAAAGTAGTTACAAGAAAGCATTACATTTTAAATTCTTTACTCACTTGCAGTTAAGGTAATTAACTTTCATTCATATGTACCTCTATTTTTTGTTTTATTTTGTTTTCTTTGATAGATTAAGGGTTTGCAACACTAAGGAGAAAAACAAAGGTGTTGTGAAAAGTGTTAGAAAGTAACTTGAAAGTAGAGTAATTAGTAATGTGATTACTATTCCAATGAAGTAATCATTAAGGTAATCTGATTAAAATTTTAGAGAAGTAATTAGTAATTTGTAGCTGATTACTTTTTAGTAATTAACCCAACACTGGTCATGTTAAATAATATTTTTGACTTGAATAAAACTTGTTAATTTAGATGAGTAAAACATGTTTACTGTGTATAATTTGTAGTAAAAATAAATGAGGGCTGTCAATCGACTAAATTTTGTAATCGAATTAATTACATGGTATGATGATTCATTAATCAAATTAATCTCATATATAAATATCTGATGAGAAAGCCTTTCAAATAACAATAATGATTGAAGAATTATACATTGTTTTATTTAAATAATTATAAATAGAATATATATGTATTATAAAAAAATGTTTTTTTTAATTGCATTACATTATAGTGGCAAATGTGTAAAGCATTGAAATTATTGGCCTACAGTCCACAGCAATCCATTTTGTAACTGAATTTGTCAATCTGTCCGAGATAGATTTATTTAAAAGGCTTGTCTAAGGACACGTCAATGTACATCAGGATGCTTTTTGAGCATCTCACTTTGGTTGCATCCTAAACATAGTGTTTTTAGGTCACTGTGTCAAGTTTAATGTAGTTTGAAACTTAGAAAAACATGTCTTGAGATCCCTCTGTTTGGATTTGTGCTTCATCAAGTTGTGTTTGAACTCAAGAACGTGTTGTCATCTTGTGCTGTTCTGATCTTGTGCTGTAAGTATGTGGTTTGTTCTCTGTATAAGCTGCACGTTACCTTTACAGCTGGAGTTTCGCTCACTGCCTGTAGAAAACAGGTGGTATTTCAAGCTTGAATTGCTCCAATTATAGGAATTTTCCATATTACGGTCAGGGAACATTATTAATTGTGTACATTTTTTATATAATTAATCACACTGAATTTACGTGTTAAATCGACAGCCCTCAAATAAATATATTATATAAGAAATATGCCAAAAAAAAGTTTGAACCCCACTGCACTTTTATTTATTTTTTTCCACTAGACCCGAATGCTTTCATGCTTTGAGATAAAAGAAGTCACATCATTCCCCATCCACACCTTTATCTCCTTATTTTAATTGTAAATTTATTGTAAACACAATAAAACGGCAGCCTGCATTCAAAGAGCTTTTGACTGGTCTGATTGAAAATCAGTTTGCAGATAAAGAAAAGGGAAGCATTCTATAGCAAGTGAGAGACCATTTCAATCCCAACAAAAGTATGTGAGAATGTGTGGAGGAAGCTTTCAGTGCCAGAATTTACATTCAAAAGGCTAACAGAGTGAGGACAATGGAGCACCTGGAAACATTCAGGGGGACACAGTGTGACTCTGTCAAAACCTCCTTCTGCCTGAGGTGATTCAACAGGTTCAAGAAATAAAAAAAAATAAAATAAATGGTAATTGAAGATGATGAGCCCTCGCCATGCTTAAGATGAACGATGATGGTGGTGGTTATCATCTCCAGGCTTGGTATATGGACCAAATTTTCCTGGTTATCACTCAGTATGATTTGTAGAGCATCCTGTACAAGTTTTTTCTTAGTAGCCAAGCTATGGGGTGGATGGTTAAAGCATGAATCTGTCAGTGGACTGCTCTGTACACATTGTGGCCAGACCTCTAGTCCTGGTCACCTTTTGATCTGAGGCCAAGGTGTCAAATCTGAGATGATTCCTCTAACACACGTGTGGACCATCACTCTACACATGACATACACAAGAAGAACGTCAGGGATATTGAATTAAGGCTTGCTGTCTGGAGGAGCATGTGGGTTGTTATCTCCAATTACAATACACCAAACGTTTAGAACTTTTTCAAACTTTCAATTAAATTCACTATGTGACCTTTAGGACTTGGGTACTGTAGGTCATATGGTGACCTTATTGTAAAACAGGCAAAACACTCTCTTTTGATGTGTCGTACTGTTCGTTCCCTTTGAAGATCTCAAATAACAGTTGTAAGGGCTCTTACCTGTTTTGACTTTCAACATGCCATTCCACATATTTCTGGTTCCCAGTCAATTAAGACGTTGTTTTATAAACATCCAAGAATTGCAGACATTCTGTCCACAACAGTTGTTGTAATCTGGTGGGTTGCGAACAAAAAATGCATTGCAGGTCTGTTCTGTTCTGGGTTTTGGACATGGGTAAAACAATGCTAATAAAACACAACTAAACATATAATCGTGCAGGATACCAACAGAAATAGGCTTATCAACTTCTTAATAGGATAGTTCACCCAAAAAAATGTAATTCATCATTTACTCACCCTCATGCCATCCCAGATATGTATGACTTTCTTTTTTCTGCAGAACACAAGCAAAGATATTTAGAAGAATATCTCAGCTCTGTAGGTCCAATGCAAGTGAATGGTGACCAAAACTTTGAAGGTCCAAAAAGCATATAAGGGCAGCATAAATGTAATCCATACGACTCCAGTGGTTAAATCCATGTATTCAGAAGAGATATGATAGGTATGGGTGACAAAACAGATCAGTATTTACATCCTTTTTTACTGTAAATCTACACTTTCACTTCCACATTCAGCCACCTGCTGGTCATGGCTGATAAAAGGTGGAGAACTATAGTAAAACAAGACTTAAATATTGATCTTTTTTCTCACTTTTATCCTTTTTAGGACCTTCTGAGTTCTGGTCACCATTCACTTGCACCGTATGGACCTACAGAGCTGAAACATTCTTCTAAAAATATTTGTTTGTGTTCTGCAGAAGAAAGAAAGTCAGACACATCTGGGATGGAATTTGGGTGAGTAAATTATGAGAGAATTGTAATTTTTGGGTGAACTATCCCTTTAAGTTGACTTGCTCTGTGTTATATATATATATATATATATTTTTTTATCCCCTTTTCTTTTATTACAACATTCTCATGTCCCAGCTGGAGCACTGTACTGGTATTCAGGGCACAATTCTTAAATGGTTTCGGTCCTAGCTAACTAATAGAAGGTTCTCCGTCAGTCTTGGTCAGTTTACATCCTCTGCTGCACATCTCTCGTGTGGTGTGCCACAGGGCTCGATTCTTGCCCCCGTTCTATTTTCTCTATACATGCTTCCTTTGGGATCCATTTTTAACAAATATGGTGTTTCCTTTCACTGTTATGCTGACAACACACAAATCTATTTACCACTGAAGCGAAATTATAAATATGCCATAGAGCCGCTATTTGCCTGTTTAAAGGAGCTAAAATTATGGCTAACACAATTTGTTTAAAATCTGAATGAGAATAAAACATAAAATATTCTGTTTGGACCCAACGACAGCAATAATGTGTCCTATTTCGAATTAGGCTGTCTCGCTCCTTTTACCACATCCTGCACAAAGAACTTGGGCTTCTTGTTTGATAGCAGCCTAGTTAATAAACAAATTAATGCTGTGGTTAGATCAGGGATCTTCCACTTGCGACTTCTCTCTAAATTAAAACCTTTTCTTTCTGATAAAAACCTCCAAACAGTAATTCATGCTTTTATCATGTCACGCTTGGATCACTGTAACTCCCTCTATTTTGGTGTAAATCAAGCTTCTATTTGTTGTCTACAAATGGTCCAAAATGCTGCAGCCAGATTTCTGAAGGGCAGGCGTAAATATAATCACATTACTCCTATCTTAATGTCACTACACTGGCTGCCGGTCCGATTTAGAATTGATTTTAAAATTCTTCTTTTTGTCTATAAATCACTGAACAACAAAGTGCCAATATATCTCTCTGATTTACTGCGCCAGCACATTCGCTTAGATCTGGGGACCTGGGATTTCTATCTGTTCCCAGATCTAGATTGAAGCAAAGAGGCGATCGAGCATTTGCCATAGCTGGCCCAAAGCCTGCCTGTATACATCAGAACTGCTCCATCTCTTTCTGTTTTTAAAACTAGTCTTAAAACATATTTCTTCTTACTGGCTTTTAATTCACCATGAATCTATGTTGGATGTGCTGACCTTTGAGGTATTCCTGTTTTTGCTGTGTTCACTTTTATATTTCTGTTTTATTGACCCTGTATATATATTGTACAGCACTTTGCTCAGCCTCGGTTGTTTTTAAGTGTGCTTTATAAATAACATTTGACTTGAGTTGCTATTATCCTGGAACTGGACTGAAAAAAAAAAAAGCTACTTACCACAGCTGTGATGGGATTCCTAATACAGCTGCTGAGGGAGTGACAGTATATTTTGCATCTTTCTCTCTTCTGACTGTCGCAATACGCCCTCTCTATTTTTTTCCTCTTGTGGAAAGTCGTGGAAATGTAAAAGTTTGTTTTTTATCTTTTGCTGTTGGAGCATATGTGTAAGCACAAAAATAATAATAATTGTTGTGGTCTCCTATTCACTGCTATAGAAGGTCTCTTGTGCAACATTTTGGTAAAACAAACCTGTTAGTAGAATTTGGGATGCATCTGTGAAAAATTATTAAAGCAACTCAACTCATGCTCCCACATGTGCTATATGAGTCAGTAACAGACACCTCAAACCGTGAGGTGTGACCTGTGCACCCGGACTAACATGCTTAGAAGTGCTGATTATCAACATATCCCCCATTTGAACCATGTCGTCATATATCCTGAGTGTGTTCTCAGCTTCTTTCCATTCATTAATCTTACTACCATGTCCAACGGGGGGCTTTGGGGTGCCTGGTTGTTTTTGGTATTTCTGCTGTCCTGTTTTGTTGTAGTGAAACAGATAAGCAGCAAGGCCTGATTTGTCCCAGGCACAGTAGATATGCTTGTGCACATCCAAGAGGCTAATGATTTTAGCAGATGACCCCACTCTAACCCTCAACACAGCCTTGCACCCCAGAAGACCTCCAATATCATGATTTACATTCGCCTGATAAACAAAAATGCTCAGCATGGGATAAACCAGTACAGCACATTTGCACAGGAACGGGCAGCTAGCACAATGCATGTTGCTGATCAGACAGTGCATGGACTACATTGTAAGAGACCAGCTGGTATTACATAAATACAGAATACTGCTCTAAATGTCTAGTAAAAAAAAGTAGTAAAATAACTCTTTTTAAAATTGACAGTTCTGACTCTAAATTCTGATTGGATGAGCCCCCTTCACAGCCATTGTAATATGCAGAGAAATGCACAGCTACATTAAAGTCCCTGTGAATTAGATTGAAGAGCGCAGTTTTCTTGTCTGTGTTGACATATTTTCTATTGAAACAGGAAGTTTGGGCAGGACATAATGAAGGGTTAGTTCATTTTTTTTTAAATAGCCGATTGGCTTTTGTTAACATCACAGCTGTGAACATAATTTGCTTCTTTCTATCGCTAGTCAGGTGGTAATAGGGGGAGGGGCATTCTCAGTTTAGAAAGCATTTAAATGGACAAAATGAGGGAGTGCAGTGTGAGTCATCAATATTTTTGGTTTGTATGCCCAGAGAGACTGTAAATATAAAATGCTGATACCTGCAGAAAGTTAAATTTAGGAGTTCACTAGCAAATAGATGGCTCTAAAGCTAACAGATATGAGATAAAATCCACAGAAGTTAGATTTTGATTTACTGGGGGTTTTAATGTGGCATGCTGCTAGATTGCTTGGCAGCCATAAACAGTACACATAGGCAAATAAAAAAATTAAAAAAATGTCTCCCTGTTTTCTCCCCAATTTGGAATGCCCAATTCCCAATGCACTCTAGTTCCTCGTGGTGGCATAGTGACATGCCTCAATCTGGGTGGCAGAGGACGAATCTCAGTTGCCTCTGTGTCTGAGACTGTCAGTCTGCGCATCTTATCACGTGACTTGTTGAGCACATTAACACGGAGACCTAGTGCGTGTGGAGGCTTATGCTATTCTTCGCAGCATCCACGCACAACTCAACACGTGCCCCACCAAGAGTGAGAACCACATTATAGCAACCACGAGGAGGTTAACCCAACGTGACTCTACCCACCCTAGCAACCGGGCCAATTGGTTGCTTAGGAAGCCTGACTGGAGTCACTCAGCACACCCTGGATTTGAACTTGCGACTCCAGGTATGGTAGTCAGTGTCTTTACTTGCTGAGCTACCCAGGCCCCCATAATATTAGATTTTTAATGCAATGTTGTTTAAAATGTCATTAAATATTCCTTACATTTTATCATGTTTTTGCCACTGTTTTTCAAAAGCAAAAGGCAATTAGAGGCCTCTTGTGTCTTACTGCATTTAAATGACATAAAAAAATATATTAGTAACACTATATAATAAGGTCCCATTCGTTACATTTGTTGATGCATTAGTTATCATGAACTAACAATGAACAATATATTTTTGCAGCATTCATTAACCTTTCTTAATGTTAGTTAAAAACATTTTTTTCATAGTTAGTTCATGTAAGTTCATAGTGCTTTAACTAATGTTAACAAATAGAACTTCTGTTTTGAAAAATGTATTAGTATATGTTGAAATTAACATTAACTAAGATTAATAAATGGTGTAAAAGTGTTGTTCATTGTTAGTTCATGTTAACTAATGTTGTTTACTAATGGAACCTTATTGTAAAGTGTTACCAAAATATTATATTATTCAAGATGGTTTTAACTGTATGTCTTTTTCAAGAAAAATACAATTATCTTGTTATATTCATATATGATATATAATTGTATTACTTGGCTCTCTGGAATACTCAATTCTGATTGGTCAATGGTGCCATCCAGCAGTCAGATATTGCTCTGTAACAATCGTACATGCAGAGATTAAGACATATGAGACCGCTCATCCGGTTTCTGCGAGCCGTCTCACCTGCTTCTTGGATCACTGTGCGATCTGTACAAGTAAGCTAATAAAATCATTTAAAATCAAATCAATGTTTCATGTGCATTTATTTATTTATTTGGCAAGTAGTCTTGTAATAGGCTGAATATTGAGGAGTCAGACGATCATATTTACGAAGTAAACACCAACAGAACTCCGATGCAAACCAGAGGTTGATTCCAGCTGTTCAGCGATTTCTATCTTCTCAAATTACATAATGTCAACACAAATCAATATTTTATGTCCATGTATTTATTTATTTGGTTAGTAGCTGTGTAATAAGTGGGATAATGTACAGTCAGTCAGTTGTTATCGCAAAATAATCCCCTTCAGGGTGATACAAGATCCTGATCACCCTGTCTGGGTTTACTGTGTGATAACAACTAACTGACTGTACATCGGATCCCGAGTTGAAACTAGGAAGTAATAGCGTTCGCATAATCAGACAGATTTGAAGGTTGCATTTTTCCCATTAACATTACATTTTTACTCCACTGATGGTTAGGTTTAGGTTTGGGGTTTGGGTTGGGGGGTACAGCTGATAAAATATGCATTCCTCCTTACTATATTACAGCTTGTATAGCTGAAAACAACTCACTTCACAACTCGCTTATGGTGCCCCTCTGTGAACTTTTCACCTGGAAAATGGAGCTCACGCTTGACCATATGTCCAACAACTCTTACCGCTTTTGCAGTGTTTTAGATTTCGGTAAGCACAGACCGATTTCAGCTAAAGAAAAGTCAACCTGCTGTTTCTGATTTCACTGTGAGATCAGTCTGTGGCTTCAGACAGCAGCAGATGCAGTACAAGTCAACCTGTCAGGCCTGCTAGTCCTATCTTATCAAAGTGCTGGAAATAGAGGGTCGGGCGACACTATGGCTGTCTTGACAAGTGTGAAATGTCACAAACACAGTGTAATGTGCCACGCACTGTGTCTAGGAGTGCTTCTAAACACTCTCCCATATTTCAAGATCTACTTTAGAATTCAAGTGGTATATTGCCATGCTCTGACTCACTGCTCTCAGCATGATGCAACAGTGAAGTTGAACAAATAAACTTGAATGAATTTTAATTAAAAGGTTCAGTTGAAATGTTCATTGAATCCAGGTTATATTCAACTTTTCTGGGTTGGTTTCATTTTTAAAATTGTTTAAAGGTGAAGTATGTAATTTCTGTGCCCCAAAAATATTGTCCTGGTTTACATGCATGTACATGTGCACTCAGTAACTTTTTCCTTGTGTCAAATCTACACTTTCACTTCCACATTCAGCCACCTGCTGGTCATGGCTGATAAAAGGTGGAGAATTATAGTAAAAGAGGACTTAAATATTGATCTTTTCTTCTCACTTTTATCCTTTTTAGGACCTTCTGAGTTCTGGATACCATTCACTTGCATTGTATGGACCTACAGAGCTGAAACATTCTTCTAAAAATATTTGTTTGTGTTCTGCAGAAGATAGAAAGTCAGACACATCTGGGATGGAATGAGGGTGAGTAAATGATGAGAGAATTTTCATTTTTGGGTGAACTATCCCTTTAAGTTGACTTGCTTTGTGTTATATTACCCTTTAATTGGATTGGGGGGGGATTACTTACCACAGATGTGATGGGATTTCTCATTTAAAGGTGCACTCAGTAACTTTTTCCTCTTGTCATCTTGGACTTACAGTGACACCTAGTGGTGTGGATGCAGCATCATTCAAAATCAATAGTTTTCAGTTACATATGCCAGTGTAGAAATTCCCTAATCACAGTCAGTCATGATTAATTTAATCCATGATTGAAAGTGTCCAATAACAAGACTGTTACTGAGATTTAGTGAGTAGTATTCAGCTGGTCATGTGATTCTAAAATGGCAGCCCCCATGAGGGCGTTCCTCCCCCATGTAGAATAAAACTGCTTTTATAAGGTTACTGATATGACTAGAGTCATGATTTTATATATATTTCAGAATTACATTTAGTTTCTTTAGAAGTAAAACTTTTTTAATGGGGAACAAATTACTGAGTGCACCTTTAAGAAAATGGTTTATTCAAGATATTTTGCAAAGGTGACGTTAAGAAATGTCTTGTAAACAAGAATGCCATTTTCCTTATGCGAATATGGCTTATGTTGCCATGTAAACTCATAAGCACCATTCTTACAGGTTTTTGTAAGTGCATATGTGCGGGAGGAACAGACATTATAAAAACGCTGTAGGATGGAGCCCCACGTCATATCAACAAGTCAATGCAGCAGAAAGAATTTAACATTTCTGGGAGAACAGTTGAAATAGCGAAAATCACACATACTCTATATTATAGAGTCCGTGTATATGGGCTCAAGTTTACTAAGGAAATCCCAGAGTTTGGCATAAGAGGGAAACCTCACTATTGCAGAACAATTACGCTGCAGGTCACGATGGAATTTTAAGGAAACAAACACAGCAACAACTCTGGAATGTCTGGAAATAAAGGGGAAATTACATGCTGTAAAGAAAGCTGCTAACTGACCGAGCCGTATGTAAAGCTGCATTTTTACATGGGTAAAGAGAAAGCCAATAAAACAGTGCATGTAAATGGGAACGCAACTTTTGAGGCTTAAGCTGCTTTCTGCAATAAACTGCATTCTGGTGTCTATGTACACAAGCTCAGTGTTCAGGAAAATCAACCTAAAATGCCTTACTTATAGTCAGTGCCATTTGGCACCCTAGGCGAGACCCTCCAGTCACCCCCACCTGCATGTTATGGCTTCTTAAGAAGGCATCATAAATGGGTATCACCATATGTAGAAATAAACTTAATGTAAAGCGCACATAAATCAAACCAAGTGGTCTAAGATGTTCACAAAAAAGAAAGAAAGAAAGAAAGCAAAGGTGCACTGCTCCAAAGATCTATGCACATTTTACAGTGTTTAACAGCAAGGGCATTTGTAGGCTTTCATCAGTACTGTGGAGTCTGAGGCCCATCAAGTACACAATCAATGGTACCATGATTTTAATTTATTTATTTTATTTTATTTTATTTAGCAAAAAACAGCACCAAAGCATTAATTTCTGATTTTAGGAGCATCTTTTAAACATTTTCTTTAGTAGCATATATATATATATATATATATATATATATATATATATATATATATATATATATATATATATGTATATATATATAAAGAGAGATGGAGGGAGAGAGAGGGAGAGAGAGATATTGTGTAGCATTAATAAAACTATGGACTAAAAACATATTGACACCTTTTCACATAACACAGCACAAGATGAAGTTTATCAAAGTTATCTTTCTCAAAAGCCTGCTGTGGCAGTATCATGGTACAGTGGTACAATATGGTAAAACCTTGGTGTTTTTATAATATAGACTATCATGATATTTATATTGTAGTCCAATAAACATGGTATTGGCTTGGTAATTTTTGGTACTTTTAAGTGCTTTCATGTAACGTTAGTATTTTGATACACTTCTGCTCAGCAGTTTAGGCTCTGGGTTACTGACCAGAAGGTCAGGGATTCAAGCCCCAGCACCACCAAGATGCCACTGTTGGGCCCTTGAGCAAAGCCCAAGCTCCAGGGGCGCCGTATCATGGCTGACCCTGCGCTCTGATCCCAGCTTAGCTGGGATATGCGAAAAAAAGAATTTCACTGTATGTGTGCAAATGTATAATGTGTGACAAATATAAAGACTTCTGCTTCTTCAAATGTCTTTACCTGCAGTAGACAATAGTTCACAGACTGCACTCGCACTCGCTCATGATGATTGAATGCAGCTGCAGGTTTTGTTTCAATGAATTGTAAGTAAATATCCACTTCATTCAGCGTTGTTTTTGTCTTCTAAAGCATCCCGTACCTGATTTACTGCGTGACAAAGCGCTTCAAACGATACATCCCACACGTTAGACAAATTAATTGAGAAGAACCGACTCAAAACAGAGATTATTTCACTCATCAGGCATCGCTCTGATTCACGAGCCCCACGCTCGTGAGTCTACGGCTGTGTTCACAATGGCATACTATCCATACTTCTCTCACTGTTTTTGCCAAACACAGATATAAAAGAAACATTAAGAGTAGTATGCTAGTAAGGCATTTAGTACACGGTCTCTGTGTTCCGTGGGGGGCACCACAACATGTTTCAGAATGCACAGGGTGCATTTTGTTCAACACAGATTGGACACATGCTGTAACTTGTTCGGTAGACTGGCCCTGCTTATAGTTTTCTCTGCATAATAAGCTGTGATAGGACAAAGTATTTATTTTTTTAATGTGAAAAAGTTAATAACCATCCATCTGAAATGATTACTATAAAATGTATATATTATGTAATGAAAACCCTTCATTTGTAATTTCCTTGACACAACCTTGTGCTCAGTGTGGTAACAGGAAGCCAGTGGGGCCTATGTTTATGCACAGTGCCTACAGTTTTCTTCCCAGTGCTCCACCACCTGTAAAAGTAATCCATATAGCAGTGCTGCCGGCAAACAGTTTGTATGTGTCTGAGGTAATCAAAATAAATAGAAAGACACAAGTCTCTGGCCCCTCTTCTTGAAGGATCCCTGCTGGGCACCATAAGGACTGTGTTTTGCTTGCTGCCAATTTCGTTCTCTGAAGTGAGCCCATTAAAAGCTGAGCAAACAGACAGCAGCCCCCCTGTACTAACAACTCACTCGTCCAATACACAGTTTATCAAATGGACAGAGTTATGAGCACAGCCTGGAAGGATAGTGAAAAGCTGGACTCTAACATTGTGGTAATAGTGGTAAGTGCATTAGTACACAGTGTCAGAGTTATGACAGAGTGTGGTGGGTCTGGGTTTCTATGAGGACAGCAAAGAGAGCTGGATTCTAAAGTCAGACACTGGTTCCAAGGAAAGAGGCCAGTTTTAATGTTCCTGTGAGACATGTCTCCCCCAGCCTGAGGCAGCAGCCTAATCTAAGCCTGATGGTGCAGACCAGAGGGGCTGTTGATGTGCCGTTCAGTTCAGAACCCTGAAAAAATGATTTACCTTTTCGGAACTGCCACAAGTGCCTTTCCTAGCATTTAAAAAGTCTTGTTTGCTTCTCTTCTCTTGTCTCATTTTGTCTCTTCTGTTTTCTTCTCACTTTGTCTCCTCTCATTTTATCCATTCTTTTCCTTCCTCTTCTCATTTTGTCTCTTCCCATCTCATTTTGTCTCTTCTTGTGTCTTCTCCTCTTGTATTATTTTGTTTCCTTTCTTCTCTTCTCATATAATTTTATCTCTTCTCTTCATCTCTATTCTTGTCTCATTTTGTCTCTTCTTTTGTATTCTCTTCTCATTTTGTCTCTTCTCTTCTTGTCTCATTTTGTCTTCTCTTCTCATTTGTCTCTTCTTTTGTATTCTCTTCTCATTCTGTCTCTTTACTTCTCATTTTGTCTCCTCATTTTATCAGTTCTCTTCTTTTCACTTCTCATTTTGTCTCTTCTCGTCTCATTTTATCTCTTCTTGTCTCGTATAATTTTGTCTCTTCTATTCTTTTCTATTCTCGTCTCATTTTGTCTCTTCTCATCTCATTTTGTCTCGTCTTCTCATTTTGTCTCTTCTTTTGTATTCTTTTCTCATTCTGTCTCTTTTCTTCCCATTTTGTCTCCTCATTTTATCAGTTCTCTTCTTTTCTCTTCTCATTTTGTCTCTTCTCGTCTCATTTTATCTCTTCTTGTCTCGTATAATTTTGTCTCTTCTATTCTTTTCTATTCTCATCTCATTTTGTCTCTTCTCGTCTCATTGTATCTGTTCTTGTCTCATATAATTTTGTCTCTTCTATTCTTTTCTATTCTCATCTCATTTTGTCTCTTCTCATCTCATTTTGTCTTCTCTTCTCATTTTGTCTCTTCTCATCTCATTTTGTCTTCTCTTCTCATTTTGTCTCTTCTTTTGTATTCTCTTCTCATTCTGTCTCTTTTCTTCTCATTTTGTCTCCTCATTTTATCAGTTCTCTTCTCATTCTGTCTCTTTTCTTCTCATTTTGTCTCCTCATTTTATCAGTTCTCTTCTTTTCTCTTCTCATTTTGTCTCTTCTCGTCTCATTTTATCTCTTCTTGTCTCGTATAATTTTGTCTCTTCTGTTCTTTTCTATTCTCATCTCATTTTGTCTCTTCTCATCTCATTTTGTCTTCTCGTCTCATTTTGTCTCTTCTCGTATAATTTTGTCTCTTCTTTTTTATTCTCATCTCATTTTGTCTCTTCTCGTCTCATTTTGTCTCTTCTCTTCTCATGTAATTTTGTCTCTTTTCTAGTCTCATCTCATTTTGTCTCTTCTCGTCTCATTTTGTCTCTTCTCGTCTCATTTTGTCTCTTCTCGTCTCATGTAATTTTGTCTCTTTTCTAGTCTCATCTCATTTTGTCTCTTCTAGTCTCATTTTGTCTCTTCTCATCTCATTTTGTCTCTTCTCGTCTCATTTTGTCTCTTCTCTTCTCATGTAATTTTGTCTCTTTTCTAGTCTCATCTCATTTTGTCTCTTCTAGTCTCATTTTGTCTCTTCTCTTCTCATCTCATTTTGTCTCTTCTTTTTTATGAATGAATGAAAATGCAAATTCGCTCTCTGACTGTAGGTGGCGCTTATGGAACAGCAGAAATATAGCTGTTACCGTGGTAGCACCTGCGCTTATAAACACTACTTTATTAGGCATTATATGGAGGTAAGATGAAAAGAAAATGCCATCGAAACTTTTCCGATGACAGTCAGTTCCCTTCAGAGATTCATTTATATACAATAGTCATAAAGGTATTGCATTCAAGGGCTTTAGTTAAAGTCTTCAGAAGTCATAATCACTATGAGAGCACTTGGATTTCGTCAAGAGTCATTCTGTATATTTTATACTACTTGTCATGTTTTAAATAAAGTGTTGTGACTGCAAATCTGCCTGTTATGTTTTTATATTGCCAACAAATGGTTATGGTATATTGTTGACTGTTGAGAAGGTTTAGAAAAGGCACAGACATTTAGAGGCAATGTTGTGTAATTTCAAACTTGTCGCGCTACAAAACATGAGATTAATCGTGAATCATTTTAATTTACGGACAACCCTCAAACATTTGAACAGTGATTTTACATATTAATCTTTCTGGATAATGAAATGATAACGAAATGATTTACTTACCTTTCCTTGTGGTTTTTTAAATGTCTGATGAAATTCAAGGTTGTGGTGGTTGCATATTGTGCATCTGGCAAATCTTTTTTTATTCACATGGTCCATTCGAAATCTTTATATCCAAAGGAGATTGTTTTGGGAAGTGGACAATCATCTGTCATTTTGGCGCGTTGTGAGTGCAGCGTTAACTGCGCAGATGCAGATCAGTGGTACTGGCGGGCTTACATTTTTGCATATAAATTAACTGATGTCGCAATATTTTTTTAAACACATTTAATTACTGTTTATAATGAGTTATTGAAAATAATAATAATAAAAAACATTCAAGTCATTGCCGAGTCATGCAGTTCAAGTGAAGTCAAGTCTCTAGTCACTGGTTCTCAAGTCAAAGTCAAGTCTCGAGTTGCTGGTTCTCAAGTCAAAGTCAAGTCAAGTCTCGAATCGCTGGTTCTCAAGTCAAGTCAAGTCATTTTCTTCATTTAGTCAAGCAAGTCCTTAAATTTGCGACTCAAGTCATGTCATGGAACTCAAGTCCCCCACCTCTGTTGTCTGCTCATTTTATCTGTTCTTTTGTCTTCCCTTCTCATTTTGTCAATTCTCTTCTTTTCTATTCTTGTCTCATTTTATCTCCTCTCCTCTTCTCGTATAATTTGTCTCTTCTCTTTTCTTCTCATTTTGTCTCCTCATTTTATCAGTTCTTTTATTTTCTTGTCTCATTTAGTCTCCTATTCTCTTCGTCTCTCATCTCTTCTCTCCTCGTCTCCTTTCATTTTATCTGTTCTTTTCTCTTCCCTTTTCATTTTGTCAATTCTCTTCTCATCTCATTTTTTCTCCCCTTTTTTTCTATTCTCATCTCATTTTGTCCCTTTACTTCTTTTCTCATCCTTTCCAATTTGTCTCTTCAAATTTTATCCATTCTTTTCTTTTCTCTTCTCATTTTGTCTTTTCTCCTCTCTTTTTGTCTCTTCTCTTTTCTTTTCACTTCTTGTCTCATTTTGTCTTTTTTCTCTTCTCTTCTATTCTTTTCTATGCTTCTCATCTACCGTAATTTTGTTCTCTTATCTACTCATTTGGTCTCTTCTCTTCTTTACTCTTCTCATTTTGTCTCTTCTCTTTTTGTCTCATCTTGTCTCTTCTCTTTTATTCTCTTCTTCTCTATTTTATTCTCGACATCTATCTTCTAATGTGTTGTATTCGGATCTCTCATCTCATGTTTTCTTGTTGTCTATTCTATTCTATTCTATTCTATTCTATTCTTGTCTCTTGTCTCCTTGTCTCTTTTCATCTAATCTTACTTTATCTATTTTCTTCTATTCTCTATTCTCGTCTTGTCTGATCTGTGTTATTCTGTTATTTGTTCATCTCAACTCAACTCATATCTCATCTAATCTCGGCTTTATTTTCCTTTCTCCTTTTGTTTCTCTATCATGGGGACTTACTGGCTCAGTAGTAAGGCAGGATGTTTCCTGCTGAAAGGGTCTGTAAAGTTTCACCAGGCTATAAAAGAGTTAGCTGAGATTTAGAGCCTCAGACCCTGTGAGTCAAAAAGTGAGTTTCCCCCTTTCACTATTCCCTTGAAACAGAAGTGTCATATCATCATCACTGAAAAGCATTAACTTATACAGAAATGAAACATTGGGCAAACTTATTCCTTGTAAGTGCACAAACGTGTTCTTGATTTATAGCGGTTCCCTGAAAGCAAAATATCACAAAACACATCTGAACTTACAAATCTGATTATTTTTTACAACTGACACTCAGCAAACATAAAATAACAATTTTCCAAATGTTTAGCCATTTCTGCCAAAACTACCATCTAAAAGTATAGTTTTTGGCTTGTCAAAAGGCTTATCAATTAAAGTGCTGCTTTATCTGTGAAAGTTTCCTTATCAGTGTGTTGCACAATGGCGTCATTGTTCATTGTTGTGCTGACTTTAGAGCAGACAGCCTGACAGAGCCTGACTGAAAAACCACAGCAGCATTGTCTGACATGTCTAACAAATCCAGGACTTTGCTCCAAATAGATAAGGACAGCAACCAAATGTTAAGGCTTACAACTTTATTATGATTTGTATTGTAAGTACTGTGCTCTGTCCAAAACATCAAACATCTCTTTGATAAACTGATTTATCATAAAGTAAAGTTAATTGAGCCACACCATGTCACACTCAAGAAAAAAGTCATTAATTTCCTTTCAAGGACTCTGAACAGGCAATTTTATGCTGTTAGTGTAGCCAGGGCTATGTTTATGGGTCCTCATAAAGCCATGGAAATTAAAGTGTATATGTGATAAATGTTACAATCTGTCTCCTGCTGTTTTATAATGTGTTTTAGTTTTATTCTTGAGCAGTCCAGCAGAGATCCTTATGTGTCAAAAACGATTTCAGCCCAGTGGAGAAATATATATACAAGGTTGGGAGGGTTACTTTTGAAATGTATTCCACTACCGATTACAGAATACATGCTGTAAAATGTCATTTGTAACGTATTCTGTTAGATTACTCAAGGTCAGTAACGTATTCTAAATACTTTGGATTACTTCTTCAGCACTGGTAGATTTTTTCACTTGTTTTGACTATAAAAACTCTGCCAGTACAGTAAGACAAAATACACATGTTAAAAATACATTCTCTGAAAAACGTCCTGTTACTTTCATAACCTCCATTCCCTGATGGAGGGAACGAGATATTGTGTCGATGTAGTGACACTAGGGGTCACTCTTGGGAGCCCCAAACACCTCTGATTTTGAAAAAAGGCTAATGGGAATTGGCGAGTGGAATTTGCATGCCATTCCCCCGGACATATGTGTATACAAGGAGCTGGCTCGCAACCACTCATTTAGGTTTTGTGCTGAGGAGCCGAGACAAGGTCCCGGCCATTTTAGCGGGTAGTTCAGTATCGTGGCAAGAGGGACACAATATCTCGTTCCCTCCATCAGGGAACGGAGGTTACAAAAGTAACCAGGACATTCCCTATCTGTCACTCACTCGACGTTGTGTCGGTATAGTGTCACTAGGGGTCCCTATTCGAAACGGCACAATAAGTTGAACTGTGTTACGTGGACTGGCGGTGTGAGATGGGCAGACCGCTGTGTTCCTCGTAGACAGCGCACCAGGCCGTCACGTAACCTCCCCCAGTGCTCTTATGAGCGTCAAACGGTCCTTTGGGAACAAGTCGACTTGCCCAACAAATAGGGACAGGCTAGCCCAGCCGTGGCCTCTTTTCCTCTTTTTTCTCCCCAAAAAGAGTGGAATTTTGTTTACCGGCTGGGGGCCATAGGTGTCTACTTCGGGGAGGTGTCACTCCCAAGGGGAAGACACCACGGAGTCCACACCCCACCCGGAGGGGGGTGGTTGTATTTTGAGTGGAAATACGTCACATGGTCTTACCGAATCTTGTCGGTAGTACAGTATATCATGCGGAGAAGTCCCATGGTAGGTCCTACCCTAAGGGGGAGGAACTTTACAAACACAGAGACCGGGGGCAGAGGAACATCTGCCCAAGGAAGATGCAGTTTACCGACAGGGAAATGATTTAGCGGAAGATATATCACATGGGGTCACCTATGGGGAACCAGCGCATGTGGAGGACCTACCCCAGTATAGGGCTTAGTTAGCACATGTACTGGGCCGGCAGCAAGTTTCTCCGCAAACTCATCTGCCACAGGGCTAAGGAGGAAAGTCATCCAGGAATCACAACTTGTGAACACGACTGGGAGTCAAAACCATACATCTTCACCTCAGGGGAGGGGAAAGGTGCTATGCACAAGCGGTACACCCGGCCAGCTGTCTCGGAACTTACCTGCTCGTACCTGACAATATACGGGATGAGACCGGCTCAACCGGAGATTGTAGAACCTTGCAAAGGTGTTGGGTGTTGTCCAGCCCGCTGCTCTGCAGATGTCTGCCAAAGAGGTGCCATTGGTCAGGGCCCAGGAGGCCGCCACACTCCTAGTAGAGTGGGCTCGTAGCCCCACTGGGGGGCGGCACATCCTGAGCGTGATATGATATCACGATGGTGTCAATGGCCCAATGGGTGATCCTCTGTTTGGAGACAGCGCTCCCTTTCCGCTGTCCACCAAAGCAGACAAAGAGCTGCTCGAAACTTCTAAAGCTTTGCGTGCG